>NC_041387.1:297751233-297783990 GCF_002162155.2 Triticum dicoccoides | reverse complement strand
ACCACGAAACCCTATTTCCAACACCGCAACCTTCTCTACCCGTGAGATCCCATCTTGGGGCCTTTTCCGGCGCTCCGTCGGAGGGGGAATCAATGGCGGAGGGCTTCTACATCAACACCATAGCCTCTCCGATGAAGTGTGAGTAGTTTACCTCAGACCTTCGGGTCCATAGTTATTATCTAGATGGCTTCTTCTCTCTCTTTGAATCTCAATACGAAGTTCTCCTTGATTTTCTTGGAGATCTATTCTATGTAACTCTTTTTGCGGTGTGTTTGTCGAGATCTGATGAATTATGGGTTTATGATCAAGTTTATCTATGAGAAATATTTGAATCTCCTCTGAATTCTTTTATGTGTGATTGGTTATCTTTGCAAGTCTCCTCGAATTATCAGTTTGGTTTGGCCTACTAGATTGATCTTTCTTGCAATGGGAGAAGTGCTTAGCTTTGGGTTCAATCTTGCGTTGTCCTTTCCCAGTGACAGCAGGGGCAGGAAGGCACGTATTGTATTGTTGCCATCAGGATGAAAAGATGGGGTTTATATCATATTGCTTGAGTTTATCCCTCTACATCATGTCATCTTTCCTAATGCGTTACTCTGTTCTTATGAAGTTACTAGTCTAGATGCATGCTGGATAGCGGTCGATGTGTGGAGTAATAGTAGTAGATGCAGAATCGTTTTGATCTACTTGTCGCGGACGTGATGCCTAAATACATGATCATGCCTTACATACTCTCATAACTATGCACTTTTCTATCAATTGCTCGACAGTAATTTGTTAACCCACCGTAATACTTATGTTATCTTGAGAGAAGCCACTAGTGAAACCTATGGCCCCCGGGTCTATTTTCCATCATATAAGTTTCCGATCCATTTTATTTTGCAATATTTACTTTCCAATCTATATCATAAAAATACCAAAACTATTTATCTTATTATCTCTATCAGATCTCAGTTTTGCAAGTGGTCGTGAAGGGATTGACAACCCCTTTATCGCATTGGTAGCAAGGTTCTTATTTGTTTGTGCAGGTACAAGGGATTAGAGTGTAGCCTCCTACTGGATTGATACCTTGGTTCTCAAAAACCGAGGGAAATACTTACGCTACTTTGTTGCATCACCCTTTCCTCTTCAAGGGAAAACCAACGCATGCTCAAGAGGTAGCATTTACCCACCATGTGATATTTCTCGAGAGAAGCCACTAGTGAAATCTACGGCCCCTAGGTGTATCTTTTATCATATTGCTTTCTGATTTGTTTTTTGCTGCATTTGTTTTCAGATCTATATTTCAAAAAACCCAAAAATACCTTGATGAACTTTTTCTTTACTTATTTTGTTTTGTGTTTTTGCGAGATCTATTTACCCTAACTCATACAAGCCGATCTATCTTTTTCACGAGGAGGGAATAACAGCCCCTCTTACGCGTCGGGTTGCAAGTATTTGTAATTTCTGTGCAGGTACCGTTTACATAGTGTTGCTTGGTTCTCCCACTGGATGAAACTTTGGTTTCATAACTGAGGAAAATACTTACCGTAGTTGTGCTTCATCATCCCTTCCTCTTTGGGGAAATACCGCTGCAGTCTATCCACGTCAAGCGCCTGAGTAACAGACAACATCATGTCTAGTCTGGTGGGAGGTTGAAGATACATGTACCCCTGGTGGGCTGCGCCAACTACTGTAGCAAGGTAAGCCCAGGTACATTTTTTGCTTTTCCTTATTTTCCTTCTGTTTTCTTTTTCTGTAGTTTGTTTTGATTTAGTTTGAAAACCAAATCATTTTTATAAATTCAGAAAATTATTATGTGGCCTTTTAGATTATTTCCAGAGCCACTCAAAAACTTTCAAAATTATTGGAC
Source organism: Triticum dicoccoides (assembly GCF_002162155.2). Classification (NCBI taxonomy): domain Eukaryota; kingdom Viridiplantae; phylum Streptophyta; class Magnoliopsida; order Poales; family Poaceae; genus Triticum; species Triticum dicoccoides. The sequence goes on along the minus strand of NC_041387.1, from coordinate 297,782,138 downwards.
CTATAAATTATTTTGTAACATTTATTAGCCCCAATTCTAATACAATATGTGTTAATTTAAAAATCCATAATGTCCTACAAATGTATGCAATATTTTTTGGCAAAGGTTTTCACCTTAATAAAAGATCATCAACTTTTCTCAAGGGCATTTTGGGTTCATTGAGAAATATTTTATTTGATCCTAGTTGAATTTAATTTGGTGCTAGGGTTTGAACATCCCCATTTCAAATACAGTTGAATTCTATACATGATGACATGATAATTATGCAATGACAATCAATGACTAAGCTAGGGCTATGACAGGTCAACATGAGATTTTAGATTCGGGGCCCAATTTTGGGCGGAAATTGTGATTTTGGGGTGAAAATTGATGGAGAAAAAGAAAATTTTGGTAGATTTCGTGGTTGGGAGGTGGGGAAAGCCAAGATCCACTTGCCAAACTAGGAAATCATGGATCAAACACAACAAAATCTCACAACAACCAACAAAATGCAAAATAAAATAAAATCGTATGGCTATTTTTTCTTGGGATTTTTGAATTGGGACAAAACACACAAAATTAGACTAGAAACGGAGGGGGAAGACTCCAAATTCATGATCAACATGGTTAATGGTACCAAGATAATGTAGGGTGGAACCCTATGGCCAATCTTTCACGAATTGGAGGGAGATCCCACAAAGAACACGAAGAACACAGGGAAGAACAAGAAGAAGTCCAATCACACATCCACTAGAAAATCAAACACACAGGATCCAAAAGGTACATGAACAATAAAAGGCAAAGATACAAGGTAGAGTTCATCCCAAATCCAAGAGGATATGAGGTCTCGATGATCTAGATAGATCATTGCCACGTAGGGGGTCTTGAATCCCTCGGGATCTTCTCACATGGAGGCCTTGAACTCCATGGGAGTCTCTCTCTCTCTCAAGGGGAGTAGAGGTACTTTGCTAACCTAGAAATGGGAAGGGAGAGATACAAGGCCAAAGGTCGCGGCTGTGCACAGGCAGGGTCGGACGTTGATACCTCTCCATCGTATCTACTTTTCCAAACTCTTTTGCCCTTGTTTTGGACTCTAATTTGCATGATTTGAATGGAACTAACCCGGACTGACGCTGTTTTCAACAAAATTGCCATGGTGTTATTTTTGCGCGGAAATAAAAGTTCATAGATTGACCTAAAAATTTACGAACAATATTTTTGGAATATATAAAAATATTGGCGAAAGAATCAACCAGAGGGGGGCCACCCATAAGCCACAAGCCCTGGGGGCGCGCCCACCCCCCTGGGGCGCGCCCTGCAGGCTTGTGGGCCCCCTGGAGCTCCTTTGGCCCTAATGCCAACTCTATAAGTACCTATTTGCGGAGAGAAAAATCAGAGAGAAGGAGTCATCACGCTTTACGATATGGAGCCTCCGCCGCCTCCTGTTCTTCATTAGGAGGGTTGATCTGGAGTCCGTTCTGTGCTCTAGAGAAGGGGATTCGTTGCCATCATCATCACCAACCTTCCTCCATCACCAATTTCATGATGCTCACCACCATGCGTGAGTAATTCCATTGTAGGCTTGCTGGACGGTGATCGGTTGGATGAGATTTATCATGTAATTGAGTTAGTTTTGTTAGGGTTCATCCCTAGTATCCACTATGTTCTGAGATTGATGTTGCTATGAATTTGCTATGCTTAATTCTTGTCACTAGGGCCCGAGTGCCATGATTTCAGATTTGAACCAATTATATTTTCATGAATACATTTGTGTTCTTGATCCTATCTTGCAAGTTGTAGACATCTATTACGAGTTATAATTCGCATACCCCAAGGTGACAATAATTGGAATTCTTTTCGGTGATTACCGTAGTTTGAGGAGTTCATATATTCACTGAGTGCTAATGCCTTTGTCCAGTTCTCTATTAAAAGGAGGCCTTAATATCCCTTAGTTTTCATTCGGACCCCGCTGCCACGGGAGGGTATGGCAAAAGATGGCATGCATGTTCTTTTCCATAAGCACATATGACTATATTTGGAATACATGTTGGTACCTCTCCAACGTATCTATAATTTTTTATTGTTCCATGTTGTTATATTATCATTCTTGGATGTTTTACAATCATTTTATAGTCATTTTATATCATTTTTTGGTACTAACCTATTGACATAGTGCCCAGTGTCAGTTGTGGTTTTCTGCATGTTTTTTACATCGCAGGAAATCAATACCAAACGGATTCCAAATGCAGAGAAACTTTGTGTGAATTTTTTTGGGCCAGAAGACATCCAAAGGGCCAGGAACGCACCTGAGGGGAGCTCTGAGGGGAGCACAACCCACCAGGGCGCGCCTGGGGGCCCAGGAGCGCCCCGGTGGGTTGTGCTCTCCTTGTTTGCCTCCCGCACCGCCTCTTTGCTCTATAAATACCCCAGTATTCCAGAAACCCTAGGGGAATGGTGGAAAATCAATTCCAGTCGCAGCGGGGTCCAGAAACACCAAATCCGATGTAGACACCATCTCAGAGGGGTTCATCATGTCCATTGGTGCCTCTCCGATGATGCATTAGTAGTTCTTTGTAGACCTACGGGTCCGTAGTTAGTAGCTAGATGGTTTCCTCTCTCTGTTGATTATCAATACAATGGTCTCTTGGAGATCCATATGATGTAAGTCTTTTTGTGGTGTGTTTGTTGGATCCGATGAACTTTGGGTTTATGATCAGATCTATGTTTTTATCCATGAAAGTTATTTGAGTCATCTTTGATCTCTTATATGCATGATTGATTATAGCCTCGTATTTCTTCTCTGATATTTGGGTTTTGTTTGGCCAACTTGATCTATTTATCTTGCAATGGGAAGAGGTGCTTTGTGATGGGTTTGACCTTGCGGTGCTTGATCCTAGTGACAGAAAGGGAAATGACATGTATGTATCGTTGCTATTAAGGATAACAAGATGGGGTCTATTTCTACATAAATACATCTTGTCTATATCATGTCATCGTTCTTATTGCATTACTTCGTTTTTCCATGAACTTAATACACTAGATGCATGCTGCATAGCGGTCTATGTGTGGAGTAATAGTGGTAGATGCAGGCAGGAGTCGGTCTACAGACATGATGCCTATATAATGATCATTGCTTGGATATTGTCATGATTATTTGAAGTTCTATCAATCTCCCAAAAGTAATTAGTTTCCCATCATTTGCTATTTTTCTCGGGAGAAGCCACTAGTGAAACCTACGGCCCCCGGGTCTCATTTCATCATATTTGCTTTTGCGATCTATTTTCCTTTTCTTTTATTTTCAGATCTATTAAACCAAAAATACAAAAATACCTTGCTGCAATTTATTTTTTCCGCAATTTATTTGTCCTATACCACTTTTATCTCACGTATTTGCCTATCTGGAGGCGTCGTACCCAAACGGGATTGACAACCCCTTTTACACGTGGGGTTGCGAGTATTTGTTATTTGTGTGCACGTGATGTTTACGTGGTGTGAGGAGGTTCTCCTACTGGTTCAATAACCTTGGTCTCATCACTGAGTGAAATACCTACCGTCACTATACTGCATCATCACTTCCTCTTTGGGGAAATACCGACGTAGTTCTAGCGAACATCGAAAGGAATTTATGGCGCCGTTGCCTGGGCGGATCTTCAACATCAACCAGGTTCCTCATCACAAATTCATCTTGTCGCAATTTACATTATTTGCCAATTGCCTCTCGTTTTCCTCTTCCGCACTTCACAAAAAATTGCCATTTTTATTCGCCCTCTTTTTTGTTCATCGTTTTCTCATCAGATCCATTTTTGTGTGCAATACTGTTTGTAATCATGATGCCTCAAAGAAAATATTATGATGTTACTTACCCAAATATTTTGCTTGAAATTGGGAAAAGCACTAAGGAATATATGACTACACAATTTGAGCATAATAAGTATTTTACTGAGGAACTTAAGGAACACTCCGTTGTGTTAGAGGCTATAACGAAACAACATGATGATATTAGTAGAGAAGTTTGCAATCTCCAATCTAACTATGCTTTTGCTGAAAGTTTGTTGGGAAAAATATCCGATGCATAGGCTACTTTACTGAATCAAATGGCTGCCAAACCAATCTTGTTAGAAAATAAAAATGATTATCTTCAAATGATTGGCGTTTCTTCTATTGATTCTTTGTTTAGTAAAATTAAGATTGATGAAAAAGGGATTGGAGAAGAGTCAACTTTAGTTAGAAGGCGTCCCTATGATTCGGAGGGTGAAAATCTTGTTGAAAATATTGATAAAAGTGGGTTTGAAGAGGTCAAGACTATAACTAGTGATGTGCCCACTATTTTGGATTACAAAGACTTTAAGTATGATAGTTTCTCTTTGGTTGAATGTATTTCTTTGTTGCAATCCATGATAAATTCACCCCATGCTTATGAACAAAATAAAGATTTTACTAAACATATTGTTGATGCCATGATGAAAGCTTTTGAAGAAAAGTTGGAATTAGAACTTTCAATTCCTAGAAAATTACATGATGAATAGGAACCTACCATCAAAGTCAAGATTAAAAATTATGAGTGTTTTGCTTCTGTGACTTGGGTGCTACTGTTTCTACAATTCCATAATCTTTTTGTGATGTGCTTGGTCTTACCGATATTGAAGAATGCTCTTTTTGTGATGTGCTTGGTCTTACCGATATTGAAGAATGCTCTTTAAATTTGCACTTGGCAGATTCTACTATTAAAAACCTATGGGAAGAATTAATGATCTTCTTATTCTTACAAATAGGAATTATGTGCCCATAGATTTTATTGTTCTTGATATTGATTGCAATCCGTCTTATCCAATTATACTTGGTAGACCGTTTTTACATACTATTGGTGTCGTGATTGATATGAAAGAAGGCAATATTAAATTTCAATTTCCACTAAGGAAGCATATGGAACACTTCCCTAGAACAAGAATTAGGCCACCATATGAATCAATCATGAGGGCATCATGTGGATCTAGAACTAAAGATGACAACACTTAGATCCTACGTGTTATGCCTAGCTACGGGCGTAAAACGATAGTGCTTGTTGGGAGGCAACCCAACTTGTATCTTTTTGCTTTTTGCTTTTCTTGCTGTTTTCAATAAAATACAAAATTATACCTCTGGTCAGATGTGTTTTTGTGGTTTAAATTAGTGTTTGTGCCCAGCAAGGCCTTTGGGATGATTTGGGTGAGAGTTGATTTAATCTTGCTGAAAAACAGAAACTTCTACGCTCACGAAATTATTTTTCATTTTTAACAGAAGAGTGCTTTTGAGTTGACTATTGTTGCAGGAGATTAATAAACAAATTATTCACGTTGTCCTAATTTTTCAGAATTTTTTGGAGTTACAGAAGTATTCGAAGTAGTCAGATTGCTACAGACTGTTCTCTTTTTGACAGATTCTGTTTTCTTTGCGTTGTGTGCTTGTTTTGATGATTCTATTGTTTTCTTTGATGAATTTTTGCCATAGAAAAGTTGTAATACATTATATAATGCAAAAATAACATATGAATAGGTTTACAATAGTACTTATAGTAGTGGTTTGCTTTCTTATACTAATAGGTCTCACGAAGGTTTTGTTGAGTTTTGTGTGATTGAAGTTTTCAAGTTTTGGGTGATCTCACGATGGATGAAGGAATAAGGATTAGCAAAAGGCTAAGCTTGGAGATGCCCGAGGCACTCCAAGATAATATTAAACAACTAGCAAGCAACTAAGCTTGGGGATGCCTTCGAGTGGCATCCCCTCTTTCTTCTAACAACCATCGGTATTTTACTTGAAACTATATTTTTATTCGTGAGATATTATGAGTTTTTCTTGGAGCGTCTTGTATGATATGAGTCTTTGCTTGTTTTTCTTTGTGTTATAACTCTTGAATCCTTGTTGGACACACCTTTTTGAGAGAGCCAAAAATTATGCTATGCTTGCTCCTATGCTTCACTTAAATTTTTAGAGCCATGGATTTTCTCTAGTACTTCACTTATATCTTTTTGAGCATGGTGTGCTTTGTTATTTTTGAAGAAATGGCTCTCATGCTTCACTTATATTTATTTGGGAGTTAGTAAATTTTTTAAGAAATTCTCTCTTGCTTCACTTAGATTATTTTGAGTGAAAGAAATATTATGCTCATGTTCTTCACTTAAATTTGTTTGAGCTTATGAAAAGCAACATATAAAAATAGTCCCAAAGTGATAGATATCCAAGGAGGATATAATAAAAACTTTCATGAAGATCATTGGACAAAATAAACTTGATTCTTAGTAATGTTTTGAGATATGACAATATGATATGTGGGTCATGTTGATGAGTAATTCTGCTTTAGTAAGAATATTGATGTTAAGGTTTGTGATTCCCTATGCAAGCCCAAAAGTCGATAGTTATGCAATGAAATTTATATCCTACTTGTGGTGTGTTATTCAGTGTTCCTTATGCTTAATGCTTGGGTACGAGATTTTTTGTTTCTTGTTTGGTCGCTTCTGAATCTTTTTGTAGCCTTCATTTTGTACTAAGTATGATCACTACTTGTGCATCCAAAACCCTTTAAACTAGTTTTGCCATATGAGTCCACTATACCTACCTATATGCGGTATTTGCATGCCGTTCTAGGCAAATTTGCATATGACATCTCTATTTTCAAAATAAATTTCTCTTTTATGTGCTCTGCCGCTCGCGAGGCGGTGAGGGGTGGCCAATATTTTCCATGATGGATGTGTTATTCTCACGATGAGTGTTTATTCACTTATCATTGCAGGAGAGTACGACAAAGGTATTAGGGATGCCTAGTCCTGAAATAAAAAAATGAATTTACTTTATGTTGTCAAATAATAAATTCCTTGGAAAGTGTTGGTATGGAGGGCACCCGTGGATACGGACAAGCCATGGAAAGTGAAAGTAATGGTGGAAAAAGGAATAAACTTTATTTTCTGTTTGGGAATCGCCTATGATGTATCTAGCATGGAAAGTGTTGGGAGCTCTAAGTCGTTTTCTTTGGTGGGAAAAGTATGCCTGTCAAAAATGTTTTTATCTCTCAATTTTTGCTTTGAGCTCTGGCACCTCTACAAATCCCTACTTCCCTCCACGGAGGGCCTTTCTTTTAATTTATGCAATTATTATTTTTGAATTTGAGTCTCCACCTTCTCTTATAAAGCACCAACTAAGGGGCACTATGATCGTATTTGAGCATTGGGTATAGCTAATATTCGAGTGTGTTTCATGAATGGATCAATGATTGAGCATAATGGCCTAGGGATAACTTGCTTCAGTGTTGATATTTTGTAAGACATGGTTGCTTGTTGGTATGCTTGAGTATTAAAGTCTTCATGTCAAAACTAGACTATTGCTTTGAAACATATAAAAGTCCAAATGTCCATGCTATAAATAAAAAAATGTGATTAACATGTTAGGCGTCATTCCAGATCAAAAACTCTATTTTTATCATTTACCTACTCAAGGACGAGCAAAATTAATCTTGGAGATGTTGATACGTCTCCAACGTATCTATAATTTTTGATTGTTTCATGCTGTTATATTATCATTCTTGGATGTTTTACTATCATTTTCTAGTCATTTTATATCATTTTTTGGTACTAACCTATTGACATAGTGCCTAGTGCCAGTTGTTGTTTCCTGCATGTTTTTACATCGCAGGAATTCAATACCAAACAGAGTCCAAACGCAGCGAAACTTTTTGTGGATTTTTTTGGGACAGAAGACATCTAGTGGGCTAGGAACGCACCTGAGGGGAGCTCCGAGGGGAGCACAACCCACTAGGGCACGCCTGGGGGCCCAGGCGTTCCCCGGTGGGTTGTGCCCTCCTCGTTGGCCCCCCACACCGCCTCTTTGCTCTATAAATACCCCAACATTCCAGAAACCCTAGGGAGTCGACGAAAACCAATTCCAGCTGCCGTAGAGTCCAGAAACACCAGACCCAATCTAGACACCATCTCGGAGGGGTTCATCATGTCCATTGGTGCCTCTTTGATGATGTCTGAGTAGTTCTTTGTAGACCTACAAGTCCATAATTAGTAGCTAGATGACTTCCTCTGTCTCTCTCTCTCTTGATTATCAATACAATGGTCTCTTGGCGATCCATATGATGTAAGTCTTTGCGGTGTGTTTGTTGGGATCCGATGAACTTTGAGTTTATGATCAGATCCATGTTTTTATCCATGAAAGTTATTTGAGTCATCTTTGATCTCTTATATGCATGATTGATTATAGCCTCATATTTCTTTCTACGATATTTGGGTTTTGTTTGGCCAACTTGATCTATTTATCTTGCAATGGGAAGAGGTGCTTTTTGATAGGTTCGATCTTACGGTGCTTGATCCCAGTGACAGAAAGGAAATGACACATATGTATCGTTGCTATTATGGATAACAAGATGGGGTCTATTTATACATAAATAGATCTTGTCTACATCATGTCATCATTCTTATTGCATTACTCTGTTTTTCCATGAACTTAATACAATAGAAGCATGCTGAATAGCGGTCGGTGTGTGGAGTAATAGTAGTAGATGCAGGCAGGAGTCGGTCTACTAATCTTGGACGTGATACCTATATAATGATCATTGCCTGGGTATCATCATGATTATTTGAAGTTCTATCAATTTCCCAATAGTAATTGTTTTCCCATCGTTTGCTATTTTTCTCGAGAGAAGCCACTAGTGAAACCTACGGCCCCCGGGTCACTTTTCATCATATTTGCCCTTGTGATGTATTTTCCTTTGCTTTTATTTTCAGATCTATTAAACCAAAAATACAAAAATACCTTGTTGCATTTTATTTGTTCCGCGATTTATTTATCCTATCTACCACTTTTATCTCATGTTATTTGCCTATCTTGAGGCACCGTACCCGAAACGGATTGACAACCTCTTTTACACGTGGGTTGTGAATATTTGTTATTTGTGTGCAGGTGATGTTTACGTGGTGTGAGGAGGTTCTCCTACTGGTTCGATAACCTTGATCTCGTCACTGAGGGAAATAGCTACCATTGCTATACTGCATCATCCCTTCCTCTTTGGGGAAATACAGACGTAGTTCTAGCAGACATCACATGCCTACATTATATTAATGAATTGGAGCTAGTTCTGTGTCACCCTAGGTTATAACTGTTGCATGATGAATGCCATCAGACATAATTATCCATCACTGATCTGATGCCTATGAGCTTTTCACATATTGATCTTTGCTTAGTTACTTTGTCATTGCTACTATTACAATCACTACAAAACTGCCATTGTTACTTTTGCCACCGTTACCATTACTTCCATACTACTTTTCTACTAAATACTTTGCTGCATATATTAAGTCTTTCAGGTGTGGTTGAATTGACAACTCATCTGCTAATACTCGAGAATAGTCTTTGGCTCCCCTTGTGTCGAATCAATAAATTTGGATTGGATACTCTACCTTGGAAAATAGTTGCGATCCCCTATACTTGTGGGTTATCAAGACCTTTTCCTGGAGCCGTTGTCGGGGGGCATAGCTCTATTCTGTGAGTCACTTGGGATTTATATATGTTGATCACTATGAAGAATATGAAAGATACGAGAATCAATACTTTTCCCTCTACTACGAGGGGAGGTAAGGAACTGCCATCTAGCTCTGCACTTGATTCACCTTCTGTTTTAAGTAAGCTTGCGACACCTACACCTGCTATTAATCCTGATATGCCGCAAGTAATTGATGATGCTACTTCTACTATGCATGATACTTTTCTTGGTAATATTGTGCCACTTGGTGATTCTTGATGAACAGATTGCTAGAGTTAATGATAATGAGAATGATGAAACTGATGAAATTATTGACACTGAAAACTTTCAAACACACGATAGAACTAGCTCTCCTAGATATGAACTTCCTATTATACCTGAGGGTTAATTTATGGATGGAGAGGTATCTAGACTTTCTTGCTTGTAAGGATAGAGATGATCTTAAGAATTTACTATGCAAGTGGGAGCAAAAATCTTTGAATGCTAGAATGCAATATGATCCTAATTTGCCACTTCACCTATCTTTGTTACTAATAAGGATTATGAATTCTCTATCGATCCTGAGTTAATTACTTTGGTTGAATCTGATCCTTTCCATGGTTATGAATCTGAAACTGTTGTGGCACTTCTTACTAATTGCATGACATAGCCACCCTATTTCTCATTAGGAAACAAATTTGCTACTACTATATTCTTAAGTTGTTTCCTTTCTCATTAATTATCTTGATCTTGGTTGTGTGCGTAGTCCCCATGATATGATATATTACTTCTGTGAAAAATATTTTCCTACTCATAAGAAACAAGCTGCTTTACAGGAAATATTTAACTTTGTGCAAATTAAAGAAGAGAGTCTCACACAAGCTTAGGGGAGGCTTCTCCAGTTACATAATGCTTTGCCTGATCATCCCCTCAAGAAAAATGAAATACTTGGTATCTTTTATAATGGACTAACCAATGCTTCTATGGACCACCTAGATAGTTGTGTTGGTTGTGTTTTCAGGGAATGAACTGTGGAACAAGCTGAAGTACTATTGAATAACATGTTGAGTAATGATAATGATTGGACTCTTTCCAAACCACCTCCTAAGCCAACTCCGAAGAAAAGAGGTATTTTATTTCTCAGTCCTGAAGATATGCAAGAGGCAAAGAAATCTATGAAGGAAAAGGTATTAAAGCTGAAGATGTTAAGAATTTACCACCTATTGAAGAAATACATGGTCTTGATAACCCGACACAAGTAGTGGAGGCAAATTCTCTCTATATATTTGATGAAGGTAATATTCCTCGTAATAAGTCTGCTAGTCAATGCTTGGATGATTTTAATACGTTTATTGTTAAACAAGAAAACTTCAATGCATATGTTAGTAGACAATTGAAACATAATGCTTATATGCTTGACTGCTTGGGTGATTACATGTGTATAACTGTTAATGATCTCAAGATTATTAGTGAACATGCTTCCATGGTAAAAACTCAAGTAGAACAAGTCCTCAAAGCACAGAATGATTTGCTCAATGAGATGAATAGTAAGAACAATGATAATGTTGTTAGAGTTATGACTACAGGTGGTAAAATGACTCAGGAACCTTTGTATCCGGAGGGCCATCCTAAGAGAATTGACCAGGATTCTCAGAGAATTAATACTGATGCACCTAGTCCTTCTAATAATAAAAAGAAGAAGAAAACTGATAGGACTTTGCATGCTTCTAGTGAACCTGTTATAGACACACCTAAGAATCCAAATGATATTTCTATTTCTGATGCCGAGACACAATCTGGTGATGAACATGAACCTAGTGATAATGTTAATGATGATGTTCATGTTGATGCTCAACCTAGTAATGATAATCATGTGGAGATTGAACATGTTGTTCATCTTGATAACCCACAACCTAAGAATAAGAGATATGATAAGAGAGACTTCATTGCTAGGAAACATGGTAAAGAAAGAGAGCCATGGGTTCAGAAACCCATGCCCTTTCCTCCTAAACCATCCAAGAAAAAGGATGATGAGGATTTTGAGCACTTCGTTGAAATGCTTAGACCTATCTTTTTTCTCTTGCGTTTGACTAATATTTTGAAAATGTCTCCTTATGCTAAGTATATGAAAGAAATTATTACAAATAAAAGAAAGATACTGAAATCTGAAATTTCCATCATGCTTGCTAATGAAACATTTAAGGGTGGAATACCAAAGAAACTAGGACATCTAGGAATACCAACTATACCATGCTCCATTAAAAGAAACTATGTTAAAACTGCTTTATGTGATTTGGGAGCCGGTGTTAGTGTTATGCCTTTGTCTTTATATCATAGACTTGATTTGAATAAGTTTACACCTACTGAAATCTCTTTGCAAATGGCTGATAAATCAACTACTATACCGATCAGTATTTGTGAGGATGTGCCTATTGTGGTTGCAAACGTTACTATCTTAACAAACTTTGTTATTCTTGATATACCCGAGGATGACAGTATGTCAATCATCCTTGGTAGACCTTTTTTGAATACTGCAAGGGCTGTTATTGATTGCAACAAGGGCAATGTCACTTTCCATGTTAATGGTAATGAGCATACGGTACACTTTCCAAAGAAACAACCTCACGTTAATAGCATCAATTCTATTGGAAAAAAATCAGCTATTGCAATTGGAGGTTTTGAATTCCCTCTTCCTACTCTCAAATAGAAATATGATATTCTTATTGTTGGGGACATGCATATACCCCTTGAGGTAACCTAGTGTTATACGAAGATTCTCCAGTTTCATGTCATTTGGAAGAAGTTTGTTAATAAGACTTGATCAACCTTATTAATGGATTCCTTTTGACGGGCATGAGACGGATGAATTTAGTAAACACAACCTTCTGTACCCACTTTTTACTTTCTGTTATTTAGAACAAATAAAGCAAAAATACTATTATTTGTCTATTTTCTGAATTATTCGTGCAATAAAAAATATCTCAAAAATAAAAGTTCTCCAAATGCCCTGAAAATTTAGTATGATCTTTTGTGGAATACTCAAGATTTTTTTGCAGTGAGAACACACCAGGGGGCAGCACCATTAGGCCACAAGCCCACAACCCCTGGGCGCGCTTAGGTGGCTTGTGGGCCCCACATGGGTCCCCCTCCCTTATTCCAGCACCCATCCACTTCGTCTTCCTCCAGAAAAAATCGCACCATAGTTCAAACACGTGTTCTTGCTCATTTTGCTGCCATTTTCAATCTCCTAGCTCAAAGCTCCATTCCCAAAACTATTTTGGGGGATTGTTCATCGGTATGTGACTCCTCCAATGGTCCAATTAGTTTTTGTTCTAGTGCTTTATATATTGCAAATTTTTAGTGCTGTGGTGAACTTGTTCTTGAGCTTGCATGTCAAATTTATATGGTCCAAAGTAGTTTTGATGCATGATATAGCCTCTAGGCACTTGTGGGAGTAGTTTCTTTCAATTTTGTTGAGTTTTGTTCACTTCTATTATGAGTCACTAAAAAATTCATAATTTTTTCAGAGAAGAAAAATGATTAGGAAGATTTACCAAGGTGGTTCCTCGAGGAAGCAAGCCCCAAGGCTCACGTTACGTGAGCTGGACCTTGAACCACCAAGGGATGCTCTAGTATGGCCTTGTGAATGGTCGTTGGATCAATTCATGGTTCATGCAGGTTTCAATGAGGAATTTGATGCGTACGTACAAAATGCTGTCATGGAGGACTTCGTGTTAGATAAGTGTCGGCAGTACTATCACCTCACTGATTCATTTGTGCAAAGATTTAAGTTTACATCCCAGGGCAATACTCATTCTGTTCTATTTGATCTTTATGATAAATCATTTACCATGGACCTAGAAGAGTTTAATGATGCATGCAAAATTCCACAATGTGGCAGTCATAGTGAACCTCGTAAAACTGATTATAATGATTTCCTTGCTAGCATCATTGTGGGAGAAACTAGAAATATTACACAAGCTACCATAGGGAGCATTCACTTTCCTGCCATACATCATTTTTCTCTCTTTATAGGTAGATGCATTAATGGAGTGTCCTCAAGTGTGCGGTAATGGGTGATAAACGATATAACTTGGGAGCTAATGTTGCAAGCAGGTTACATAATAATGCTGAAAATGGAGATTTTTTTGGTGGGATATATGCCACCCATTTAGCTAACTATCTTGGGGTACCCATAAGGGAGGATGAATTGAGTTACCACCTGCTTTCTTTGATTATAATGCCATGGTGAGCTACCAGTTTCTTGAGAGAAACGAATAGTCCCTCATGTACTGACCAATCTTTGACAGGGAGCGCGTCTTCTATATTACGCTTCCTGCTCCTGCCTTCTTTGACTTTCAGGTAAAACGGAAATGCTTCATAACTAGAGAGGAGGCAAATGAGTATAGGAGAGCAAGGGAGGCCGCTCGCCTCCATGAGGCAGCTCTCCAAGCAGTAGCTGCCGCAGCCCAGTACAACCCTGGTTACAACTTTGGGAATCTCCCAGGCCAACCTTGGCCCTAGACCAACTTCGGCCAAAAGCCTAAGCTTGCGGGAGTACGTATCTCTCGCCGACATTACATTCATGCTCACACACTCATTCCAGTTGTCGGTGTTCATACTTTTCTATTGTATTATCCATGTTAGTTTATTTTTCTTGCTTTCTTCATGTGTGTTTGAAAAACTTTGAGAAAATCCAAAGAAAATTCTCGGTTCTTTTAGTTTTCTTTCTAGTTTAAATTAGTCACAATATTAAAAAGAAAACCAAAAAAGATTTCTCGTTAGTCTTTTGCTTGTTGGGAGCTTTCCCATGTAAATAGTTTTTCTCGTTCTTGTTTTACTTTCTTCAGAAAAACAAAAAATCCAAAAATATTTCAGTATGTTTCTTTGAAATTCTTTTCTTTGGGTCGAGAGGAGAAGACCACGATGAAAATGTTGAGTGGTTGTATGCTCTATTGTTGATCTAACAGAGAGCCCATATTACCTTGTCTTCTCCTTTTGAATAAATATTTGCAGATTCCAGCATAGTCCAATGCATATGCACTCTTATTATTATTCACACCGTTCGGTTGCGCAAGTGAAAGGCAATAATGATGATATATGACAAAATGATTGAGATCGAGAAAAGCTGGTACGAACTCGACCTATTTTGTTTTTGTAAATATGATTAGCTCGTCATTCTTGATTTAGCCATTATGAATGAAACATGTTTGCAGTGACGATTAGAGATTATAGTTATTCATGTCATGCTTAATTGTTTGCAATGACAGTTAGAGATTATAGTTACTCATGCCATGCTTAATTAGCTAGGAGTTGATAATGATTTACCTTATGTGCCAACATGCTTTTAAATTGGTTGTGATGTAGTATGATAGGATGGTATCCTCCTTTGAATGATTCAAGTGGCTTGACTTGGCACATGTTCACGCATGTAGTTCACACAAAAACAACATAGCCTCCAAGATATTTATGTTCATGATGATTTATATCCTACTCATGCTTGCACTCAATGTTGGTTAATCTCAATGCATGTTTATGACCGTTGTCGCTCTCTAGTTGGTCGTTCCTCAATCCTTTGCTAGCCTTCACTTGTACTAAGCGGGAATACTCCTTGTGCATCCAGTTTCTTAAACCCAAAGTTGTTCCATATGAGTCCATCATACCTACCTATATGCAGTATTTATCTGTCCTTCCAAGTAAATTTGCATGTGTCAAACTCTAAACCTTCAGATAATAATCTGTTTTGTATGCCCGAATCGCTCATGTAGCAACTCGGGGCTATCAGTATCTTCCATGGTAGGTGGGTTATTCTCACGATGAGTGTTTAATCACTTTTCATTCACGAGTAAATGGCTAGTAATCAGGATGCCCAGTTCCATGCTCGATATCAAATCAAAATATAATTATCAAACAAAACTCCCCCGGGACTGTTGTTGGTATGGACGGTACCCCTTGTTTTTGATCAGTCGCGGAGTGTGTTTGTTGGTGGAGGGCGAATAAATTTTTTACCATTCTGTTCGGGAACCACCTATAATGTATCTAGCATAGAAGATACCGAGATCTCTTGGTTTTTATGTTGACAATGAAAGCATACCGCTCAAAATTATATTCATCTCTGTTTTAAAAGCTCGAGCTCTTGCGCCTCTGCAAATCCCTGCTTCCCTCTGCGAAGGGCCTATCTATTTACTTTATAGCTGAGTCATCATCCTCTTATAAAAAGCACCAGTTAGAGAGCACCATTGTCATTTGTATGCTTTGTTATTAATTTATATTGAGTATGAGTGTGACTATATCTCTTCCATGAATTACAATGTCTAGTCAATCCTTAATCTTCAGGGGTGCTCTGCATTTATGTTTTGCGGTCTCATAAAGGGCTCGCAAGATACCATTTTGTCATATCGCATCACGATTGTTTTGAAAAAGTGTTGTCATCCGAGATTTATTATTATTGCTCGCTAGTTGATTATGCCATTGATATGAGTAGATGTGAGACCTAAATGTTATTGTGAATATGGTTAGTCCATAATCTTTGCTGAAACCCTGAATGCTGGCTATACATATTTGCAACAACAAGATCAAACAGCGTTTGTAAACGTTTTTCTTTATTACTTTCAGATTGCCAACTGAATTCCTTGAGGACAAGCAATGGGTTAAGCTTGGGGGAGTTGATACGTCTCCATCGTATCTACTTTTCAAAACTCTTTTGCCCTTGTTTTGGACTCTAATTTGCATTATTTGAATGGAACTAACCTAGACTGACACTGTTTTCAGGAGAATTGCCATGGTGTTATTTTTTTGCAGAATAAGTTCTCAGATTGACCTGAAAATTTATGGAGAATATTTTTGGAATATATAGAAAATATTGGCGAAAGAATCAACCAGAGGGGGCCACCTAGAGGCCACAAGCCCTGGGGGCGCGCCCTGTAGGCTTGTGGGTCCCCTAGAGATCCTTTGACCTAATTCCAACTCTATAAGTACGTATTCACGGAGAAAAAAATCAAAGAGAAGGATTCATCGCGTTTTACGATACGAAGCCACCGCCACCTCCTATTCTTCATGGGGAGCGTTGATCTGGAGTCCATTTAGGGCTCTGAAGAGGGGGATTCGTCGCCATCATCGTCACCAACCATCCTCCATCACCAATTTCATGATGCTCACCATCGTGCGTGAGTAATTCCATCGTAGGCTTGTTGGAGGGTGATGGGTTGGATGAGATTTATCATGTAATCGAGTTAGTTTTTTTAGGGTTTGATCCCTAGTATCCACTATGTTCTGAGATTGATGTTGCTATGACTTTGATATGCTTAATGCTTGTCACTAGGGCCCGAGTGCCATGATTTCAGATCTGAACCTATTATGTTTTCATGAATATATTTGTGTTCTTGATCCTATCTTGCAAGTTGTCGACACCTATTACGAGTTATGATCCGCATACCCCAAGGTGACAATAATTGGGATTCTTTCCGGTGGTTACCGTAGTTTGAGGAGTTCATGTATTCACTAAGTGCTAATACTTTGGTTCAGTTCTCTATTAAAAGGAGGCCTTAATATCCCTTAGTTTCCATTAGGACCCCGCTGCCACGGGAGGGTAGGACAAAAGATGTCAGGCAAGTTCTTTTCCATAAGCACGTATGACTATATTCGAAATACATGCCTACATTATATTGATGAATTGCAGCTAGTTTTGTGTCACCCTAGGTTATAACTATTTTTTGCGAGGACTAGGTTATAACTGTTGCATGATGAATGTCTTCCGGCATAATTATCCATCACTGATCCGATGCCTACGAGCTTTTCACATATTGACCTTTGCTTAGTTATTTTGCCGTTGCTACTGTTACAATTGCTACAAAACTGCTACTATTACTTATGCCACCGTTACCGTTACTTCCATACTACTTTGCTACTAAATACTTTGCTGCAGATATTAAGTCTTTCAGGTGTGGTTGAATTGACAACTCAGCTGCTAATACTCGAGGATATTTTTTGCCTCCCCTTTTGTCAAATCATTAAATTTGCGTTGAATACTCTACCCTCGAAAACTGTTGTGATCCCCTATACTTGTGGGTTATCAGACGTCCGGTTATTACCGAATGTTTTGTCGCTCGCGGTGGTCCGAATGTACGGAGAGCGTCGGACATCCAACATTTCTTCTCTTGATCGGTAACACCTGATATCCGATTGGCGTTGGTTGTCCGGTCGCTGGGACTTGTCGGACACCCAGTGGTCGTTGGTCGTCCGGCCTCTATAGCACTCGTCGCCTCTAGTTCTTTTGGCTGTCTAGTCTGCGGGTGGCCAGACGTCCGGTGTCCATCGGGCGTCCGATGTCTGTAGCTTTGCTGCAGCTCCGTTTTCTTCCGTCTTCGCTTCCACGCTTCCCTCGCAGATGGTGTAGGCGTTCCATGGTGCTTCCACTCCTCCTTGTCATCCGTGTAGCTCCGGCAATACCTATGCATGCACACGGGAGGAATTTCAAGTAGTATACCATCATCGAAGGGGTCAAGTGAACACGTGTGTCATGGTTCAACACGGCCACCTATGGGGCCATTGACCCCTTGTGGTTTGGCAATGGGGAAAGGCGTGTTGCACAAAGAGCGGAGGTCGTACACGGTAGCGATGACATAGGTAGCTTTTCACCCAGGTTCGGCTCGCTGCAAGGCGTAAAACCCTACTCCTGCTTTGGTGGATTGATGAAAGGACCATGGTGGAGACACAACTCTCAAGCCCGGCAAGGTCTCCCTAGGACGAGAGCAGCTACGCGTGTATGAGTGTACTGAGGTCCGAATCCTTTCTAAGGTTGCCATTGTCCTCTTTTATAGGTCAAGGGGTTACCACAATGCCAAAACAGTCATTATCCAGCGATTAGATAGGCACAATGCTATCATACCTAACTCTGCAAACAAGACAAGGTGCATTAAATGCACCGCTTAGTGTCACGTCGTGGGCGCAGCCCGGCAAGCCTTGTCGTTTATTCAACTACCTTCTCGCCTGCCTGCGTGACACGCCTCTGGAAGGGGATTATTTAGAGACGATCTTCCTGAAAAATGGTTGCCACTGCCAAATCATAGCCACTTAATCACTTGAGGGCTCGACACCGCACCGATGGGTGACTTGAGTTGCTGTGAGGTGGAGCGGTGGAGCCTTGGCGGGGAAGCGGGCCACTAGCGTCCCGGCAACCCTTGCTGGGGAGGTCTTGGGACTTTTCTTCGGGGTGAACTCGACCTCGCCAGGATTGCCTGCCCGACAAGGGAGGTTTTTCCTTAGTGATATCTTGCTCCTTCGGCTTGTCTTGGTCTTCTTGATCCGCCCTTTGATTTATCAAAGAGCTATCTCTTCTGCTTGGCCTTGTCTTGGATGTTGTAACCTTGCCCTTGAGCCTATGTACAGTCCGGGCAACATACTCCTGGATTTGTTGCACTGACAACATGTAAAGGAGATGATTAACCTTTATGTATGTGAAGTAGAGATCACATATGTCACTTTCCAAATAGACTCTTGACATGGTGATGTCCGTACGATGCTCCACATGAACATCTTAGTAGTAGAATGCAGCAAATGATTATAAGCAAATTCAATATGAGGCAAGCATTCTTCCCACATTTTCAGGTTCCTCTTCAAAACAACCCTAAGCATGGTAGACAATGTTCTATTGACTACTTTAGTTTGTCCATCAGTTTGTGGGTGACATGTAGTATTCAAAAAAATTGTCCCCAACTTAGCCCATAAGCATCTCCAAAAGTGGCTAAGAAATTTAGTAACATGATCTTAAACAATATTATTAGGCACACCATGCAAGCGAATAATTTTGCAAAAGAAAAAATCAGCAACATTAGCAGCAACATCACTTTTATGACATGGTATAAAGTGTGCTAGTTTTGAAAATCTATCCACGACAACAAATACGATATCCATCCCCTTCTCAACGTAAACCTAAAACAAAGTCCATAGATATGTCCTCCCATGGAACACTAGGTATAGGCAAAGGCATATATAAACCACGAGGATTGAGTCGTGACTTAGCTTTTTGACAAGTAGTGCAGTGAGCAACAAGACGCTCACCATCTTGTCTCCTCTTTGGTCAAAAGAAATGAGTAGCAAATACGTCATCTATCCTCTTTGCACCAAACTGCCCAATTAATCCTCCTCCATGCGCCTGATACAACAACAAAAGACAAATAGATCTAGCTAGAATGCATAGCTTGTTAGCACAGAACACAAATCCATCATTAATGACCAACTTGTTCCTTGTTCTTCCTTATTTACAATTTTGCATTACATATTTAAATTCCACATCATGCACATATTGATCTTTCTTGGTCTCCAAACCTAATATTTTAAAGTCAAGTTGTGAAAGCATAGTATAATGATGAGACGGTGCATCAGCAATAATATTTTCTTTACCCTTCTTGTGCTTACTAACATAAGGGAAAGTCTCAATGAATTCAACCCATTTAGCATGTCTATGATTTAGTTTTGCTTAACTTTTAATGTGTTTCAAAGATTCATGATCAAAATGTATAACAAATTATCTGGGCCATAAATAATGTTGCCATGTTTCCGAAGTACGTACAAGAGCATATATTTTCTTATCCTAAGTAGAATAATTCAGACTAGGCCCACTCATTTATTTAGAAAAGTATGCAGTAGGTTTACCATCTTGTAATAACACACCTCCTAAGTAATTCCACTAGCATCACTATCCAGCTCACAAGTCTTATTAAAATCGGGAAGTTGGAGTGAAGGAGCATGTGTCAACTTATCTTTCAATATCGCGAAGGCTTCTTCATGTGCGGTACCCCAAACAGAAGCACATCCTTCTTTGTAAGCTCATTGAGAGGTGTTGCAATGGTGTTGAAATCTCTCTCAAAACGCCTATAGAAACCAGCGAGTCCAAGAAAAGTCCTTGCTTGTGTGGCCATTTTGGGTTGTGGCCAACTCTAAATAGCTTCAATCTTGGCTTTATCAACTTCAATTACCTGTGGAGTAACAACATAGCCAAGAAAAGATATCCAGTCAGTGTGAAACGTGCAGTTCCCAAGGTTATCAAACAAACGTGCATCATGTAGTGCAATAAAAACATTACATAAATGTTCTAAGTGTTCTTTCAAATATCCTGTATAAATCAGTATATTGTCAAAATAGACTACCACAAATCGTCCAGTGAAAGCATGTAAAACTTTGTTCATTAATCTTATGAGAGTACTGGGTGCATTAGTTAACCCAAACGGCATGACTAACCACTCATATAAGACAAACTTAGTTTTAAGTGTTGTTTTCCATTCACATCCCAATTTCATACGAATTTGATGGTATCCACTATGCAAATTAACTTTGGAGAAAATGATAGAGTGATACGTCTCCAACGTATCTATAACTTTTGATTGTTTCATGCTATTATATTATCAATCGTGGATGCTTTATATGAAATTTTTAATCATTTTTGGGAACTAAGCTATTAACCTAGTGCCCAATGCCAGTTTCTCTTTTCGCCTATTTTGTTGTTTCACAGAAAAACGGTACCAAAAGAACTTCAAACGTGTTGAAACTTTATAGTGATTTTTTTGTGGATCAAAAGGGACCCTGGAAGCTTAGGTAGGAGTCCATAAGATATACGAGAGGGCCACAAGCTCATACGACGCGCCTAGGGGGCGCCACCAGAGCTTGTGGGCCCCTCGTAGCTCCAACTGACCTAGTTCCACTTCTATAAATTCCCTAAAATCCCAAAATCACTAGAGGAAGACACAAAACAATTATCCCGCTGCCGCAAGCCTCTGTTCTTCCATGATTCCATTTGGAGGCCTTCATCGGTACTCTACCGGAGGGGAATCAATCACGGAGGGCTTCTACATCAAACTTCATGCACCTACGATGATGTGTGAGTAGTTTACCACAGACCTACATGTCCATAGTGATTATCTAGATGGACTCCTCTCTCTCTCCCTTTGATCTTCAATACAATGTTCTTGTCGGATTTCTATTAATGTAATCTTATTTTGTGGTTTGTTTGTTGGGATCCGATGAATAGTGGATTTATGAGATTATTCATTGAAAGTAATTTAGTATTTTCTAGACTTCATAATGTGTGATTGTTATATCTATGTAATGCTTTCTCATCTATGAGTTTTCTTTGGCCAAGAGTAGATCGTCAGTGGAAGTGGTGCCTAGTAGTAGGTCCAATCTTCGGTGTCCTCACCTTCTGGCGGAAGGGGTAGTGAATACACGTATTTGTATTGTTGCTACTAAGGGGAAAACAACGGGGTGCAATCATATTGCTTGGTTTTATTGTGTCTACATTATGTCAACATGCCCGAAGCATTACTCTGTTTGTTATGAACTTAATACCTTGAGATGCATGCTGGATAGCGGTCGAGAGGTGGAGTAATAGTAGTAGATGCAGGCAAGATTCGATCTACTTGTCATAGACGTAATGCCAATGTACATGATCATGCCATGAATAACATCATAACTATGTCATTTTCTATCAATTAGCCGACAGTAATTTTTCTACCCACCATAAGCTATTTTTATGAGAGAGATGCCTCTAGTGAAAACTATGGCCCTAGGGTTTATTTTAAACATATTGCTAAAACCAAAAATACCTTGCTGCGATTTATTTACTTTGCAATTTATTCTACTACCAATATATTTGATCGTTGCAATTAACGAGTACATGGGGATTGACAACCCTCTTGCCCATGTTGGGTGCAAGTATTTGCTCTTGTATGTGTAGGTACCACTGTTCAAGAAATCTTCCGATTCAGTGATTTATCATCTGATTTATCATCCGATTTATCGCTACTCATGGGGTGACTGATAAGATTATGCCTTATCTTCACCGTTTATCGTTTGGGCCGATTTATAACTCGGACAAGCAATTTATCCGGAATCTACCGATAAATCAGGCCTATTCCTAACATTGTGTTTGCAAAAACTATGTTTATTTGTGTTTTGTGGGCCTTGTTTTGCAATATGTACTATTGTTCTTTTTTGTTTGTCTTATAAGAGGATTCAAAGGCTAGGAATCAGGGTAACAGTTCTATTTAATATTGTTTTGGTGTTGAATATAATATATTTTAGTGTTGGGAACCTAGGATTTGCAAAAAATGACCGATTAATAGTCGACCGGTAAATTCGATTAATCGGCCGATTTCCGATTAATCTCTAATCCCTAGTTGACCGAGACGATAACGATAAGCGATATCCTCAACATTGGTAGGTACTATCGTCGGTTGTTTGTGTGAATCTCCTATTGGTTCGATAACCTTGGTTCACTACTTAGAGAAATATTATCTGCTACTATATTGCTTCACCCTTCCTCTTTGGAGAAAATCCCAATGCAGCTCATGAGTAGCAGGAAAAAAATTGGCGCCGTTGCTAGGGAGATATCATCAAACAACTCAAGGTCCCTTCATACACATTATCATTTACTTATTCTACTTTTTATTTGCTTTTACTAGTCTTGTTAAAAAAATCAAAAAACACAAATCTCTTTTATTTTTGCTTGCTTACTTGCAAGTTGCCATTATGTCTCAAGAAAATACTAAGTTGTGTGACTTCTCGAATACTAATAACAATGATTTTATTAGTACACCAATTGCTCCTCCCGCCACTAGTGCGGAGTCATATGATATTAATGATGCATTGCTAAATCTTATGATGAAAGAACAATATGCTAGAAATCTTAATGAAGATGTTGCGTCCCATCTTAATACCTTCGTTGAATTATGTTATATGCAAAAGAAAATAAATGTGGATAATGGTTTTGTTAAGTTGAAATTATTTCCTGTCTCACAAAGGGACCGTGCTAAAACTTGGTTTTCATCCATACCTCACAATAGTGTTGATTCCTGGGATAAATGTAAGGATGCTTTTATTGCTAAGTGATTTCCTCCTGCCAAGATAATATCTCTTAGGAATCAAATCATGAAATTTAAACAACATGAGCAAGATCATGTTACACAATCTTGGGAGAAAATGAAATTAATGATTAAAAATTGTCCCAGTCATGGATTAAGCTTATGGATGATAATACAACACTTTTTATGCAGGACTAAACTTTGTGTCGAGAAATCTTCTAGACTCTGCTGCAGGTGGTACTTTTATGGGAATTACATTAAGAGAAGCCACGAGCTTCTCGATAATATGATAACAAGTTATTCTCAATGGCACACCAAACAAGCTCCAATTGATAAGAAGGTTATGTAGGGTGGAACCCTAATTGATGATGTTTTCACACTTGGAGGGGGGAAGGGGGAAATCAACAAGAACAACAAGAGGAATAACTTGAACAAAACCCAAGTCACACATCCACTAGAATAGCACACATGAGATCTGATGCGGAGCATCCCACGGTCATCCCCATGTACACTCTGACTACTCTCCGTACCCCAAGAGGACATATGACGAGACCTCGAACATACGCCATTGGAATTAAGGTGAACCAGCTCTTCTTCGAGAATATCATAAATATCCATTGGACTTGCTTGCTACCTCACCAAAGTGCTCTATGTGTCCTTAGGTATGAAGACCGACGACCACAAGCTGGTGAGGGACACCCCAAAGGAGTTGGAGAAGGACCACAAGGCCACAAGGAAGAAGATGGAGTCCAACAGGAGCTGGACAGGAGGTCCCAGGCGACCCCGTGCGCACGGGCCCCCGAGACCCCGTGCGCACGGACTACTCAGGGAGCTGGCGCTGGAGCACCCTGTGCGCACGGGCCCCCGAGACCCCGTGCGCACGGACTACTCAGGGAGCTGGCGCTGGAGCACTCCGTGCGCACGGGCCTGTACCGTGCCCACGGGACCCCCGTGCACACGGGCCCAACTTACCCCGTGCGCACGGGCTCATCTGGATGGACGGCTGTGATCTCCATTCCGAGCCCCTCTTCCTCCACTTCGTCCCCAAGGCTATATATTCCGTACCTAGACCATATGTTAGGGGGAGGCAAAGTAGTTGATACACATTGGTGAGCTTTGCTCCATGGATCCACTCCACTAGGAGATGAAGACCTCCTCTTGGAGTGACCAAACATCAAGACCTCCTTCTTGGGGAAGGATCCCAATAATAGGATCATCAAGCCCTCATCTCCTTCATAGGATTTGGGATGAACTCTACCATGTATCTTATTTCCCTTTGTTGTTCTAGTACCTTGTGGATCTTATGTGTTTGATTGTCTAGTGGATGTGTGATTTGACTTGTTCTTGAGTGTTCCTCTTGTTTTCCCTCTTTTATTAATCTTGTTCTTGGGGATTCCCCCTCCAATTCATGAAAGATCTTCACCTAGGGTTCCACCCTATATCATCTTGGTATCATGAGCCATGGTTGATCACGAAATTGGAGCCCCCCTCTTTGTTTTCTAGCCTAGTTTTGTGTGATTTCGTCCAAAATTCGAAAATTCCCCACCAAAAATAGCCCCAAATTTTTTTTGATTTGTTGGTTTGATGAGATTTTGTTAGATTTGATCCATGGATTTGGTGCTTAGCAAGTATATCCACCCCTCTACCACCTTCCCCTACCTTCCACCCTTCGATTTTGACCTCAGATTTGAAATTTCCCACGGATCCGGAGCTGTTCGTCCGCTCCGCGAGGACCCCGTGCACACGGGCCATCGGGACCCCGTGCACACGGGCCCCCATGCACACAGGCCAGACAGACCCCGTGCGCACGACCCTTCCAGTGCGCTTCGGCCGCTGTTCCTTCGACATCCCTCCCACCTCCCACCACCCCCTTCCACCCCAGCTACTCCCCAGCCACGAGATCCATCCATTTGGAGCCCAAATCGCCAAGAAATCCGCCAAACCCGCGAGTCCCAGGTGACCCCATGCCCTCGGTGTGTGTACCGTGTGCACGGGACCCCGTGCCCATGGGCTCCTACCCCCGTGCGCACGACCCCCCCAGGTCAGCCGCGTGCACTTCACAGTTTTGCCCATAACTTCCACATCCGGAGTCCGATTTTCACGTTCTTTAGCTCGTTGAGTAGCTATTGACATCCACCATCCACCTAGATAGGTTCCAACACCATTTGACTCCACCAAAATTTTGTCATTTTGGCAAGATTGCCTACGCCCTCCACCATATCATCCGCTACACCACCATCGACTTTCGCAACCTAACCCATCTTGATCCGCTTACCATTAGTGGTTGCTTGAGGAGTGACGTGAGTCTCCTAAGGTGTTTCGGCTACTTAGGGATGATTGCTTCTTCATCAACCACCACCACCACCACTTCCACATTGCCATTTCCACTACCACCATTTGACATTTGTCATTTGAGATTTTGAGTTTGCGGTTTTTTACTGTTTCCTAAGGTGTTTCGGCTACTTAGGGACGGGTCTACATCATCTTGATATCTATATCAAGAACACAGTCACTCATCATCGCAAAGGACGGTAACCTCGACGACACCATTGTATATTCCCTTGCAAATTGCATTGATAACCCCTAGCCCATTTTGCGTTACTTGCCTATAGAGAGTAGCCATTTGAGTATTGCCGGCAACGTTACTTGTGCACATTAGTGATCATACTTCCCATATCATACATACCATATCATTGTGGTGCTTATATTGGTATCATATCTCGTGTCACAAGTTTGTTCCCGCATATACGCAATTGCTATCTTGGTTTGTGCATTGTGCAAAAGTGGCCATAGAAAAAAAAGAAATAAAGCTTTTAAGCAAAAGAAAGAGAGCAAAGAAGCTTGTAAGCAAGTGCAATAGCATCATACCCCATTGCACATAAGATTGTCATATCCGATCATCTTGGATCATCTTGAGAGAAACATCGGGAACCATACATACATAGCATACTTGGGATAGAAGTTTATTCATTTTGCATCTTATAGGTTGTGCACAAGTGTCATATCCGCCGATTGAGCAATCATGCTAGCGTCTCTCTTGAGTTGTGCAACACGAGCGTTTTCCATGGATTCCACATTTTGAGCTCATTCCTTGGTTGCACGACCCCATTTATCTATCCGTGTGTGTGTTTCCGTGTACCACATATTGCTATTGGTCTACTTGTTTCACTTGTGAATTTGTGAATCTTTTCCAACATTATTGACTCTTGCTAACATTTTGCATCAATTTTTTGTGCCTCTATCCTCACTGAGCTCTACCATAAGCTTTACTTGATAGGTGTCAGTGAACAAGTTCGGTACCAATTCCACTATTCTTTCATTTCACATTGAGTGATACAAGATACATACTCAACTTTGGGAAAAGGTAGCTTGGTATTGCTTATCTCATTTCCTACTCACCTTTGCTCGAGTCTTGTGATGGATAGGCAAGGCATTTCCTCTCCGGTCTATGACAACAACGACGGCGTGAACAACTACATCACCAAAGCGTCCATCTTCGATCTACAATGACAAATGCAAGGCACACAATCAAGATTGCGAGAGCGCATCAAGAACATCTCCATCGACATTCGTCACTCCGAAGCACGGAAAAGGGACTACATCGACAAGAAGCTTTCCGCACATAAAGAGGTGCCAGATGCAAGGATGGAGGAGATTAGAGCCTTGATCAAGTCTTCTTCCCCTTCGTCATCTTCAAGGCGGCGACATTCAAGCCACAAGTCTTCGGAGCGCGGCCACGATGCAAGTGCAAATCGTCCTCGTCCACATCTACATGGTGACCACCATCACGTTCGTGATCCACATCGTCATGAAGGGCAAGTCACCGCCAAGCATCATGTGCACGACGACGAAAAACGACTACGAGCTCAAGCACGACAACGACATCATCATCATGAAGATGCTCCACAAGCACAAATGGACAATGCCCAACAATCCCTACTTCACGCCAAGTCGAAACTTCATAAGCACAAGAGAAGACCGCGAGACGACCACCACCAAGACGGCGCTATGGCTACACCAACCACTTTGGCATCTTCGCCAAGTGCTATCAAGGCATCTTTGCCTTTGGACGTACGGCATCTTCGCCTACTTCCCACGAGTACGCCTACAACGACTTCATCATGTCCAAGGCGACGATCTACGAGCGAGGAAGACACTTCCATCTTCGGAAGCCCCCCAAGGAAGATGACCGAGCATGGGAAACTCCCTTCGGTAATGGAGACGAGCTACGAGGTGCCACATCATATGGGCCTCCAACACCAAGACGGCGACAAGAAGGTCGAGCAAGGGACATCCCCTTCGACCACAGCGATAGGAGTTGAGCATGGAGACATTTGCACCTACATCTCTCAGACACGCACATATGTCGAGATGCCCCAAGTGCCATGTGAGGAGAGCCACCACAACATAAGTGACATGAGTGACTCCACCATATGTGACATTTAGAGCATTTCCTATGAGACGATGAGTGTGACCACCACCAGCCCCACACATGAGAGCATGCCACACATCCTATGTGAGGTTGAGCACCATTCAAGTGACTCCACCAACCATATGAGTGAGAGCATCCTTGAGGGAGTGAGTGAGCCACAACACTTAGAGAGTGAGGTAGTTGACACGGCATGTGAGGCCATTTTGATTTCTAACGACTTAACCTCTACTCCTAGTGTGTTTTCTTCTTTGGTGCAAGGTCTCCTACATGACGACATACCTATCCTCGACGAGTCCATCCCTCCAATGGAGACAACGATGGCCATGGTGGACGATGATGCACCCCCCACATGGTTCCATCAAGATGAAGATGACAACGAGATGACCTTCAACACTTCACCTACAACACATGAGCTATGCTCCAAAGGTAACATAGGTGATGGTGCTTCTCTTGTCCCACTAGTGGACTCTCTTACCAATGATTGCTTGCATGATGTTGATCCACCTATTGCCATGCTTCATGCTAGTGAGACTTCTTCATGCCTTGACTTACCTATTTATGATGAATATGATGATGAGCATGTTGAGTTGCCTAGTTGTGATGCTATGCTCCATAGGATATCATGTGAAAATTCTATTGGTCACATCATGTTTGACAATCCATTGAACTTGTCATATGCTATGAGTGAGATCAACCATATTGCATCATTTCAATCTCAACATAGTAACTATGCATGCCCCATTAAAATAAATCCCATTTGCACTTATGGCATAGATGACGAGATGTTGGTCATTGGCTTTTGCTTTTCATGTGATGATATTGCCATGCTTCCTTTACATGATTTGCGCAATTCATTTACTATGTCATGCCATGATCACATTGTTCCAACTATGCATTGTTTCGGATGTTGTCAATATTCTCCATGTGATGTTGCTACTCATGCTCATGAGCAGACCCCCATAGTTTCCTCATACATATTAGGAGATCTTGATACATTTCATACTTTGCATGATTCCCATGATGGTGTACACCATATGCATTCCATGCATAACAATGCTCTAGATATTTCTCATGATGCATTACACAATTTGAGTCTCCATTATGCTATACATAATAACAAACCTCTCATGATGGATGACATGTTTCTATATCACGCATCTCATTTATTTGAGCATTGGCTATTTTGTGCTAACCGACACATGCACGTGCGCATCATGATGGATGATGTGTACATATACCACGCACACACAATTTTTCCTTTGTCTTTGTTTTGTGTAGGTAGTCATGTATACTCGTCAATCTCTCAATCCCAAGAGTTGACGAAACGAGCTCTCGAGAGCAACGATGCTTTGGGATCCCGTGGACTATCCTTACCACCGTTCCATTCGCGCAAGGACTACGCGCATCTCTTCTACTTGGCTCTCACACGGCTATGGGCCATTTACCACTTGTCACCTTATGCTCATTTACCGTGTTCACTTTGCATGCTATGCTTGCTTCTATGCCTTTGCCATGCAATTGTGACCCTTGTTTGCATGTAGCCATGTTTCACCATTATGATACTCCTATGTGTATTTGCATGCTTGGGGGAGATCCTTGTTGCTTTTGCCATGTTTATCATGTGCCTCATGCTATTTTACTCATATCTTGCTTTCATGCTTGTGATATTTCATGTGCATTATTCATGCCCACTATTTGCAGACATGACATGCTTGCCATGATTCCTCGTAGTATGTTGCATCTTCGCACTACTAGCTTGCTTGACTTGATTGCTATGATTGCTTGCTTGGTTGCATCACCCATGTTCCACTATTACTTGCTTTCTTGGGTTGATGACATATATGCTCATGCCTCTCACATGATATATCTTGTTCATTGTCTCTTGCGTCCATTAGTTGCCCCTTTCATATCCACTTATATTGAGTGCAACCATACTATGCTTATTGATCATGGAGACTTTGACACCTTACTTGTGATGCATGCTTCTTTACTTGAGCCTCTTGTATTTGGTTGTTCTTGCATCATATGCCTCCACACTATGAAATGCTCCCTTGTACCTTCTTATGATGAGCTTGATGCATACACTTGTTGGGTATCTTACCACTTGAATGATAGGTTTTGCATTTCCGCTAACCTCATTTGTTTTTCCAAGTGTTTATCATGTTCTTTCATTTTGGAGGATTCACAAGGAGGTGCCGTTAGGCGACATATTGGTTATGTGAAGGCATACATGATGTACGACTCCAACATCTTTGGGAACTTTCTTGAGGTGAACTCCTTCTCTTTGAGCCATCCTCAAATACGCATATTGGATGGGTCACTCTTTCATTGTTGTTTCCTTCTTGTCGTCTACATGATACATCTCGTGAACGTAGGAGAGCGACATTGGAGATTGGCTACATGGACCTTCACATTGAGGAGCGCTCGCACTTATTGGATGCACCTTCGACACTCCACTCATGCCTCGACATCGAGCTTTGGTACACCAACACCTCCATATTTGTTGATTGTGCTCATACATGTCATGCTCGATGGACATATCATACTTACCACAAGTTTGCACCTCATGCATGGATTAACTCACATTATGATTGCCTTATTGCATTTTGTATTCCCATGTCATCCATGATATATGAGCTTGTGCATTTCCTTAGCAAATTTGTTGTGATCTACCTCGATGGCATATTCTTACAGCATGATCATATTATCCACCATCAATTGCATGATAACATAAACATGTTGCGCATCCATTGCCATATTCATGCTATTGATAAACCGTCTCACTATGACATCATTTTGCACCATGGTTGCATTGATCATATTTACAACACATTTGTGTGCACAATGATTGCATGTCCTCCCATGAATGCTTTGTATCTCATTCTACATCATCTTGATAAGCTTCATGCGCTTTTGTCAAGACCAATCTTGTCGCACGGACTCATTCTTACATGATGGACACTTTGTGTGCGCTAACCATTGTATTTCCGAGTGTTACTTGTGTTTGCTCTTTTTGCATGTCTATCACTCCGGTGACACCTTGGACTACTTGGATTGCGCCATGTCTTCAACTTCATCCAACTACAAGTCCGTCTACGACAACCGTTTCCATGGTGATGAGGATCACGATCCGAGGTCGGATCTT
>NC_041387.1:297712040-297750759 GCF_002162155.2 Triticum dicoccoides | reverse complement strand
GGGGGGGAGATGATGCGGAGCATCCCACGGTCATCCCCATGTACACTCCGACTACTCCCCATACCCCAAGAGGACATATGACGAGACCTCGAACATACTCCATTGAATTAAGGTGAACCCGCTCTTCTTCGAGAATATCATAAATATCCATTGGACTTGCTTGCTACCTCACCAAAGTGCTCTATGTGTCCTTAGGTACGAAGACCGACGACCACAAGCTGGTGAGGGACACCCCAAAGGAGTTGGAGAAGGACCACAAGGCCACAAGGAAGAATATGGAGTCCAACAGCAGCTAGACAGGAGGTCCCAGGCGACCCCGTGTGCACGGGCCCCCGAGACCCCGTGCGCACGGACTACTCAGGGAGCTGGCGCTGGAGCACGCCGTGCGCACGGGCCTGTACCGTTCCCACGGTACCCCCGTGCGCACGGGCCCAACTTACCCCGTGCGCACGGGCTCATCAGGATGGACGACTATGATCTACATTCCGAGCCCTTCTTCCTCCACTTCGTCCCCAAGGCTATATATTCTGTACCTAGACCATATGTTAGGGGGAGGCAAAGTAGTTGATACACATTGGTGAGCTTTGCTCCATGGATCCACTCCACTAGGAGATCAAGACCTCCTCTTGGAGTGACCAAACATCAAGACCTCCTTCTTGGGGAAAGATCCCAATCATAGGATCATCAAGCCCTCATCTCCTTCATAGGATTTGGGATGAACTCTACCATGCATCTTATTTCCCTTTGTTGTTCAAGTACCTTGTGGATCTTATGTGTTTGATTGTCTAGTGGATGTGTGATTTGACTTGTTCTTGAGTGTTCCTCTTGTTTTACCTCTTTTGTTGATCTTGTTCTTGGGGATTCCCCCTCCAATTCGTGAAAGATCTTCACCTAGGGTTCCACCCTATATCAAGATCCGCAAGCATAACATGAACAATCAAGGGAAAAAGGCACAAGGGTAAAGTTCTCCCCACTCCAAAGGAGTTGAGGTTTTGATGACCTAGAGAGATCCTTCTCCCTTAGGAGGTCTTGGTGATCCTATGATGGGAATCCTTCTCCTAGAGAGGTCGTATTCCTGTAACATCCTGATTCTCGGAATGTTTAAGAAAAAGTTTTCCAAAAATCAGGGCAAGAAAATTTCATTTTTTATTTGTAAACAAAGATTTTGGACTCTTACAATTTGGAGGATTTCATTTGAACTAATGCCAACTTAAATTAAATTTGAGTTCTATTTTTTCTTGTAGTTGGGATTTACTTCTTGTCTTCAGCATATTTAAATATGTGATCTGCATTTTCTTTGATTTCTCAGTTTGCTTTATATTTGTTTCAGCTTCTATTGATTCTCTTTATTTTCCTAAAAGGAAAATAAATTGGTTTCCATCTATCTAACTATGGGCAGAATTACCTAGGCCCAATCTATGTCTGTGACGCCCCCGATTCAATCGTACACTAATCATACACGCAAACATGTACGATCAAGATCAGGGACTCACGGGAAGATATCACAACACAACTCTAAAAATAAAATAAGTCATACAAGCATCATAATACAAACTAGGGGCCTCAAGGGCTCGAATACAAGTGCTCGATCATAGACAAGTTAGCGGAAGCAACAATATCTGAGCACAGACATAAGTTAAACAAGTTTGCCATAAGATGGCTAGCACAAACTGGGATACAGATCGAAAGAGGCGCAGGCCTCCTGCCTGGGATCCTCCTAACTACTCTTGGTCGTCGTCATCGGCCTGCACATAGTAGTAGGCACCTCCAGTGTAGTAGGAGTCATCGTCGATGGTGGCGTCTGGCTCCTGGGCTCCAGCATCTGGTTGCGACAACCAGGTAGAAAGGAAAGGGGGGAAAAGGGGGAGAAAAGCAACCGTGAGTACTCATCCAAAGTACTCGCAAGCAAGGATCTACACTACATATGCATGGGTATATGTGTAAAGAGGCAATATCGGTGGACTGAACTGCATAATGCCAGAATAAGAGGGGGATAGCTAATCCTGTCGAAGACTATGCTTCTGGCAGCCTCCGTCTTGCAGCATGTAGAAGAGAGTAGATTGAAGTCCTCCAAGTAGCATCGCATAGCATAATCCTACTCGGCGATCCTCCCCTCGTCGCCCTGTGGAAAAGCGATCACCGGGTTGTTTGTGGAACTTATCTGGGTGTGTTTTATTAAGTATCCGGTTCTAGTTGTCATAAGGTCAAGGTACAACTCCGGGTCGTCCTTTTACCGAGGGACACGGCTATTCGAATAGATAAACATCCCTGCAGGGGTGCACCACATAACCCAACACGCTCGATCCCATTTGGCCGGACACACTTTCCTGGGTCATGCCCGGCCTCGGAAGATCAACACGTCGCAGCCCCACCTAGGCACAACAGAGAGGTTAGCACGCCGGTCTAAATCCTATGCGCGCAGGGGTCTGGGCCCATTGCCCATTGCACACCTGCACGTTGCGTACGTGGCCGGTGAGCAGACCTAGCAACCTCCATTACAAAGGAAGTTGCGTTAACGCAGTCCAACCCGGCACGCGCCGCTCAGTCGCTGACGTCACGAAGGCTTCGGCTGATACCATGACGTCGACTGCACATATCTTTCCCGCGTAGTTGGTTAGTGCATATAGGCCAGTGGCCAGACTCAGATCAAATACCAAGATCTCATTAAGCGTGTTATTATGAAGTAACCGCGGACGCCGACCAGGGCCAGACCCACCTCTCGCCTAGGTGGTCTCAACCCGCCCTGTCGCTCCGCCACAAAGTAACAGTCGGGGGCCGTCGGGAACCCAGGCCCACCTCTACCAGGATGGAGCCACCTGTCCTTCCAGCCCCCACATCGGAATCACTTGCGGGTACTCAACGAGCTGACCCGACTTTAGTCCTCATCTGTATAGTATGTATATATGTATAATATATACCCGTGATCACCTCCCAAGTGATCATGGCCCAATAGTATAGCAAGGCAGACTGACAAGAATGTAGGGCCAATGATGATAAACTAGCATCCTATACTAAGCATTTAGGATTGCGGGTAAGGTATCAATGACTGTAGCAACAATGACAGGCTATGCAACAGAATAGGAGTAACCAAACAGTAACATACTACACTACTCTAATGAAAGTAGTATAGAGAAGAATAGGCGATATCTGGTGATCAAAGGGGGGGCTTGCCTGGTTGCTCTGGCAAGAAGGAGGGGTTGTCAACTCTGTAGTCGAACTGGGCGTCGCCGGCAGTCTCGGGGTCTACCGAAAAGAAGTAACGGAGAGGGAACACAATAAATAACAGAGCAATCCAAGTATCACAAAGAGTAACAAGGCAATACGCGGTGTTCATTGTGCCCTAACGCGGTAGTAGGTGATACCGGTGAAAGGGTGAAATATCCGAGAAAGTATCCGCGGTGTTTCGCGTTTTCGGACAAATGAACTGGAGGTGAAATGTTGCAGGTTTGCTACGCTAGGGATGTGTGGCGGTCGAACAGGGTGCGTATCTGGATTCGTCTCGTCGTTCTGAGCAACTTTCATGTACAAAGTATTTTCATCCGAGGTACGGTTTATTTTATATTGATTTTCAAAGTTTTATTACATTTTTGTAATTTACAGATTTAGTTTATTTCAAAAACAGGTTTACTGCATCAGCATGACGTCAGCAGGATGTCAGCAGTCAACATGGTGTTTGACTGGTCAAACTAACATGCAGGACCCACTGTCATAGTCACAATTTAATTAAAATAGGATTAAACGCTTAACCTAGATAATTAGGTCAAATTAAGCAAGGTTAATTAATTAAACTAATTACATTACAAATTAATTAATTAATTAATTCACTTTACTATTTCCTTTTATTTTCCATTTTCGTTTTTCTCCTTTTATCTAATTTACAGGGGGAGAGCCCCACCTGTAAGTGGCTCAGGCCACCTCCCTCCTATGCACGAACGCGCACAGAGGTGGGGCAGCGGCGGCCGGACCTGGCCCCGGCGAGGCCATGGTCAAGGCCGGCAGCGGGGTAGGCGAAGCAGGGCAGAGGGCGGCAGGAGCCGGCTAGTAGCAGAGGGTCAGCCACGGCGCGAAAGCGAGGCGGCACCAAGGCGGAGTGGGGGCCAGGGGCAGAACGGATGCGACCGCGGCCGCAGGTGAGGGCGCGATGCGGGCGAAGGTACGGCGAAAAGGACAATGGCGGGCGTGGTGCATGCGTGCGTTGGGCGCGGGCGCATGTCGTGGGCACGACGACGTCCTATACAGAGGGAAAGGGGGAGAAGGAAAGGCGGAGGCCGAGGCCTCAATAGCGTTGCAGGGGAATGGGGGTCGGCAAGGCTCGGGGATGGCCGGCGACGAAGAGACGGGGTCGGCAGCGGACGACGGCGAACGCCATGGAGGAGCATGCATGGAGCTCAGGGAAGATGACGGGGTGCAGGGGGAAGAGGAAGAAGGCCCGGAGGGGTGGCTCCAGCGAGGTGACTCCGTGGGGGAGGACGGAGGCGCGGCGGGGCGGCAACCGGCGGCGTCGGGGGCAGTTCCCCCGATCTAGATCGGGAGGAACAGAGGGAGGAGAGGGATTCGTTCGTGCGGGGGAATGGGGTGCGATTAGGTTAGGGTTTGGGATAGCAGGGGGTTATGGGGCGAGTGGGTGGCCGGTTGGGCCTAGCCTGGTGGCCAGCTGGGCCACGGCCCAGCAGGGGGGGTCTTTTTTGCCTTTGTTTATTTTCTAGTTTTGTTTTGTTTGCTTTTGTTTTGTTTATCTTTTTAATCATCCTTTTCTGTTTTCTTTTAGTTTATTTTTTAAATTTAGTTTTACAAAAGTTACCACTAACACCTAAATTAGTATTAACAAATATACTACTGCCACGATAATTATGTTACCCTAGTAAAATAGTTTAATATTTTATGAATTGTAAAATGCATTTAATTAATTGTTTTTGCTGTTGTTTTATTTATTTTAGTGCTTTAATTATTTTATAAAAGTGTGGTTCCTTCAACAGTATTACCTAGAGATTATTTGCCACAGTTTGCACATTTTAGGTTTAACTTTTCAAAACTTAAAATGTTTTACTTGATTTTTGTATTGAATTTGAATCGATTCCAAACTAACGCGAAATTAGCAACAGTATTCGAAGTGATGTGGCATCATTAGCAGAGGGTTACTGTAGCTTAACTACCCGGGCGTCACAATTCTCCTCCACTACAAGAAATCTCGTCCCGAGATTTAAGAGGTAGAGAAGGGAGGAAGGTCTAGTTATGAAATTCTAATGGATCTTCTCGGCCTTGGTTTCTCTTCTCGAAGAGGTCGATCCATTACATTGATGTCTGCATTTCTCTGCTTCAGGTCATCATGGTGAAGTCGGCATCCTTTCTTCAGGAACTCCATCGTACTTACGAAAGAATAAGGGGGTTATTCCAGGGGAACAGACCTCTGTAAGGATGACTATCTAGTCGATAACATCGGGGAAGGTGGCGGAAAGTAACTCTCGAATTGAAACGTAGAAAATATCGAGAGCAAAGTAAGGCGGTATCATGGAAAGTTTCAAGCGGGCAGTAATGTTCGATGCCTATTACAGGGCGTGAAAGGGGTTCAAAGCAACGGGAATAAGTATTGTGTCTAATATCAGACTTGAAGGTGGCTCGTGAATTACATACGAGGCCACGGACGAGGAATAACTTTGACAATAAGGTGTACAGGAGAGTCAGGTTTCGATCCTGTGGAACTGTGGGTTATGGGCCCACCATGTGGGTTGAAAGTAGGAAGGGTGGTGACCTCTTGCACAACCGCGACAGGGAGGCATGTCAGTGAATAGCTTGTCAGCTATGTCGGCCACAATGTTGGTACCAAGGACGGGGAACGAAGAGAGCAATTTTCCTGCTTGTTGAACGAAGGTGGACCAATAGGCAAAGTTCTCGTCCAACGGTGTTTACCAGAATATCATCAACAATAGCAACAGGGTCTTACCGACCAAGTTGTACACCACGATACCCGCGAGTGATTCACGGATTGGGGGCTGAAAGGATATATTACTTCTTATTTCATATAGATCACAGAAAGGTTAATAAACCAATGGAAAGGGGAAAGTGTTTATCAGATTTAATGAGAACCATGGAAAGAAAAATGTGTGTAAACACATAACTCAGGGGTATATCCTTCCCAAGGACAAGCATAGCATGATATCCATGACATGATATAACATAGAAAACCATTTAGGTAATGGGAGAGAATTTTCATGGCGTTACCCCATACAACGGTGTTAGGATAATTAAGAAAGAAACATTTAGCATCGCGCCTCCAATGTTCTTGTTGAAGAGCAGGGTATCATAGTCATGCTTCGAGGTAGCAATGATATGGTGTTTCAATCAAGGGCCAGACTTTGGATACACAAATGATCCATCAGGAGCAACTTATAAAATAAGTCTTACAATTTCCTCCAGGAAGAATGTATATCCTTGCAAAAGAAATTATAATGATAGGTCCTCCAGCCAGGGGGGGTGCTAGGCATGACATCGTATTACTGGGTCATCAAAGGACCAACATCATAACTCCGGGAAAGTTGTCCCAACCATCATATCTGACCGAGAATCAGATCCGATTGGTGTCATGATACCTCAGACTCAGGATGTCCGAGAAGAAAAGGTGCGACATGAATTGGCGAAAATGCATTGCAAGATTCTCGGGAAATGAACTATGGGAGCGAGTCCCAACACAAGAGTTCAACATTTAAACCAAGGAGAGGATGAGGGGGTAGCTGATGGAGTCAGCGACAATCCTTAAGATTTCCAAAAAGATGGATTTCCACAGTTATGTGAACAAGGAGATAACATTAGCCAGATCAAATGACTTAATGCTATATGCTGGAGGAAAACATACACAATTAAACATGGGTTGAAAGGTGCACCCGAAATATAGGCTAGGTTGCACAACCAACATCGGAATGGCGATTGGGCAACCAACACACCAAATTGGAACTATTGTCCAATAACTCTGAAGCAATAGGGTTGCTAGAGATATTAAATTTGCACAACAGAGTTCACTCAACACGGGGACCAAGAAAAGACTGGTGATGGTGAGAAGTATTACTATATCAAGAATTAATAGTTGGGGGCAATTATCTCAACATTCTTGACATAAAAGATGGTAATACTCCACGGTAAAGAAGAACAAATGCTGGATAGCAAGGATCTCAAGGTATAACACAAAACACGAACAAGTTTGTGTTGAACGGAGGGCAATAAAGTGGTCAAAGATAACAAAATCATCGGGGGCAAGGATGGTATTTCTCATCATGAACTCAATTGATATCCTGGAAGAGCTCAGAATGTTCATGAGGACCACGACACACTTGTCGAGAAGTTTCATGAAGATGTAATCGATCAATGATGACATCAAGCCAAAGGAATGGTGAAGCGAAAGGTTATTGGGACCACGGGTATGGCACAAACACGAAATCAAGCTTGTTGTTCAAGGCGTAATGATATGATGAGGAATATCGTCGTAAGCTTAGCTCACCATGAAAAACTATGCTCCGGGAAGGACCAGGTAGCACAGTTAAGATCAGCATGATACTGATATAGCCGAGTAGGCTAGGAATGACGGATCGAGTACAAACTCATAAGCAAAGAAGAATACTAAGAGTTGTTTAGTCGTGGTGCGAACTCGATTCATTTATCGGTGTCCTTGAGGGTTTAATAACTCAGAGCCCGTGAAAAATTGGAATCAATGAGAATGTAGCACTTGATGAAGAACTCGTAAGAAGTTATGCAGTTCCTTGATAATCTTGAGATACCAGGGGGTAATACTCGATGACAAATCCAAGTAGAGGTTGGACTGGGGTATTACTTTGCAGAAGACAAGTGCTTATACTTGGACGAGAAATGGTACTTAAAGGAGAACATGGTCGGAAACCACGATCGTAAATGATCAAACCACGGATACAAGATGAACCTATAACAAGGGGGTAATTTGTTTTTACGAGTAGCTTCCATGATAAATGATACATCGTGTCCATGGGCATGAACGCAAGGTTCAAGGTCGACTCCCACTTCTTCAATGTATAACCTTACATTCATTTCTCGCTTTGATAAAGGCATTAGTGTTGAAAGTTTTACCTGGTGAAATACCAGATGAGTATGACTCGTGAAAACTTCCGAGTTCAGACATATTAAGGAAGACATAAGTTCAACCCATCAGGGTATCATGGAAACATATACCACAAGTTTCAAGAGTAAATATCACCAGCTCGAAAGCAGAGCATGGTTGGCCAAATCAGAGAATAGGATTTACTAATGGCATTTTGTATCTGGGAAGAATTCACAAGGCGATTAAATATGAGGGACATTGTCAAATAATCATCCAACAAAGGATCTGATGGTCCATAGCGGAGCTGGTGTGAGCATCGGCACATAACTAGTTGAAGAAAGAATGCAAAGGCATCAGATTATAGAACATCTGAATGATTCGATGCTTAGGTATCAAAGGAATTATGATTTCCAAATCAAAGCATCAGAAGCAGACGCTCTGATCAAGGGTGGATAAGTTCAATAGACCTAAGGGTACAATTGACGGCAAATAGATTGGTCGAGAGCAAGCTCATGTTCAAAAGACGTCTGGGCCAGAAATAAAATTTAAAAAGATCAACTAATGATTGTGTGCATTCGCACTCATGTTGAATCCATAGGATCAAAATCACAATGACAAGAGATGTCAATAAGATTACGAGACTTATGGGATTAACCATAATGCAAGCAAGCAAGAATATCAAGAGCAAGAGGATGCTCAGGATTTTTGGAAGATTGAATGGTATTTCAAAAACTTTTGTGAAACACATGAACAACTGGGAAAGAGCAGATACTCGATAAGTGCGAGGAATTATCCATAAGGGTATTCATGAGGCAAGAACTGTAAAGCAGTAAGCTCAAAGGATTCTTGGAACAACGGAGAGCGGTTTGGGGCATCTTGTATTAACAAGATCAACTTGGAATAAAATTAAGAATGACGAGTGTAAGTATTTATCCATAGGGATAGATCAGTGGTAGGTAATTGCAAGAGCAACGAGCACAAAGTCTCGAGAACATCGGAGAGTATCTTTGAAATCCTTCGGTGCACCAAGCAATCATCTGGAGTGAGGGGCTCTCCGGGAGAAAGTATTTTACGAGAACCTAGAGTCAAAGTTAGCAAAATCATTTAAACCCGAACAAAAGAGAGTTGAGAGACCCAGAGTAAAGATCGAGGAGTACAAGATCCTAATACCACCCAAATGGCGACGTTAGCCCGTAAGACTCACAGCCATGTTAGTAAAAGTTTTGCAATGTCTACACTCGACTTTGGCCAAGGAGTGTGGAAGGGGGATTCCTACAGGCAGTCGGCTCTGATACCAACTTGTGACGCCCCCGATTCAATCGTACACTAATCATACACGCAAACGTGTACGATCAAGATCAGGGACTCATGGGAAGATATCACAACACAACTCTAAAAATAAAATAAGTCATACAAGCATCATAATACAAGCCAGGGGCCTCGAGGGCTTGAATACAAGTGCTCGATCATAGACAAGTCAGCAGAAGCAACAATATCTGAGCATAGACATAAGTTAAACAAGTTTGCCATAAGATGGCTAGCACAAACTGGGATACAGATCGAAAGAGGCGCGGGCCTCCTGCCTGGGATCCTCCTAACTACTCCTGGTCGTCGTCATCGGCCTGCACGTAGTAGTAGGCACCTCCAGTGTAGTAGGAGTCGTCGACGACGGTGGCGTCTGGCTCCTGGGCTCCAGCATCTGGTTGCGACAACCAGGTAGAAAGGAAAGGGGGGAAAAGGGGGAGAAAAGCAACCGTGAGTACTCATCCAAAGTACTCGCAAGCAAGGATCTACACTACATATGCATGGGTATATGTGTAAAGAGGCAATATCGGTGGACTGAACTGCAGAATGCCAGAATAAGAGGGGGATAGCTAATCCTGTCGAAGACTACGCTTCTGGCAGCCTCCGTCTTGCAGCATGTAGAAGAGAGTAGATTGAAGTCCTCCAAGTAGCATCGCATAGCATAATCCTACCCGGCGATCCTCCCCTCGTCACCCTGTGGAAAAGCGATCACCGGGTTGTCTGTGGAACTTATCTGGATGTGTTTTATTAAGTATCCGGTTCTAGTTGTCATAAGGTCAAGGTACAACTCCGGGTCGTCCTTTTACCGAGGGACACGGCTATTCGAATAGATAAACTTCCCTGCAGGGGTCTGCCACATAACCCAACACGCTCGATCCCATTTGGCGGGACACACTTTCCTGGGTCATGCCCGGCCTCGGAAGATCAACACGTCGCAGCCCCACCTAGGCACAACAGAGAGGTCAGCACGCCGGTCTAAATCCTATGCGCGCAGGGGTCTGGGCCCATCGCACATTGCACACCTGCACGTTGCGTACGCGGCCGGTGAGCAGACCTAGCAATCTCCATTACAAAGGAAGTTGCGTTAACACAGTCCAACCCGGCGCGCGCCGCTCAGTCGCTGACGTCACGAAGGCTTCGGCTGATACCACGACGTCGAGTGCCCATATCTTTCCCACGTAGTTGGTTAGTGCGTATAGGCCAGTGGCCAGACTCAGATCAAATACCAAGATCTCGTTAAGCGTGTTATTATGAAGTAACCACGGACGCCGACTAGGGCCAGACCCACCTCTCGCCTGGGTGGTCTCAACCTGCCCTGTCGGTCCGCCACAAAGTAACAGTCGGGGGCCGTCGGGAACCCAGTCCCACCTCTACCGGGATGGAGCCACCTGTCCTTCCAGACCCCACATCGGAATCACTTGCGGGTACTCAACGAGCTGACCCGACTTTAGTCCTCATCTGTATAGTATGTATATATGTATAATTTATACCCGTGATCACCTCCCAAGTGATCATTGCCCGATAGTATAGCAAGGCAGACTGACAAGAATGTAGGGCCAATGATGATAAACTAGCATCCTATACTAAGCATTTAGGCTTGCGGGTAAGGTATCAATGACTGTAGCAACAATGACAGGCTATGCAACAGAATAGGAGTAACCAAACAGTAACATACTACACTACTCTAATGCAAGCAGTAGAGAGAAGAATAGGCGATATCTGGTGATCAAAGGGGGGGCTTGCCTGGTTGCTCTGGCAAGAAGGAGGGGTCGTCAGCTCCGTAGTCGAACTGGGCGTCGTCGGCAGTCTCGGGGTCTACCGGAAAGAAGTAAGGGAGAGGGAACACAATAAATAACAGAGCAATCCAAGCATCACAAAGCGTAACAAGGCAATACGCGATGTTCGTTGTGCCCTAACGCGGTAGTAGGTGATATCGGTGAAAGGGGGAAACATGCGGGAAAGTATCCCCGCTGTTTCGCGTTTTCGGACAGATGAACCGGAGGTCAAATGTTGCAGGTTTGCTATGCTAGGGATGTGTGGCGGTCGAACAGGGTGCATATCTGGATTCGTCTCGTCGTTCTGAGCAACTTTCATGTACAAAGTATTTTCATCCGAGGTACGGTTTATTTTATATTGATTTTCAAAGTTTTATTACATTATTATAATTTACAGATTTAGTTTATTTCAAAAATTGGTTTACTGCATCAGCATGACATCAGCTGGATGTCAGCAGTCAACATCGTGATTGACTGGTCAAACTGACATGCAGGCCCCACTGTCATAGTCACAGTTTAATTAAAATAGGATTAAACACTTAACCTAGATAATTAGGTCAAATTAAGCAACGTTAATTAATTAAACTAATTATATTACAAATTAATTAATTAATTCACTTTACTATTTCCTTTTATTTTCCATTTTCGTT
Source organism: Triticum dicoccoides (assembly GCF_002162155.2). Classification (NCBI taxonomy): domain Eukaryota; kingdom Viridiplantae; phylum Streptophyta; class Magnoliopsida; order Poales; family Poaceae; genus Triticum; species Triticum dicoccoides. Next base: position 297,738,970 of record NC_041387.1, on the reverse strand, counting down.
TTTCTCTACTCTTTCCTTTTATCTGATTTACAGGGGTAGGGCCCCACCTGTAAGTGGCTCAGGCCACCTCCCTCCTATGCAAGAACGCGCACAAAGGAGGGGCAGCGGCGGCCGGACCTGGCCCCGGCGAGGCCATGGTCAAGGCCGGCACTGGGGTAGGCGAAGCAGGGCAGAGGGCGACCGGAGCCGGCTAGTAGCAGAGGGTCGGCCACGGCGCGGAAGCGAGGCGGCACCATGGCGGAGTGGCGGCCAGGGGCAGAACGGATGCGACCGCGGCCGCAGGTGAGGGCGTGATGCGGGCGAAGGTACGGTGAACAGGACCGTGGCGGGCGTGGTGCGTGCGTGCGTTGGACGCGGGCGCATGTCGTGGGCACGGTGACGTCCTATACAGAGGGAAAGGGGGGAGGAGGAAAGGCGGAGGCCGAGGCCTCACCAGCGTTGCAGGGGAACGGGGGTCGGCAAGGCTCGGGGATGGCCGGCGACGAAGAGGCGGGATCGGCGGCGGACGACGGCGAACGCCATGGAGGAGCGCGCGTGGAGCTCGGGGAAGATGACGCGGTGCAGGGGGAAGAGGAAGGAGGCCCGGAGGGGTGGCGCCAGCGAGGTGACTCCGCGGGGGAGGACGGAGGCGCGGCGGGGCGGCAACCGGCGGCGTTGGGGGCAGTTCCCCCGATCTAGATCGGGAGGAACAGAGGGAGGAGAGGGATTCGTTCGTGGGGGGAATGGGGTGCGATTAGGTTAGGGTTTGGGCTAGCAGGGGGTTATGGGGCGAGTGGGTGGCCGGTTGGGCCTGGCCTGGTGGCCAGCTGGGTCACGGCCCAGCATGGGGGGTCTTTTTTGCCTTTGTTTATTTTCTATTTTTGTTTTGTTTTGTTTATCTTTTTAATCATCCTTTTCTGTTTTCTTTTAGTTTAGTTTTTAAATTTAGTTTTACAAAAATTACCACTAACACCAAAATTAGTATTAACAAATATACAACTGCCACAATAATTATGTTACCCTAATAAAATAGTTCAATATTTTATTAATTATAAAATGCATTTAATTAATTGTTTTTGCTGTTGTTTTATTTATTTTAGTGCATTAATTATTTTATAAAAGTGTGGTTCCTTCAACAGTATTACCTAGAGATTATTTGCCACAGTTTGCACATTTTGGTTTTAAATTTTCAAAACTTAAAATGTTTTACTTGATTTTTATATTGAATTTGAATCGATTCCGAACTAACGCGAAATTAGCAACAATATTCGAAGTGATGTGGCATCATTAGCAGAGGGTTACTGTAGCTTAACTACCCGGGCATCACAATGTCTCTCTTTCTATCTATATCTATTTCTTTCTCAACCAAATGGGCCAAAGTCCATCTCTTCTCTTTTTATTTCTTCCTTTATTTTCCACATGAGCCTTAGCCCATTTACCACGTGATGGCTGAACTCTTCTTGTCACGTACACAAAGAAACCTAACATGCCAAACTTACAGAGGCAAAACGCACAGAGTCACCACTGCCTCCTTAATTCCCGCTCATTGACTCTTCCTTGCCTTATTCCTCTCCACTTGCCTATCTTCCAACGCAAACCGCAAGTGATTCTCCTTCCTCACGGCTCCACACACAATTGCATGTACATGCACACAGGAAGCTAAAACGTACAAGCATTAGCACCTCTAATTCCCTTAACTCTCAACTGTTCTCAAATCCGTGAGTATACATATATGTGTGCCACCACCTCCTCTTGCAATCCCCTACCACCTCCTACACTCTTCGTTCTCTGTTCTTCCAAATTCATCCACGAAGTGTTGCTGCTCCATGGATGTCAGTGTTTGTTCCCAATGACTCCAAGCATCTCCATGTAACATCCCAATTTTCAATTTGGTTGTTATACATAGATCATCATATGCATATCATGCTTATTCTTGCATTTGGTTGTGATCCTGGAAATCTTAAGCAACTCAAGGACCCAAGGAGAGAGTTGGAGGTTTCGCAAAAATTCATTTTTGAATTTATTTCAAATTTGAAGAAAGGATCAATTAGATTTTATTATTTTTCTCTCCAATTCTTTCCAATATTAAAAATAAATGAGAGAAAATAATATGACTTCTTCAAATTAAGAGAAATATTGGAGAAAGAATTTTAAAATCAAATTATGATTTATTTGGTATTTTATTTGGATTAGAAAAATATGCATTTTTGAAAATTGCGTTCTTAGACAGAAAAATGTTCACTTTGTTCTAAATTTTTTATTTAGACGGTGAAAATTGTTTTTGGCATACTTAGATTTTTTTTAATTTTATTTGGAATTTATTCTTTCGGGCGAAATTATTTAAAAAAAATCTTCCCGCCCGACTGGGCCGAAGGCCCAGCCGAGCAGGCTGGCCCAGCCACCGCGCCGCCCTCCTCCGCCGTGCGAAGCACGGACGCCGAGGAGGACTCTGAGCCGGACTCCGCCCCGCGCCGGCCCCTTCCCCAAGCCGCGCCCCCCGAGTCTCCCTTTAAAGCCACCGCCCCGCCGCTCTCCTCTACACCACCGCCGCACCCCGCCCGCAGCAGCAGCAGCACCCGCAGCCGCCGCCGCCGCACGGCCGTGTCGCCGCTTTCCGCGCCACCGACGTTGCTTGCCCCGCGCCGCCGTCGCCTAGTCCTGCGCTGTCGCCCTGCCGCCTCGCCACAGCCGCCGACGTCGTCGTCCGATCCTGCCGCCGCCGTCGATATCTATTTTTTTAGGTTTTTCTTTATATCGGTTCAGATCGGTTTTGTTTTCAGAGTTCTCTAATTAGCGAACGTTCACTCGAACGTCACTATTAGCAACCGCTTTCACCCGTTTGTCCCTGATAACGAACGTTCGTTTGTTAGTGTTTTTCTTTTTATTTTATTTCGGCCAGGGACTTATCTGCGAATAGTTTTATCGCGAATTAGCCCCTGATCTTTAAACTAGCTTAACTTTTACTCTTTTACCCAAATTAGATGAAACCAACGCCAAAATCTTCGTATCATTCTGTTCTTTCTAGTTAACAAACTTAAACATGATTTTGGTACTGTAAAAATTTGAGTTTAGTTCAGATTAGTAAATGATCTTGTTTAGTTTGTATTTTGAGTTTCGTTGCTCCGTTTGAGTTGAATCGTTTTGCAAATAGTAGCTAATCACATGTACCTACTGCTAAGAAAATCCACATGTTAATAATGTTGTTAGGTTTAGGCTCTTGTTAGTTTAAGCCGTTTGCTTGTTTCGTGTTCGATTTGGATCTTTTCTCGGTTTTTCTCGTGTTTTGATTGAGTTATTGCTCATGTATGCTATTGTTTGTCTACGCTAGATTACCCAGAGTGTGAAGCTTATTACTACGAATCTCTAGAGTTTGCAGATCGTCATCAAGGCAAGTTACACTTTGATCATACTCTTTTATACCCAGTTTTTACTATGCATTAATATTGCCCCTCAAATATTTGCATGAGTAGGATTCAGATCATGTGGTTCTAGTTGTAGTGCTTGAGGTAGGAACCTAATACCTTTTGATCACCCCGGGAATATACATTATGCTTATTATTGCTTAGCCATGCTCGTAGACGGGGATTGGATCGTGATTCACACATGGAAGTTTGAGAGTTATTTAATCATGGATAACATTAAGGTGGCAACTTTAATATACCTCTGGGTGGAATGGTTGAGGCACCTGGGGAACCCGGTGTTGCCTGTTTTTGGAAATCCCGGAGTAACCGTGTGATTATACTATGGAATGCCACCCAGGCTCAACGGGATCATAAGATTATTCATGCTAGAAACTTCCGTGTGCAGCCACAAGCCATTATGGGCTCTGGCATAGTTGAGTAAGTTGCGTGAGCTCTTGAAGAGGTAGACTAGTAGATGTAGGGGATGTAGGTGGTACTGTCTAACCGGAGTAGAGTGTTAATGCTTCAGAAAGGTTATGTCTCGATCATCTGATCATGGATGCGGTCGAGTCTTGTGGGGAAAAGTGCGCAAACCTCTGTAGAGTGTATAAACTAATCATGGTTAGTCGTGTCCCCGGTTATGGACATCTTGAGTATCTAGTACTTGAATCTATTGATGTGATCTCATCACGTTACTTTAATTAATTTGAGTTGGGTTAATGATAATACTTTTAATTGGAATTTGAGTTGGGGTTACCTTCTCAAATAATGGGCAACTTGGGAGTAGTTAAATAAATTTATTTCTTTGTTGTAGGGAAAAACTAGCTTTATGCAAAACCATGAAACTTACAGCCTCCACCAGCCAAATTTTACATGTACATATAGTTCTTGCATTTCATTGCTTTACAGTGTAACTCTGCCAGCATACTCCATGTGCTGGCCCATTTCAGGCTGCAACGTATTATGTTGCAAACTACTCCGACGACGACTAAGGTGCGATAGGTCGTTGTTTTGCACTCAGCTATGTCGTTGGAGTTGATGGACTCATTTACCTTCGAAGTTTCCACAGTTATCTAGATTAGATGTCCTTCAGCCATGATATTTTTGTGTAATCATACTCTTTATGAGGACTCGATGTAATAAGTGTGTGATTGAAACTCTGTTATAATTCCTCGAGTACTGTGTGTGTCAGCATTACCGATCTAGGGATGACACTGATGCACAGAGACTTGACCGTTTGAGGTCTGGTAGCTACACTCCATCCGTGCCATTGTGCCAGAAGGTTCCCCTCGATGCCATGAATTCATTCAAGAAAGAAGGAACACATTCCGTCGACCGCACGTGAACAATTTTACATGTCCGTCCACACTAATCGTCGAATTCATCGCACCGTGCCATCAAACACGGTGAGCCCCTATCAAATTCCTATTGTACACAATCTAGGCATCATTTGGCATATTTCATAGACATAATTATTCAACCACTCTCTATCGTTTCTCGTGCTGATGCATTAACAGATGACATCGACATGTCCACACACTTTTAGTCCCTCGCATGATCTTGTGTTCAACCTATGATTTGTTTCTCATGCCCATAGTAACTCAATGATGGAGTTAGATCGCTAGTTTCATCAATAGTATTTTAGTATAATTTTTTTATAGTTGTTCTTGCCAAAGATTGAATGGGGTTTGTTCATCGGTTAAATTTTTGTATTAATTAATATGTTATTGTTCATATGTTTGCATTACTCCTACGACTGCATCCTACTAGTCTCATAATTTTGTATGTGACAAATGACATATTCGATTTATTTGTTTACCGATTATACTTTTTATTGCCACAAGTTGATTACTTTTTTGTATTGTTATTGTCTTGTGTTAGACATGTCTATAGATTTTAATATAGATTTGTATGGTGTCTCATGTTATTTTTCTTTATAGCTCATGTAGTTCTCTTTTGTGCACACATAGAAAATTTGGTTAATGATCGCCAAGCTTATAATTCCATAGAATTATTCTAAGCTTTGTTTTATTTATCTAATTGTGGAATACTTCATGTTATATTTATTTTAGTTTATTCTCAAGCATAAAGATATCTCAGGTATATTTTATATATTCACTTCATCTTTGTTGCATGTGTATTTGTTGTTTTGAAATAATGTCATGCCTATGATACTTATTTAACAATCTATTATATTGTGGTTTAAATCTCTATAGTAGTTTTCATGAATTGGTGTCTTATATTAGAACATAGTCATGCTTGTGAAGAATTGCTTGTGGCATGCCTATTATTAGTAGTTAGATTATCTGTTGATCATGGTTCAAAACCATTTTCTTACGTTCCCAAAGTTGCGTGACATGACATGTTGTGTTTCATATTTTAGTAGAACCTTTTGTGTAGTTCTTATTCATATTTGTAACTCTTTATTATCCAAGATTACATAGTTGGATGCTTTTATGTCATGATTATATTTGTGCTCCTATATAGAAATTATTCTTGTGGCATAGAACTTCGGTTTTGACATCTTGAGAATTACTAGATGTCAGTTTACCTAGTACAATACCATGTCATGCTAGCACATGCTCAAATGGGGAATGGGTGTTTTCTTGTATGATTCCCATGTGTTATAACATTGCTAGTATGTATGACATGATGGTGTATATTGTTATTCTTTGCTTAGTAGAGATACATGTTTGTAGATACACAAAAGCATAGCTTGTGATCGTTTATGATTAAATAAATATTATTCCTTCTTGAATGATAAATACCATGCCATGATGTTATGGTTGCTTCACATGTGTGTACCAATTCATGTATGAGATCTTTCCTAGTTATATAGCTTATGTCTTTATAAGTGTAAGTTGTACTTGATAGTGATGCATGTTGTCTCTGTTAATCATGTTATGATATTTCATTGCTTGATGCCATTCATGTCGTGGGCTAGATGTTTACTTTCTTACATGATTAATATCCATTCTCCATGTTCTTATTTATCAAAACTTCCATGCTACTGATGTGTGCTAATATCGTGCGTGATCTTTAAGTTAGTTGTTATCAGCAAAGTTATGTATTGTATTATAATGGTATCATAGTGTGGTGTCTCTTGTGATGACCATCTATGTTTACACTTCATATATTTTTACCTTTTATTTCATTTGTGGTATGCCTAAGCGTATACAACATGTCATGATAATGATCTTTCATGTTGCATGTGTTGTAGTTGGGTACTATAGTCCCTTGTGCTTCCTATAGATGATTACCTTTGTCACATGTTAGTTTTATAAGTGTTTTATACTTGTTGCAATAGTTCATCTGATGCATAGGATAGCATACCTTTGACGTTAGATCAGTTGTGTTGTGGTGATATTATAACTGCTAGTGGTTATTTGTGTTATTGTTCTTTAGTGGTAAGACCATGTCCTATTTTAGTATCTTCACAAGATAACTCATATGTGTGATGCTTGTGTTGGTCGATAAGACCTCTTTGTGATTCTCTACTCATATGCTTTGTATGAGATGCGCCTTATTGTTTAGTTGTTTAATTAGCTTTCACCTTAGTATTGGGTTTATATAAATGTTTGCTATTAGTTGTTATGGTTGATTTTGATTCCGCTTGGTGTTAACCATTATAAGAAGCAACTAAATATTTATTTGTGGTTAACTGTTACTCTTAAACATGGCATGTTCTTTCTTGTGGTAGCATAAGGTTACAATAGCTCGTATTACCATGTCATATCTAGGATAGTCATTGTTTATTTGTTTCATGTGTTGTATAATTTATTTCAATTGGTTGACATATATTTTGCTTTGCGATATTGGATCCAAGTTTGTATTGTTTAATCTTATTTCAGGTCCAAACTTAGATCCATCTCAATTCATTTTGTTGAATGAAGTTCGATTGTTTAACTAGTATGGTTATAATGTTGGTTTGGTTATCTTATGCAACACTTGCTTTTTAGTTATTATATAATTGATGTATATGTTTGGTTGCTAATCTCCATTAGAAATATTTAGATTCTATAAATATTTATTTGTGGTTAACTTTCACCTTCATCATGCCATGTTGTGATTGTGTAGTTAAATGCATATGAGGTTACCTTTTCATGTATGTTGATGACATTGCATTTGCTATATAGTTAGTCGAGATGTGTAGGGGTACTACTGGTGGTTAGTGCACAGTGCATATCATAGCGTTAGTTTGTTGGCAAGCCATCCTAGTCATCATCAACCAAACCTTGTCCCTTTGTTAATTCTAGTCTTTTACCTTCCTATTAGGCTACCTCATTGCGGAATCTCCTTCTTGATCAATATCTTTTTATCCATCCATTCTTAATTTGTTTTGAATGTTATTTGGATTTAATTTTTCTATGGTGTTTATTTGATTTTCCTTTGCTATCATTATGATGAGTAGGGAGTGACGACGATGTTGGACATGGAAAGAACCAGGTTACCGAAGAGGGACTCAACAACGAAGGCATGCCTCCTTTTTTGATCATACTTATCATATGTTTTACAAAATTGCATTGTATTTTATTGTTACTATATGCAAGCTTTTTAATCTTGTAGCTTGCGCGTCGATTGACTTATTACCTTCATCCGCTTGGCGCCTATCCACTTGACACCTGAGTAGAATTATAGTATTCTGGTAGAGTAGAAATGCTTAGCCATGCTTATCACCCTATAGGTGCTTTGTTGAATGACCTCTGAGTCATCGAAAGTTAAAACTTATCACTCAGCTAGGCTAGTTGGCCCTTGTTGATTTTCTTTATCCTCTTCTATTCTGAGTGAAACTTACCATCTGAATACTGGCGTGGGCGTCAGCTGAATCAAGGATTGAAGGAGTGATTGGCTACCCTTTATAAGGTGAAGGGGGTAATCAGTCGTCTGTGCCACATGAGGTCTCATAAGTCTTGAATTTGAAGATTGTGTAATAGTACAGCCATATGCTATATGGGCACTGGCTTGGTCAAGTAAGCTAGTCAGCCTTAGGTGTCGATGTTGTCGTACCGCAGATGTGATAGCTGCCCTGTGCTGAGTATCCTCAGCACAGATGGGGGACCGGTTTGAGGACATCCTCTCAGTTCTGTGCACAGACCCGATGGGCTTGTCACATCTTTGGGGGATCTAGCCCAAATACCTCGTCACAATGTCCCTGCCGGTATACCAAATGGTGTACTAGGCTAGCGACGGCTAGTGGGAACAAGTCGGGACTGTGTCATGTGGTACAACCTCTGTAGAGTGTAAAACTATTCGAATAGTCATGTCCACAGTCATGGGCGACACATGAATCTTTCTTGACATACAGGACCTGTCTTGCTTATTCCCTCTTTACCCCTATTCTTGGAACCTATGAAGAGTGTGAGTTGATCGAGGATCCTCACTTTGATGAAAGTTATTTTGGAGATAAAACATGTTTTCATCTAAAACTGCTATTACCCAAGTACTATGTTATTTCAAACAAAATCAGCTTTTATGCAAATGAGCCATACAACCTTCCTTCGAAGCCACGTGTAGCTATTAGGTCCTTCCACGAGGGAGGCATGTTGAGTACGTAATGTACTCATGGCAATAATTTGTTGACAACAGAGTTCCATGAAGATGAAGGTGATGACAACGAATACTATTGCAATCCGTAGGAGTGAGGTCGCGTGGACTACATCGACTGCATGTGGCTGAGATGGACTCACTACACATTTGTACTTTCCACTGTTTTCTGATTGTAATAAATGTCATGGGACATTTCACTAGGTATGTCTTGTGACAAATATACTACTTGTAATGCTTTTACGTATTCTGCAATGATATCAATTCACTTTGTTGTCAACAATGATCCTGAGGTTGGCACTTAAACAAAGGAGGATCTGGAAGATCATTTCAGGTTCTCACAAAAGTCGTATCAGAGTTGATGTCGACCTAGTCACATGGCCTTAGTTAGAATGCAAAGCCTTAGGACTGTTTTCAAAAGAAAACAATTTTGAAAAGATACATTCTCATACTCTTCTTGTTCAATATTTCTCTTCTTGCCTTATCTTATCAAATAAGATTTAAACTCTACTTCCTTATCTTCTTCTTTATAGTATGTGAAACCCTTTCCCCGCCCATGGTGCTAAAAAGTCAAAAGCTTCACAAGACCTAACAAGAATTTCAACTAAACTTCAACCACGAAGCTTCGAGTAGCAACACTTTCCCAAGAGAAGACACCTCGAGACATCAAGAAGTCAACAATCAACACTGAAGGTTTACACCAAGTTATGATGTGACCTGCCATATAGGATTTGGTTGGTAAACACCCTTGTAGTGATAGGACTCGCAACTTGTAGACGGAAAATCTTTTTGTCTGAGTATCGACTACATATTTTTCTTCTAGTGTTTTCCCCTATGTAGTCATACTAAAACTCTATTTGCCAAAATGAGTTTTTTTTAATTTTATTTTGATATCTTCGTGGTTATCTCGGTGTTTTATTTTGTTTATCTTCTGGGGCACCTGCACCTTGTCTAGGATTCTTTTACTCCTCTTATGTTGTTTCCCTCTTTTCTAGAAACCCTAGAGGACACTTTGAAATGTAAAGAAGTTGCAACATCATGCTTAGATATCTACTATCAATGTGAATGCATGGGAATCTTTTTTTATGGGGGGTAGTAGACGATGACTTGTGTCAAGATCAAAGATTTGAGGACCTTCATTCACAAAGAAGATGAAGACTTGAGTACTTCACTACACCTACCATTATTTCAATCTGTAGACAGGATCAATGATTCTATTTGCATGCAAGCTTCACCTCAAGATGAAGGGAAAGACCGAACAATGTTCAATCAGTCAGAGATGGTATCAGATTACCATCACCAAGATCAAAGGATTGTTTACAAGTCTTGGGAATTAGAAGAATTTTTTCAACAGAATTATCTCCAATGAAGATCCAAAGCCACCTATCATCAAGTTCAGAATGAGTAGTGATTCCACAAGTTTCCAAGAAGAACTATGTCGAAGAAGAAGCCAACCCAAACCCATTCTCTTTAGTCAGCCCAGATCTCGGGGACGAGTTTCCTTTTAAGGGGGTAGACTTGTAACATCTCGATTCTTGGAATGTTTAAGAAAAAGTTTTCCAAAAACCAGGGCAAGAAAATTTCAATTTTTTTATTTGTTAACAAAGCTTAAATTGGAAACTTATAATTTGGAGGATTTCATTTGAACTAATGCTAACTTAAATTAAATTTGAGTTATGTCTTTTTCTTTTAGCTGGGATTTATTTCTTGTCTTCAGCATAGTTAAATATGTGTCCTGTATTTTGTTTGATTTCTCAGTTTGTTTTATATTTGTTTGAGCTTCTATTAATACTCTTTATTTTCCTACAAGGAAAGATAAATTGGTTTCCATCTATCTAACTATGGGCAGAATTACCTAAGACCAATCTATGTCACTCTTTCTATCTATCTCTATTTCTTTCTCAACCAAATGGGCTAAAGTCCATCTCTTCTCTTTTTATTTCTTCCTTTATTTTCCACATGGGCCTTAGCCCATTTACCACGTGATGGCTGAACCTCTCCTTGTCACGTACATACAGAAATCTCACGTGCATAAACATACAAAGAGAAAACGCACAGAGTAACCGCTGCCTCCTTAATTCCCTCTCATTGACTCTTCCTTGCCTTATTTATCTCCACTTGCATATCTTACAACGCAAACTGTAAGCGCTTCTCCTTACTCACGGCTCCACCCACAATTGCACGTACATGCGCACAGGAAGCTGAAACATACAGGCACTAGCACCTCTCATTCCCTTAATGCTTAACTATTCTCAAATCCATGAGTGTATATATGTGTGACTCCACCTCGTCGTACAATCCCCTACCACATCCTGCCCTCTCTGTTCTCTATTCTTCCAAAATTCATCCATGAAGTGTTGTTTCTCCATGGATGCTGGTGTTTGTTCTCGGCGACTCCAAGCATCTCCATACGTGCTCTTGTGCTAGAAGGTTCCCCTCGATGCCATGAATCTATTCAGGAAAGAAGGAATGCATTCCGTCGATCGAAGGCGAACAATTTTACATGTTCGTCCACATTGCTCATCAAATTCATCGCACCATTTCGTCAAACATGGTGAACCCCTATCAAATTCCTTTTGTACACGATCTAGGCATCATCTGGTGTATTCCGTAGATATAATTATTCAACCACTCTCTACCATTGCTCGCTCTGATGCATGAACATGCCATCGACAAGTCCGTGCACTTTTAGTCCCTCGGATGATCTTGTGTTTAACCAATGATTTTGTAACATCCCAAAATTCTAAATTTTGGAAGTTATATTAAATAAATAGATTTGATTGTTTGTTTGATTGTTGTGTGATTGATGGTATAAAATTGAGTGAAATTTGAAACTTTTAAAGTTGGATGAGATGGAATGAAATGAATTTCTTAAACTTTCTCTATGCATGTTGATCCTCAGGAATTCAAATTCATTCATCACAAAACCCTAGAGCGCAGATGATATGACTTCTTCCATTTTAAAAGGAAAAGGGATTCAAAAAGATTTGAATTCCATTTGAAAATATTTCAAATTCAGAAACATTAAACAACTCAATGAGTTTCATGAGAGAAGATAAAATGACTTCTTCAGATTTGAAGAAAGAGAGTTGGAACTTTCAAAGAATCGTTTGGAAAGTCATTTTGAAGTTATTTGAAATTCCAAAATTTAAATTCTCTGAAAGTTATTCAAAATGAGAGAAGTAATATGACACTCCAAAAATTTCAGAGGCATTTGAAATATGTTTGAAAGAGGAAAAACAAAAAAAATTGGAAGTGGTTTGAAATTCAAATTCAAAACCGTTTAGGAGTTATTTGTATTTTATTCAAATTGTTATTATCCTAAAAATAAATAAATGGAAATAAGGGCAAAATGATCCCCTTAAATCAAAAATTAGGAGAAAATAAATTTGAAATCATTTTGGTATTTTAAAAATTATTGTGATTTCAAAATGTTCACAAAAATGAATCATTTTGGTATTTTAAAAATGAATCCTAAAAATGATTTTTTATTGGGTTTTAGGATTCATTTTGGTATTTTAAAATATGTTCATGTTTTAGGAATCCTTTTTGTGAACATTTTTATATATAATATGTCTATGTATATTTATATTTTTATTATTTCTGTTGTCTAATTTTCTTTCTCTGTTTAAAAAAACTGAAGCTTATTTTTTAAAGCGGCGCATAGGCCGAGCACAATCCACCAGCCCACCACTCATTTCCGGCCCATGGCCCATCTGGCGACCGAAGCGGTACGCCCACATTTTTTCCTCTCTCTCTCCCCTCTATCGCTGACCACTGGGGCCCGCATGTCATGCCCCTCCTCTATCTCTTTCGTGTTCTTCATGGACAAGGTATCCCGATCCATATCCTCTCGATTCGATCTACTTTTTGCCCCTCCCGCACGACAAGCGCCCTATATATATTCACCTCCCTCTTCTCATCCAATTTTTGCAAAAAGGAGTTCCCGTGCCGGTTTCTCCCTATTCCGAACTCACCGGAGTTCGCTGCCCGGAGCATCTCCGTCCGAAGTTATTGGTACCTGAGGGTACAGGCGCTTCCTTTTCACTCCATCTTATTCGCCATGATCTCATGTTTGTTCTTCATTTTTTTTCTCGCGAAGGGCGCACTAGAATGACTTCACCATGCTCGATCAGGAGCTTCTCGCTGGCAACAGAATCCCAGCCGCACGTGGCCATGGCCACAGGCCGTCCCCGATGGCGCTTTGGTCACCGGAGGGATCACCGCGATGTGCTGCACCACTACGTGATCTCCACCAAGCCCGAGGACCACCGGAGTAACCTCTCCGTCGCCCAACAGATTTCACCGGAGCCGCCTGCCGCTCCAGCCGATGTTCATTGTAACCAGAGGACCCTCTCGACGCCTCCAACCCCACAATTGCCCTAGCTGCGTCGCTTCAAACCCCGTCGTCCTGTTCCCCGACCCTGCGTCTTGCCGGAGGATTGCTGGAGGGCCGCCATGGTGGACGACGGAAAGGCTCAAGCTCTAAGCTCCGCCCCGGGGCCCCCTGACTGACCCCGTCACCCAGCACCGCCCCACTCCACGTCGGAGCCACCGCCCCACGACACATGATATGTCTCCAACGTATATATAATTATTGCTTGTTCCGTGTTGTTACATTATCATTTTTGGATATTTTATAATTATTTTATAGCAAATTTATATTATTTTTGGGAACTAACCTATTGACATAGTGCGAGTGCAAGTTGTTGTTTCTTTGCTTATTTTTTACTTCACAGAAAATCAATATCAAACAGAAACCAAACGCAACGAAACTTTTTGGAGAATTTTTCTGGACTAGAAGACATAAGATGGGCCAAAGAAGTACCAGAGAGTGGCTCCGAGGGGAGCACAACCCACAAAGGCGCGCCTGGAGGCCCAGGCGCGCCCAGGTGAGTTGTGCCCACCTCGGTGGCCTCCCGCACCTCCTCTTCGCCCTATAAATCCCCAAATATTCCAAAAACCCAAGGGGAGTCAACAAAACACAATTCCAACCACCGCAAGTTTCAGAACCATGAGATCCAATCTAAACACCATCATTGAGGGGTTCATCATCCTCATTGGTGCCTCTCCGATGACGCGTGAGTAGTTCATCATAGACCTATGGGTCTGTAGGCAGTAGCTAGATGGATTTCTCTCTCTCTCTCTTTTGATTCTCAATACAATGGTATCTTGGAGATCTATTTGATGTAACTCTTTTTTGCGATGTGTTTGTTGGGATCCGATGAACTTTGAGTTTATGATCAGATCTATATATCCATGAAAGTTATTTGAGTCTTCTTTGATCTCTTATATGCATGATCATTTATAGCCTCGTATTTCTTCTTAGAATCTTTGGTTTAGTTAGGCCAACTAGATCGATTTTTCTTGCCATGGGAAGAGGTGCTCTTTGATGGGTTCGATCATGCAGTGTTCTTTCCCAATGACAGAAGGGGCTGCAAGACACGCATATATCGTTGCTATTAAGGATAACAAGATGGGGGCTATTCCTACATGAATAGATAGCGTCTACATCATGTCGCCGTTCTTATTGCATTACTCCATTTCCCCATGAACTTAATAAACTAGATGCATGCTGGATAGCGGTCGATGTGTGGAGTAATAGTATTAGATGCAGGGAGGAGTCGGTCTACTAATCTTGGACGTGATGCCTATATATTGATCATTCCCTGGATATTGTCATAATTATTTGAGGTTTTATCAATTTCCCAATAGTAATTTATTTACCCACCATATGCTATTTTCTCGAGAGAAGCCACTAGTGAAATCTACGGCACCCGAGTCTATTCTTTATCTTATTTTCTTTCCGATCTATTATTTGCCACTTTTATTTTCACATCTATTATTCCAAAAACTCAAAAATACCTTGCTGCACTTTTTTATTACTTATTTCATTCTGTGTTTTATCGACATCTATGTATCCAATCTACCACAAACTTATCTATCTTTTTACCATGGGGGATTGACAGCCCCTCTTACACGTCGGGTTGCAAGTATTTGTTCTTTGTGTGCAGGTACCATTTACATAGTGTTGCTTGGTTCTCCTACTAGATTGATATCTTGGTTTCATTACTGAGGGAAATACCTACCGTAGCTATGCTACATCATCCCTTCCTCTTTGGGAAAATACCAACATAGTTCAAGCAACATCAAAAGGAATTTCTGGCGCCGTTGCCGGGGAGACATCATCAACATCTATAAGGTTCCTAATCACAAATCTCATCTCCTTGCAGTTTACATTATTTGCCATTTTCCTCTTGTTTTCATCTCCCCCACTTCACAAATAAATGCCTTTTTCTTTGCCTTCTTTTTTGTTTGCCTTTTTCTCGGTTGGTCTTTTGTTTGCTTGTGTTGCCATGTGCCTTCTATATGTTTGCATCTTCGCTTGCTACAAATCTATTGATATATATGGATCCCCATCCACTTGTAATCTTTTTAAATGATCCAATCATGATGAACCAATTGCTAGTGAGTTGGGGGCACTATATTATCTTTATGAAGTTTGGCTTGAGATTCGTGAATCTGAAAATTGTGCTGAAGAAATTTATGAAGTGATTCATGATAGCTCCTTGAATAAAAAGCATGATTGCAATGATTTTACTATAAATTATATTAATGTCAATTGTGCTAATAATATGCAAAACCCCAAGCTTGGGGATGCTAATTTTGTTCTGTCCACTACTTATTGCAATGATCATGATTGGGGTGATTTTTCTTATGATCTTGAAAATTTATTTAAGCCTCATGATGAATATGATATTGATGATAATGTTTGCAATAATACTGAAAATGGATTTGGAAGAGCGTCAACTTTAGGTAAAAATAATCCCACATATCTGGAGAGTGTTCAATCTTACGAGTTTGTTTGATGAAAGTGGGTTTGAAGAGGTCATGACTTTAGTTGATGTTAATCCCACTATCTTGGAAGATTATAAAACTTTTATTCATGTGGATCATGAAAAGAAAATTTTATATGATAGCTATATTGTTGAATTTGATTATGATCCTACATGTAATTATTATGAGAGAGGAAAATATGGTTGTAGAAATTTTCATGTTACTAATTTACCTCTTGTTATGTTGAGATTGCTACTATTTCTTTCTTCTTCGTTGCATATGCTAGATATTTCTTGTCTTGATAATTTGTTTCCCTATAATATTCCTATGCATAGGAATTATGTTAGACTTAAATGTGCTTGTCACATGTTTCATGATGCTCTCTTTGTGTTTCAATTATTATCTTTCATGTGAGCATCGTTGAAACCCTATGCCCAGCTAGGGGCATAAAACGACATGGCTTGTTGGGAGGCAACGCAATGAATAAATTTTGTTTTTGCCTTTTTCTTTCTGTTCTTGGCTGTTTGCGCAATTATGCTACTGTTATGATTGTGTTTTTTATGTTTTAATTAGTTTTTGTGCCAAGTACAGCCTTTGGGGTTATGTTTGGTGATAGTTGATTTGATCTGGCTGAAAAACAGAAACTTTTGCGTCTAGTAACATAATTGTTTAGATTTACAAAAGCGACGAAAAATTCTGAATTTTTTACGCAAGATTGATATACAAATTTCCCACGTTGTCCTAATTTTTCAGAATTTTTTGGAGTTACAGAAGTAAATGAAGTTTTCAGATTGCTACAGACTATTATGTTTTTGACAGATTTTGTTTTCTTTGCATTGTGTACTTATTTTGATGAATCTATGGTTTGTATTGGGGGGTATGAGCCATGGTAAAGTGGGAATATAGTAGGTATAATGTAAAAGAAAATATGAATGGGTTTGTAACAACACTTAGAGTGGTGATTTTCTTTCTTATACTAACACATCTCACGAAGGTTTTGTTGTGTTTTGTGTGATTGAAGTTTTCAAGTTTGGGGTGACATCACGATGGATGAAGGAATAAGGAGTAAGAAGAGCTTAATCTTGGGGATGCCCCATGGCACCCCAAGTTATTATCCATAAGCAACATGCAACTAAGCTTCGGGATGCCCCGAAAGGCTTCCCCTCTTTCTTCTAACGACCATCGCTATTTTACTTGGAGCTATATTTTTATTCGTCACATATCATGAGTTTTGCTTGGAGCGTCTTGTATTATATGAGTGTTTGCTTGTTTTTGCTTTTTGTTTTGCGTCAACTATCCTTACTGAACACACCTATTTGAGAGAGCCAAAATTATGCTATGATTTGTTATAATTGCTCTCTATGCTTCACATATATCTTTTTGAGCATGGTGTGCTTTAATATGTTTGAAGAAATGCTCTCATGCTTCAGTTAGATTTATTTGAGAGTTAGTAAATTTTTGAAGAAATTCTCTCATGCTTCACTTATATTATTTTGAGAGAAGGAAAATTATATGCTCATGTTCTTCACTTAAATTTGTTTGACCCATCAAAAAGCAACATATGAAATTAGTCCCAAAGTGACAGATATTCAAGAGGGATATAATAAAAACTTTCATGAAGATCATTGGACAAAATAAACTTGATTCCCTGTAATAGTTTTGTGATATGTGAGTCATGTTGGTCAGTAATTATAGTAAGAATGCTGGTGTTAAGGTTTGTGATTCCCTATGCAAGCATGAACGTCAATAGTTATGCAATGAAATTACATCCTACTTGTGGTGCACTATCCAGTGTTAGTTATGCTTAATGCTCGCTTATGAGATTTTTTGTTTCTTGGTTGGATGCTTCTCAATCTATTTGTTAGCCTTCACTTGTACTAAGAAGAAATACTACTTGTGCATCCAAAATCCTTAAACCCAGTTTTGCCATATGAGTCCACCATACCTACCCATATGTGGTATTCCCGTGCCGTTCTAAGCAAATTTGTATGTGCCATCTCTAATTTTCAAAATATATTTCCTTTTTGTGTGTTCGTACCGCTCATGAAGCGGCAGGGGGTGGCCAATATTTTCCATGCTAGATGTGTTATTCTCTAGATGAGTGTTTATTCACTTGTTATTGCACGAGAGTACGGCGGTAATAGGGATGCCCAGTCCCGAAATGAAAAAGAAATTTACTTTCTGTTGTCAAATAACAATTCCTTGGAAAGTGTTGGTATGGAAGGAACCCATAGATACGGCTAGCCATGGATTGTGAAAGAATGGCGGAAAAAGAAATAAACTTTATTTTTTGTTTGGGAACCTCCTATGATATATCTAGCATGGAAAGTGTTGGGAATTACTCGGTCGTTTTCATTGACGGGAAAAGTATGCCTCTGAAAAAAATTATCTCTCAATTTTAGCTTTGAGCTCTAGCACCTCTACAAACCCCTACTTCCCTCTGCGAAGGGCCTTTCTATTTACTTTATGCAATTTTTATTTTTATTTGAGTATCCATCTTCTCTTATAAAGCACCAACTAAGGGGCACTATGATCGTGCTTGAGCATTGGTCTAGCTAATATGCGAAATTGTTTCATAAATGGATCAATGATTGAGCATGATGGGCTAGGGATAACTTGCTTTAGTGTTGATATTTTAGAAGACATGGTTGCTTGTTGATATGCTTGAGTATTTAAATCTTCAAGTCAAAACTAGACTAGTTCTTCGAATCATATAAAAGTCCAAATATCAATGGTACAAAAGAAAAGAATATGTGATGAACATGTTAGGCAGCATTCCACATTGAAAATTCTGCTTTTATCGTTTACCTACTCAAGGAGGAGTAGGAATTAAGCTTGGGGATGCTGATATGTATCCAATGTATAACTTTTGCTAGTTCCATGTTGTTATATTATCATTCTTGGATGTTTTACAATCATTTTATAGAACTTTATCTCATTTTTTGGGACTAGCCCATTGACATGGTGCACAGTGCCAGTTGTTGTTTTTTGCTCTGCAGAAAATCATTACAAAACAGAGTCCAAACGCCGTAAAACTTTTTGGAGAATTTTTTTGGACTAGAAGACACAAGATGGGCCAAAGAAGTACCAGAGGGGGCTCAGAGGGGAGCACAACCACCAGGGCGCGCCTGGGGCCCAAGAGCGCCTTGGTGGGTTATGCCCACCTCGGTGCCTCCCGCACCGCCTCTTCGCCTATAAATCCCCAAATATTCCAAAAACCCTAGGGGAGTCACAAAACACAATTCCAGCCACCACAAGTTCTAGAACCACAAGATCCAATCTAAACACCATCATGGAAGGGTTCATCATCCTCATTGTTGCCTCTCCGATGATGCATGAGTAGTTCATATAGACCTACAGGTCCATAGGCAGTAGCTAGATGGCTTCCTCTCTCTCTCTCTCTCTCTCTCGATTCTCAATACAATGGTCTCTTGGAGATCTATTTGATGTAACTCTTTTTTGCGGTGTGTTTGTTGGGATCCGATGAACTTTGAGTTTATGATCAGATCTATATATCCATGAATGTTATTTGAGTATTCTTTGATCTCTTATATGCATGGTTACTTATAGCCTCGTATTTCTTCTTCGAATCTTTGGTTTAGTTAGGCCAAGTAGATAGATTTTTCTGGCCATGGGAAGAGGTGCTTTGGTGATTGGTTTGATCGTGCGGTGTTCTTTCCCCGTGACAGAAGGGGCAGCAAGACACGTATGCATCGTTTCTATTAAGGATAACAAGATGGGGGATATTTCTACATGAATAGATCTCGTCTACATCATGTCACCGTTCTTATTACATTACTCTGTTTCCCTATGAACTTAATACACTAGATGCATGCTGGATAGCGGTCGATGTGTGGAGTAATAGCACTAGATGCAGGCAGGAGTCGGTTTACTAATCTTGGACATGATGCCTATATATTGATCATTGCCTGGATATCGTCATAATTATTTGAGGTTTTATCAATTGCCCAATAGTAATTTGTGTACCCACTGTATGCTATTTTCTCGAGAGAAGCCACTAGTGAAATCTACGACCCCCGGGTCTATTCTTTATCTTATTTGCTTTCACATCTATTATTTGCAACTTTTATTTTTAGATATATTATTCCAAAAACCCAAAATTACCTTGCTACCACTTTTTATTACTTATTTTATTTCGTGTTTTATCGAGATTTATTTATCCAATCTAGCACAAACTTATCTATCTTTTTACAGTTGAGGGATTGGCAACCCCTCTTAGACATCGAGTTGCAAGTATTTGTTCTTTTGTGCAGGTACCGTTTACATAGTGTTGCTTGGTTCTCCTACTGGATTGATACCTTGCTTTCAAAACTGACGGAAATACCTACCGTATCTGTGATGCATCATCCCTTCCTCTTTGGGGGAAATACCGTGTAGTTCAAGCGAGATCAAAAGGAATTTCTGGCGCTGTTGCCGGGGAGACATCATCAACATCTATCAGGCTCCTAATCACAAATCTCATTTCCTTGAAATATACGTTATTTTCCATTTGCCTCTCATTTTCATCTCCCCCACTCCACAAAAAAATTCCTTTTATTTGCCTTCTTTTTGCGCCTTTTTCTCGTTTGATCTTTTGTTTGCTTGCGTTGCCATGTGCCTTCTATATGCTTGCAACTTTGCTTGCTATAAATTTATTGATATGGATCACCATCCCCTTGCTAATCTTTTTAAAAGATCCAATACCGATAAACAAATTGCTAGTGAGTTCAGGGCACTTGATTTTGGAGATTGAGCAACTCAAAATTTATTCAACTTCAAATCTAGTTCAAAATTTCGTTTGATCGATATGTTTTAATTGGAGCTCCATTTTTTCTAAAACCAACGCCAAATTAGTCATCATGATTCCATCTACCTAGTGAACCTATCAAGTTGTATTTTTACCACTTTCAAACTCAGATTAGACCAGATTCAATTTTCAACTCTGCTAGGCCATAACTTTCAATCTATGACTCCATTTGATTTGATTCTTTTTTGCAAATTGAAGCCCTGGATCCCTGTTATCCGCTAGAACCATTATCCCATGATTTTCATACAATTAAAATGTCTTTGTCTAGAAATCTGATTTGGTTCTTTTTTAGTTCATAAGTCTTTTACTCGTTTTATTCTTTTATTTTTGAGTGATTGCTTATGTGTTATTATAATTGTTTGTGATAGATTGTCCGGAGTGCGAACAATATCGTTATCAAGTTTTCTAAGAGTGTTATAATCTTCATCAACTTACCAGGCAAGTTCACTTTGACCATGTTATTCATACCCATGTTTTTACTTGCATTTAGTGCCACCTTTTCATCAATTCCTATAGTAGTGATATTGAACTCTTGTAGTTGGGTAGAAGCATGAGGTAGGAACCCACACCCCTGTTATTAAGACCCAGGAACATTGTTTATATTATGCTACGCCATCGTAGACGGGGATTGGTATGAGTGCTCGTGAGTGGTGTGAAGTGGAGGACTCTACGCCAATGACGACATCTTCAAGATGGCATCTTCAAGGCCTGCATCTGCAAGACCTCACGACTTCTAGACTTGAGACAAGAATTCAATATACCTCTGGGTGGAGAATGGTTAAGAAGGGTACATATGGTGCGTCCAATACTCGGTGATTCTGGAGAAGTACCGTGATATCATGTGGAAAGCTCAAACCAGGCTCAAAGAGACAAAATAATACTTCATGCCCGGAAGCTTACATGTGCAACCGCAAGTCACTATGGGCTCTGGCTTGGTGGACCCTAGTAGTGACTCTGGCGGGGACGGTGCGAGCAGATGTAGAACTACGGTAGGATTGGATGGGCACCGGACAGTGGTCAGAGGAACTTCGGAAGACCATGTTTCGATCGCCCTATTCTCAAACAATCTGGAGTGCGACGACGAAAAGGGAGGGATTGAATCTTGTGGGTATAGTGTACAAACCTCTGCACAGGGTTAAAACCTAATCGATTAGTCGTTTCCCCGGTTACGGAGAATTTGAGCCTATGGACTTGGATCTATCTCAGAACTCCCAACACTGGATCGATAATTAAATGTGCACAACTTATGATTATTTTGGGCTATAAGACATGGGTTGGCAGAACCATGTCATGATAGAAAACTCCATACTGAAGACTTATTATATTCTTTTTATGTAGGGAAAATAAAACCAACTTTTACGCAAAAAACCTCAGACACAAAGCCACAAAGCCATATTGCACATAGTATAGTTTTATCATCTGCTTTCTCTTATTGTGATCTTGTCGGTACATTTAATGTATTGACCTACACGGCTGCAACATATCATGTTGCAGGATTTCTACAACGAGAAAGAGTTACTATATAGGGTTACGGTCTACACTCAACTTGTCGATGGCGTTGATGGGACTCCACACCCGATTTACGGTTTTTGCTAAGACTTATGTGGTATATATCAGTTTTATGTTATTTATACATGTGATTGCACTTTGATATATGCATTGAAGTATTGTGTGTGTGTGCCAGCATACTGATCCAGGGATGGCACAGATACGCATAGGCTTGACCATTTGAGGTTGGGTCGCTACAGATTTGTTTCTCACACCCATAGTAACTCCATGATGGAGTTAGATCGCTAGTTTCATAAATAGGATTTTAGTATAATTTTTTTATAGTTGTTCTTGCCAAAATTGACTAGGGTTTGCTCATCCGTTAAATTTGTGTATTAATTAATATGTTATTGTTCATATGTGTGCGTTATGACTAAGAGTGCATCCTACTGGTCTCATAATTTTATGTGTGGCAAATTACATATTAGATTTACTTGTTTACCGATTATACTTTTTGTTGTCGCAAGTTGATAATTTTTTGTATTGTTATTGTCTTGTGTTATACATGTCTATAGATTCTAATATAGTTGTAGCGACCCAACCCGGATGGATCGAAGTCTCTATGCTTAAGGGTCACCCCTGGATCGGTATGCTGACACACATAGTACTCGAGGATTTATAACTGAGGTAAATCACATGTATAAAATAATGTAAATACTATTACCTCAAATAATAAAGCGGAAGTAACAACAAGGTTGTGGAGTCCCAACAACACCAACGGAAAATTTGAGAGTAGTCATCGCAACCCTAACGTATCACTTACTCGTCGAATAATCCCTGCAACATGAGACGTTGCAGTCGTGTAGGTAAGTACGTTGAATGTACTGGCAAATTCACACCACTGAATAATGATGAACAATATCTATCATTACATGCACATTTGGCAGGTGGAGGCTCTAAGTTTAATTTTGCATAAAGCTAATTTTTCCCTACAACAAAGGAATAAATGTTTTATTCATTACCAAGTTTATGCCATTATTGAGAAGGTTCCTCCAACTCAATCCCAAAAATTCCCAAATTATTAGTAACTCAATACATTAATTAAATAGAGTGACGAGATCAACAAAAAATTCACTTCTAGATACTCAAATTGTCCATAACCGGGGACACGGCTAATCATGATTAGTTTGTACACTCTGCAGAGGTTTGCGCACTTTTCCCCACAAGACTCAATCTCCCCCGTTGAATCGCTCTCACTGCTTGTTGTTTGAGAAGCGGATGATCGAGACATAGTCTTTCCGAAGAGGTCCCCTTGGCCGATAGATAGGCCGGTAGACCTACAATGCCCCTACATTTGCTAGCCTATCATGGAAAGGTTTCCCACAACTTACTCAGCTATGCCAGAGCCCATAATGGCTTGTGGCTGCACACGAATGTTTCTAGGCATGAAATATCATATGGTTCCTTTGAGCCTGGGTGGCATTCCATAGGGCGATCACATGGGTCCTCCGGGACCCCTAGGGCAAAACACTGGTTTCTCCAGGTGCCCAGGCAAACCACTAGTTTCTCCGGGATGCCCCAACCATTCCACCCAGATGTGTGTTAATGTTGTCACCTTAAACTTTCCCTTAATTATTATTTCTCTTATAACTTGCATGAATCTCACATACCAATCCCCGTCTATGATCATGGCTAAGCAACATATGACACAATGAATATACCCCGGGTGTTTCAAAGATCATAGGTTCCTACCTCATGAACTACATAGCAAGGCCACATGTTCCCAATCCTACTCATGCAATCTTTGAGGGAGAAACTAATGCATAGTAAAAACTGGGTATTGAAAAGTATGATCAAAGTGTGAACTTGCCTTGTACTGTTGATGAAGATTCTTCGCACACATAATTCCAGGTAGTTCTACTCGTCACACTCCGATCAATCTATCGTAAGTAAGCAATTTTATCCACACATAAGCAATCACTCAAAGACCCAAAAATGCAAAGGAAGATTGCAAAAACTCCAAAAGAACCAAATCAAATTATTTTGCAAGATCAGATCCTAATTTTGATGAAAAGTGTGGTGATTGCTCAATATGTTAGATTATGCCTAGGGATTCAATTTGAAAAATGAATCAATTGAAAAAGCGCTACAGTTTACAAGATATGGTCAAGTGAAGCTTCGAGTTCAAATTTTAAAAGATCAAGAGTTGAAACTAATGATGCTACTGGATGTAGGAAGTCAATATGAAAATGAAGGACAGAGAATTACTAGATTGAGAATAACGGATCTAGTAATTCAACATAGCATTGAATTTGCTTAGAATGTTGCGTAACAACTCTTTGGTGGACTAGTAGAGTAACTGGCTAAGATCAAAATTATATGTTAAAAAGATGACACTAGTTGTGCGAACAGAAAGATTACTTCAATACGAATCCGATGCAGTTGGGTCATCGGAAACGGAGGTATGGATAAAAAGATATATGATCAAAAGAAATTTGTGTATGAATTTGAAAAAATTTCAAAATTTGGAAGTTGCAAAAAGTTTATTTGATAGATCCACTAGATAGGTGGAATCAAGGCGAAAATATTGGTGTTGGTTTCATCTAATTTGGATGAACGAGTAAAAAGTTATGGCTATTTGAAAAATCAAGGTCAAGCTGTTTTACAGAAGAAAAAGAGCTATGGCTAAAAGAATTCTAGTCTTAAAATGTAAATACAAGAACTAATTTATAAATCTAATTATTCTACCGTACACTAGTCTAAAAATAATAAGCCATGGAAGTAAAAAATATGAAGAAAGAAAGATACCTTTATAAGATAGAGAAAAGACGACTTCGAAGAGAGGAGACAACTTCCAAAAATCCCGCCGGAGAGAAGAAATATATTTTTCTTTTGTGAACCTTGTCAAACCAAAATATTGATTTAACCCATAGTGGATGATTTTTGGGTTCTATGGTTCTATATTTATAGGTGGAAGAGAAGCTTAGAGGTCAAAGGCTAGTCAATGTGGAACTAAGAGAAGACGAAAATAAATGAAACAGAGGAGAAAAGCTAAGCGCCTCGCACGGGCCTAAAGGCCATAGGCCATCGGCCGCTCATATACACGCTGCATTTTTTTGCCAAAGGATGAAGAAAAATATATGGAAAGGAAATGGTTGGCTGGGCCTGGCCCATGTAGGAGAGAAGAAAAAAATAATGGGTCTCCCGATGCCACTATGCTGCCCACATGGGCGACAGTTAGTTCCAGGCGCACGCGCAGTTTTTGTTTGTTTAATAGAAACAGAAAAGGAAAAACTGAATAACGAAAATAAAAGTAAAATTGTACATAGTTATATTATATATCAAAATTTTCAGAAAAAGATTTCCTAAATGATGAACATATTTTTAGCGGCAAATAAATTCCACAAAAATTTAAATAAAGCTAATAGTACCAGTGGTTCATTTAAAAACCAAATAAAAAATATTTTAAAATACCAAAATGATTTCAAACTCATTTTTCTCTACTTTTCTACTGTAGGGAATCATTTTACCCTATTTTCCATATATTTTATTTTTGGAGAAAAATAATTTGAGTAAAAACCAAATAACTCCAAATTGAAAGTGTGTCGGGGAGAACTGATCCACGAACACCTATGGGGCCGGCGGACTGGGCCCCTTTCAGTTCGGCGGGGGACGGAGGTCGCACGAAGAGCAGATCGAGGCGAGGCACACGAGCAGTTTACCCAGCTTGTCTGGTTGTCTGGTTGTCTGGTTGTATTATCTGGTGTTCTTGCTCTCGAGCGAGAGAGTGTGATGTTTTTCTGGGCTACCAACCGAACGAATCGAAGCCCACTGTCTGAGGCTCCGAACCGAACCCCCTCTACGTTGCGCATGGGCCTCCTTTTATACGCTAAAGGGGTCACCGACAGGTGGCAACGCAGAGGAGGGTAAAAACGTAAAAAGCGAGGTAGTTGATACAGTTGCTTGTACTGTGTACCCTACCTAACCCTGAAGGCAGGGGACAAGGGCATTAAATGCCCGTCTGAGTCGCCCGAACAGTGCAGAAAAGGACCGTTAGGGGCGCCACCGTTCGCCACGATGGCGATCTTGTCAGCCTCGCATGCCACCGCGCACCGCTGGCTGCACAGCCTCCCGCCACGCGCGCCCGGAGAGGCCCCCAGAGCGACACGTTGGTGGATGCGCTGGAGCGTGGACGCAGAGTGGCCGCCTGCCGCGGCAAGCGCCTTGCCGCTGTCGTTATCTTCGCCGGGCCCAGAAGCTCGTCGCTCACCGGGCCTCGGTGTACCTTGTTTAGTCTTCCCGGCAAGCTCCTCTTGCCGGGGCCTTGCCGCCTTGCCGGAGCGCGTGGCGCGTCGCGGCAAGTTCCTTGGAGCGCCTTGGTTGGCCTTCCCGGCAAGCTCCTCTTGCTGGGGTCTTGTCTCCTTAGCTTAAATACTTTGTTCTTGGATGGCTCCAAGGGAACCTTGGTGGATCTTGGCGTTCGCCCGACAAGCCTTTGCCGCGGGGTGCTGCAACTGCCCGTGCACAAGTTCGGGGTACTAGGGTACCCCTAATCTAGTACACCGATAGGAGCCCCCGGGCCTGGGCCAGACACGGTGCCGAGCGCTGTTGGGCCAGGCCCAAGACAGGGCATGGGCACAGTGGGCTGGGCCATGCCAAATCTTGTTCCGTATCCACCGCACTCTCCCATAACGGCACGCGTTGAATGCGGCATCGTGGGAGAGATCGTGGGTGGTTTTTTATTAGGAAGGCCGAAACGCCCGCCCCGTCCCTCTTTATAAGCAGAGGAAACAGGGGCAGTTCGTTCCCCCTCGCTGGTTGCTACTACTCCTTCTTCACAAACTCCGCCGCTCCCCCCTTCTTCTCGAAGCCGA
>NC_041387.1:297681731-297711753 GCF_002162155.2 Triticum dicoccoides | reverse complement strand
ACCTTCCCCACCACCTCCGCCATGGCCCCGAAAGCCGACAAGGGAAAGGGCGTGAAGTTGGCCGAGGCGCAGCGGCTTGCGGCGCTGCGGAAGGAGCGGGCGATCTTCACCCCCAGCTCGGCGTGCAGGAGCTAAGGGAGTACTTCTACCTCTTTTGGGTGACGGAGACGCGTGCGCATCCGCGCACGAGGGTACTCCCGGCCGCTGCCTCGGAGTCGGCTCCAAATGGGTACCCGTTCAACCCGCTATTCTTCTACTGCGGGCTCTCCCCGCCCTTCTCGGAGTTCTTTTGTGACATTATGAACACATATGGCTTCCGCCTCCTTGACTTCACCCCCAATGCTGTCCTGACCATGGCAGTTTTCGCACACTTGTGCGAAAACTTTGTCGGAGTCCACCCTAGTGTAGCCCTTTTCCGCCATTACTTCATGCCTCGGGTAGAGAGAGGAGAGCCACTTGCTGGAGGGATTGCTTGGATCTCGAGAGTCGGCAAGAAGGATGCGTACTTGGAGGGTGAGCTCCACAGCAAGTGGGAGGAGTGGAGAGCGGAGTGGTGCTGGATCGTCGAGGAGAATCCGCAGCCCTTCACCGCCGTGCGCCAAACTACAATAGTGCGCGGCAATGACTGGAGCAACGTGGCCCCGGAAGACGAGAGGCTGAAGATCGCCATCACTAGGATTCTTCGCCTCAGGCTTGCCGGGCTCACTGTAGGTGCTGTCGGGGCAGATTTCCTCCGCCGCCGCATTGCCCCCCTGCAGGAGAGGGGGAGGCCCGCCTGGGAATTCAATAATTCGGCGGACATCATGAGGCTGCGGCCGGGCCTCAACTACAACTTCACCGTCTTGGAGTTGGATGCAATGCTCTTGGAATTATTCAAACGCGACCCCCAACACCCATTCACACTACCGAGGGGCGTAGTTCCTTTGTGCAATAACTCTTCGCTTGACCGGATCCGCGCCATGATGCCGTTGTGCGACTCACACGGCATCGTCCCAACTTGGCAAGAGCCTGCGGATGACGTTGTGCGAGCGTTCTTCGACACCTTGGAGGAAGTGCCGGTCCGCGCCGACGAGCAGAAGAGCCTCACCCGTGACACCACCGACGAGGAGCTGCAGCTCATCGCTACTAGGGCGGAAGAGGCTACGGCTGCAGCTGCTGCGGGTGTGTTTGGGTTTACTGTGGAGGAGGCGGAGGCTGCAGAGGCGGCAAACCTAGCCGAACGCGCGGAGTTCATGGTCGAGGAGGAGCCCGCTGGTTCCGAAGCCGAGTCGAGCGAGGCCGGCGAGGAGGAGGCTGAGCCTTCAGAGAGCTTGCCGCAGGCGGAGCCCTCGGCCCCGCCAAGGAGGCGCCTTCGCAGGGCTGGAGACGCAGCGGGGCGGCAGCCGGCTCCACAGCCACTGAGCCGTGCGACGCGCTCTACCGCGGCAAGCAATGTTGCCGCGGGAGCGCCTCACGCAACAGCGGCAACTGGAGCGGGATCTTCCCGGGCCACTGCCACTGCCCCCGCCAAGCGGGCAAGGGATCCTACTCCCCCACCTCGCCGCACCGGAGGAGGGCCGGACTTCGATATTTCCGCGCTCAGCTCCGACGAGGAGGAAGAAGAGTGAGCTTCTTTGGTGCTCTTGTAGTTCTTCAATCTTGCTGTTTATATCTTGCATCTGACTTGTTCTAATCTGGACTCCTTTCTTTTACGAAAACTGGCCCAGAGAGCGGCGAAGAGGGCCAAGGCCGCGGTGATCGTCATCGAGGATGACCCCATTGTGTCGGCAGGAGGTGGGCCCGAGACCACCTTGACGGACCCGGCAATCACCCCTCAGAGCAGCCCCCAGCACAGCCCCCAGCGTAAGTTCATAGTTTAGCCTTCTGCTGCCGGGCGCGCTTGAGTGCTTTTTCCTTTGTTGATATCTTGCTTGTTGACTTGTGCAGGAGCAGAGCAGCCTCATCAGGAGCGCCCGGAGGCCGGTCCTGAAGTGCCACCTGCTTCGACTGCGCCGCCAAGGGAGGAGTCCCGGCAAGGGAGCGCTCTCCGGCAAGGGGGGACTCTCCGGCAAGGGACGACACTGCTGATCCTGCGACGACCGAGGCCGCAACTGAAGATCTTGGCGCAGGTAATCCACTTGCCCAGAAACTTTCCCTTGGGTTATGCTTCTTCCGTTTTTCCTTTCTTGGATTTTTGGTTGATTTTCCTCCATTCTTCGTTCTTCAGACCGATCTACGGCTGAGCCAATGGAGATAGAGGGCGCCGGCGAAGAAGGTGCCGGTGCTGATGAGACCGCCGGCGAGGAAGCCGCCGGGGCTGCTGCTGCGGAAGCCGGCGAGGGGTCGGGCGATCGCACTGACGACCCTGAGGCCGCAGGAGCGCCGGGCGCTGCGCCGACCGCCGAACCCTCTGCCGCTTCTGCGGAGCCGGGCTCCGAGGAGCCCCAGCCCGGCGCCTACTTGCAGGCCGGTGACAATATCTTCATCAAGCTACCCTGGGCGTCGAGCTCCAGGGCGCCGGTCGAGGGGGAGACTTTTGACGGGGAGGTGCTCGCCTCTGCTGGACTGTCATTGGTTGACGCACCCGGCAGCAGCAGCGGCGAGCCTGAGGAAGAGCAGCTGTTGCGGAAGCTGCTGTCGCTCTACCGCACCCGGCAAGCCAAGCTGGCTTCCCGGGAAGTGCTTGTCGCGAAGGCGGGAGTTGACATGGAAAAGCGCGCAGAGGAGCTCCGGGGCCAAAATCAAGAAGCTCTTCGGTCCCTGGCGCAGGAGCGGGAGCGAGTCGACGAGGAGCGCACGGCCTTTCTTCTCGAGAAGGCCGAGGCTAAGGAGGAACAAAGGCTGGCTGCCGAGAAGCAGTCCGCGCGGGAAGGTGAACTAGTGCAGCGGAAGGCCCACCTCGACAGCTACGAGGAAGAGCTCGCCGAGCGCGAGCGAGCACTTGGCGGGGCGCTCAAGGAGGCAAAGGACGCCGCGGCAACTGCAGAGGTCGCCAAGAAAGAGCTAGAGGAGAAGGTGGCGCGGCTGGAGGCTGACATTGGGAAGAGCGGCGAGGAGCTTGCCGCGCTCAAGCGTGAGCGCGAGAAGGATGCTGCCGCCCACGGTGAGCTGCAAGGCCTTCTCGCTGAGAGGGGTAAGGAGCTCAGCGCCACCAAGGATTCCAAAGCAGACCTGGAGCTGAAGCTGGCCACGCTGACGCAGACGCTGGAGGCCGCCAAGGAGCGGGAGAAGACCTTGGCGGAGAAGGTCAAGGCTGACGCGGCGCTGCTGGAGAGCATTGCAGTTACCCAGAACTCGTTCAGAGACACAGTGGAGCACTGGACCGAGGGTCTGGTGAACACTGCCACAGTCATCAACGAGGAGCTGGCGCAGCTGGGGATGGAGGACTTTGGGTATCCTTCCGACGAGAGTCTTCAACCCAGCGCCAAGCTCAGCCTGTTCTTCAAGGGCGTGGCGACGGCACTCCAGCGGCTCCGGGAGAGGATCCCGAAGCAGCTGGCCGACGAGTCGCGCAAAATCTGCGCCGGGGTTCTCCAGAAGGTGCTGATGAAGGTGGCCTTCCGCAACACAGGCCTCAGCTTAACCAACGTCCTCAGGTCCTTGCCGCCTGACGCCGATCTGGATGCACTCAAGGCCCTTGTCGCACCTATTGTGGACAAGGTGAGTGAGATCAAGAGAGTCGAGGGCGGACGCGTAGATTAGGCCGCCCATTTCTTCTTTTCCCTTGTCGCTGCTAATCATGTTATGAAAACAGTCTATTAGAGCTGCGACAAGTTATCTTGTAATATAACTTTATTTCTGTTATCAATTGCAATGTTATTTCCTCTACTAGATTCCTTCCTTTGTATGTTATTACCCTACGCTTCTAGGGAACTTGTCGGCGCAGGCGCCCGAGCCGCAAGCGCTGAGTGCGGAACTTCAGCAGCCTGCTGGCGGCGCTTCTTCCGACAAGAAACCTTGTCGCGACTAGATGCAGCACGCTTAAGCTGTTGAGCGGACTCGAAACAAAGTAAGGGCGCAACTAGCCACGAGTTGGTTCCTCCGCGCACAGGTTTTCCATACAAAGCAGGGTCGTTCGAGGAAGATAAGTCAAAAATTTAAAAAGTGATTGCTCAAACTTTGGCAACTTAGCTTTTCTGTCATTTGCTTCCCGGTAAGGCAAGTCTTTTCTTGAACGACGCCTGGCCCATACCACAATCTTCTCCATCCCCCCGACAAACTTGTGTGCGAGAGAACCTTCTTTTCCTTTAAAAGAAAAACAAAGAAGAGAAAATAATAATATGGAGCTCTTCGGCTCGTTACTGCTTACCGGATGTAGGTGCTGCACAAAGTGTTAGATAATCGCATGCAAGAAAGGAACTAACGCATGAAATGGACAAGCTATGCGGAGCACATGGGGTTTTACTTATGCACGGGATCTGCGCCCGGCTTTGTACAAAGGATTACATGCAACAGCGGCAAGACTTGTACAAAAGGTGGTTGCCGGAACGGGCTCCGGCAACCGCGCCTTATGGGAAAAACTTACGAAGATGTTCTATGTTCCAGGAGTTGCTCACCGGAATGCCATCTTCGGTCTCAAGGCGGACAGCGCCAGGCCTTGTGACTCATCTCACCCGATAAGGGCCTTCCCACTTCGGTGTCAACTTGTTGGAATTCTTGGCGGATTGAACGCGCCGAAGAACAAGGTCGCCTTCCTCGAAGCTTCTGGCTTTAACTTTGTGGCTATGATAGCGGCGCAAAGCTTGCTGGTATCGAGCAGCTCGTACAACAGCCTGAAGACGATCTTCCTCAAGGAGCAGCGCGTCGTCTTGTCGCAGCTGTTCTTGCTCAAGCTCATCATAAGCGAGCACTCGAGGTGATCCGTATACGAGTTCCGTGGGGAGAACTGCCTCTGCTCCATAGACTAGAGCGAAAGGTGTCTGGCCAGTGGCTCGATTTGGCGTTGTTCTGATCGACCAAAGAACCACCGGCAGCTCCTCGATCCAGTTTCTTCCGCACCTATGCAGCCTGTCGAAAGTTCTGGTCTTGAGCCCGCGCAGCACTTCAGCATTTGCCCTCTCTGCTTGACCGTTGCTTCTCGGATGAGCAACAGAAGCGAAGCAGACGTTGGCGCCAAGGTCTTGGACGTACTGCATGAAGGTGCGGCTCGTAAATTGCGTGCCGTTGTCGGTGATGATCCTGTTAGGGATCCCGAAACAGCAAACAATCGACCTGAAGAACTTGACTGCTGACTGTGCTGTCACCTTCCTCACTGGCTGCACTTCCGGCCACTTTGTGAACTTGTCGATTGCGACATACAAGTACTCAAAGCCCCCGACAGCTCGGGGGAAGGGGCCGAGGATATCGAGCCCCTAGACCGAAAATGGCCAGGATAAAGGGATTGTCTGGAGAGCTTGAGCTGGCTGGTGTATCTGTTTGGAGTGGAACTGGCACGCTTCACACTTGGTTACTTGTGCAGTTGCATCCTGGAGGGCTGTCGGCCAAAAGAAACCTTGCCGGAAAGCTTTGCCCGCAAGTGCTCTTGCGCCAATGTGGTGGCCACATATGCCTCCATGTATCTCCGCCAACAGCTTTTGTCCATCTTCCCGGCGAATACACTTCAATTTCACACCGTTGAGTCTTCTTCTGTACAATATGCTATCGACAAACTGGTACATACTTGACTGCCGGGCTACTCTTTCCGCTTCTTCTTGTTCTTCGGGAAGTTCTCCTGTCCAAAA
The DNA here is from genome assembly GCF_002162155.2 of Triticum dicoccoides. Taxonomy (NCBI): domain Eukaryota; kingdom Viridiplantae; phylum Streptophyta; class Magnoliopsida; order Poales; family Poaceae; genus Triticum; species Triticum dicoccoides. Next base: position 297,706,054 of record NC_041387.1, on the reverse strand, counting down.
CTTCCTCTTCTTGCTTTGTCCAGTTGATGGTGTTACGGATGGTTGAGTCAACTTAAGCACAAAGATCCCTGGTTCCACAGGTAACTTTAGTGCGGCGCACTTTGACAAGCCATCAACAATATCATTCTGAGCTCTTGGGATATGCTCCATTTGTAGGCCGTCAAAGTGCTCTTCTAGCTTCCTCACTTCATCAACATACGCTTCCATCAACGGACTCTGGTAGTTCTTGTTCACTTGTCGGATGACAAGCTGTGAGTCACCCCTGACAATGAGCTTCTTGATTCCAAGGTCTGCTGCGATTCTGAGACCGGCAAGCAATCCTTCATAATCTGCAGTATTGTTGGTTGCTTGCTCTTTGGGAAAGTGCATCTGGACTATGTACTTGCAGCGAGAAGGCACCATCAAAGTACATCAGCCACTCTTTGCTTGCCTCTTTGATGGGGATGCTTGTTTCTGGAATTTCTTCATCTGGGGTTAGCGTCCACTCTCCTATGAACTCTGCCAATGCTCTGCTTTGGATAGTTGAGGTGCTCTCAAACTTGAGGCCAAAGCTTGACAGTTCCAGCGCCCACTCGACAATCCTGCCCGTTGCTTCTGGATTTTGCAGTATCCTCTTCAGCGGAAAGCGAGTGACGACTGTGATCTCATGTGCTTGGAAGTAATGGCGCAACTTTCTCGAGGCCATGAGGAGGCCGAAAAGCAACTTCTGCACACCAGAGTACCTTGATCTAGCCCCCTGCAGAAGAGAACTGACAAAGTAAACTGGGTGCTGCACCATTCTCCTTGGCATCTCATCATGTTCCTGCGCAAACCCATGTTTGTCGGGACCAGAGCTTGTCGATGAAGCCCCCTGCTTGTCGCTGGATGGATCTGCCGTGGTTGCTGGCTCATCATCCGCCTCCCTCTCCGCCACTAACGCAGCACTAACCACTTGATTGGTTGCCGCTATATACAACAGCAACTTCTCTTGCGGCTTAGGTGCGATAAGCGTTGGAGTGGAGGACAGGTATCTCTTCAAGTCCTACAGCGCCGCCTCCGCTTCCGGAGTCCATTTCATTGGACCTGCCTTTTTCAAAATTTTAAAAAATGGCAGGCCGCGCTCGGCAGATCTAGAGATAAACCTGCTGAGAGCAGCCACGCAACCGGCAAGCCTTCGTACATCCTTGACGCGCTTTGGTGCTTCGATCTGCTCGATGGCTTTGATCTTGTCGGGATTGGCTTCAATTCCCCGCTGAGACACGAAGAACCCGAGAAGCTTGCCGGAAGGGACTCCAAACACGCACTTCTCGGGGTTAAGCTTGAGGTTGATTTTGCGCAGGTTTGCAAATGTTTCGTCTAAATCTTGAATCAGGGTCACCTTGTTCTTGCTCTTGACCACTGTGTCATCCATGTAAGCTTCCACATTTCTGTGTATTTGTGGCTCAAAAGCATGGTGGACTACCCTTGCGAATGTTGAACCAGCATTCTTCAAACCGAAAGGCATCCGTACGAAACAGTACGTGCCACACGGGGTGATAAATGCGGTTTTCTCTTCATCTTCTTCTGCCATGAAGATCTGATGGTATCCTGAGTATGCATCAAGAAATGAAAGCAAGTCACATCCGGCAGTGGAGTCAACAATCTGGTCAATACGCGGCAAGGGAAATGGGTCTTTGGGACAAGCTTTATTAACATCAGTGAAGTCAATACAAAGTCTCCATTTCCCGTTAGCCTTGCGCACAACAACAGGATTGGCCAACCACGTGGGATGGAGTACTCCTCTGACAAGGCCTGCTGCTTCCAACTTCTTGATTTCTTCTGCGATAAATTCTTGGCGTTCTACTGCCTGCTTCCTGACTCTCTGCTTGACAGGCCGCGCATGAGGACAGACGGCAAGGTGGTGCTCAATTACTTTCCTGGGAACACCGGGGATATCAGACGGTTGCCACGCAAACACGTCGACATTCGCCCGCAGGAAAGCAACAAGCGTGCTTTCCTATTTGGGGTCAAGAGTGGCACTGATGGTGAAGGTACCACCAGTGCCATCCTCCTTGGCGGACACCTTCTTGGTCTCAGGTGGAGCTGCCATTGCTTTCTTACACTTGCCGGTGGAGCTCGATGGTGCGTCCTCGGCGGTAGCGCAGCACTCCGAAGAGGTGCGCTTGCCGGAGTAGGCATCAAAGCTCTTGCCGGACTTGGTCTTCTTCTTCCCCCCGGGAGCTTAAGTGGCAAGTGTCCTCCGTTCTGCTGCAGCTGCTGCTTCCCGGTAGATCTTGTCGGCACAAATAAGAGCATCCTTCTTGTCGCCAGGGACAGAGATGACACTTATTGGCCCTGGCATTTTCAGTACGTTGTACGCATAGTGAGAGGCTGCCCTGAACTTCGCGAGTGCCGGACGGCCAAGGATTCCATTATAAGGTAATGGAATGTCGGCAACGTCAAACGTGACCCTCTCAGTCCTGAAGTTCAGCTCACTGCCAAATGTTACCGGCAACGTGATCTTTCCCTTTGGCTTGCTCCTTCTCGGGTTAATTCCTTGAAATGTGCCGGTCTCTGCGAGCTCGCTATCAGGGATCTGGAGCTTCTGGAGCACAGCGGAGAAGATCAGGTTCAAGCCGGCCCCACCGTCAACTAGCATCTTAGTGACCTTGAGGTTGCGGATTGTTGGTGAAACCAACATCGGCAAGCACCCGACCGCAGTTATGTGATCTGGGTGGTCCTCAATATCAAAGATGATAGGCGTGCCGGACCATTTCAGAGGCTTGCGTGACTCGACGAGTGGTTCTGCTGCATTAACTTCCCGCACCCACTGCTTGAGCTGGCGGTGTGAGGCATGCAGAGAAGCACCACCGTCAACGCACAGGACCTCTGTGGCTTTCCGGAACTCCTGCTCATCAGTCTCCTCATCATCCATATCTTCATCGTCGCCGTCATCTTCATCCTTGTCGCGGCCGCGAGGAGGTCTGTCTCCATGCCGCTGTTTGGCCTTGCCGCGGCGTCCTCCTCGGCCGGGACGTTTCTTGCCGGATCCACCAGCTCCTTCCTGGGCCTTCTCCTTGTCGCGCCGCTCGTATTCGGCTTTCTGTTGCTCAACAAGCTGCTCGACCCTCTTACAGTTCTGAAGATCATGGCCCTTGGTGCGGTGAATCTTGCAATACTGCTTGTTGGTGCCGTCTTGCTTGTCGGTGACCGCCACCTCCGCGGCAACCTCCTTGCCGGAGTCACCAGCTTTGGCTTCCTTGGCGCCACCAGCGTTACCGGACTGCTCAACAACTAGCACTTCTTTGCCTTTCCTCCTTCTGTTGTTCCGCCGCCGGTTTTTCCTTGTCGGGGCAGCATCTTCACTGTCAGATCCCCCCGCTCCTATATTTTCTCCGGGGAGTCTCCTCCCTTCCTCAGCACGCGCACACTTGTCGGCCAGTGCATATAACTCACTGACGTCCCTGATCTTGCACATCACCATTTCCTCCCGCATCCTGCGGTTCCGCACGTTCTGATGGAACGCGCTGATCACCGCGGCAGGATGGACGTCTGGGATGTTGTGCTGCACACTACTGAATCTCTGAATGTACTTGCGCAGGGGCTCTCCTTCCTTCTGGGCGAGCAGATGAAGATCACTCTCCTGGCCATGAGGCTTGTGTCCGCCTGTAAAGGCGCCGACAAACTGATGGCACAGATCAGCCCAAGAGGATATGGAGTTGTCCGACAAGTGCATGAGCCAGGATCTGACGTTGGGCTTGAGCACCAGCGGGAAGTAGTTGGCAAGGATCTTGTCATCTCGTCCCCCGGCAGCTTGCACCGCAATGGTGTAGATGCTGAGGAACTCTGACGGATGCGTCTTGCCGTCGTACTTCTCCGGTACGTCTGGCTTGAAGTTCTTTGTACTGGGCCACTGGACTTGCCGCAGCTCACAAGTGAACGCAGGACAACCTACCGCGTACGGCAGATCGCCTGGTTCCCCTGGCGCATGCATGTCAACAGAGGGCCCAGCGCGCTTGTCGGACTGACGTCGCGCTTCTCTTCGGCGCTCGATGCGGGTTCGAGCGTCTTCTTGTTGTCGATCATGAAGAACTTGGCGCTGATCGCGACGAGCTCGTGGATCCGACGATGCAGTGGAGTCGCTGTCGAGGTGGATCTAGTGAGTCGGCGATCTTGGCCGTCGGGGCGGTGATTGCATGGTAGTTGCACCTCCGCCCGTTTCGTCGCCACCGGCTCGCGTCCGGCGGTCCTGCCGCGGCGGCGATGCGCTTGGCCGCCATGGAGTGTCGCCGTTGGCGTAGCCGATGAGACTCTGAATGGTGGCCCTCCATTCGTCGATCTTGTCCGACGTCGGAGGGTAATCTAGGAGAAGTTGAGCTCGCGCCAAAGCTTCTGCTGGGGTGGTGGGTGGCAATGGCGGACGGCGCGAGGAGCGGGACGTGCTCGAACTTCTAACTATGTTAGAAGGAGCAGTATCCCGTCCAGGCGACCGTGCCCCGCTCGTGCCAGCACACTGGCGTGCATGCTGGTCTTGAGCGCCCCGAGATCCACCAGCTTGGTCTTGGGCTATCATGCGTATGGCACTGTTAGTGCCATGACGCTGTTGATCTTGCGCCTCTTGAGAGTGGCGTGGAACATGTACAGTCGCCGAGGTTTGTGCAACCTTGTTCTTGGACCTGGCGGCATCATGAGCCTCCTCGTCGACGTCCTTTCTTCCGCCGGCGTCCATCCCACCACTCGTTTGCTCCAACGGTGGCGGAAGTGACGTGGATGGAGCAGCTGCTGCCGAAGTCTTCTTCTTCGGTGGCATGTTGATGAGGGGAATGAAGATCTAGCTCGTGTGAACGCTGGATATGGTTCACACAATCTCGACACCCCCTACCTGGCGCGCCAAAGATGTCGGGGAGAACTGATCCACGAACACCTATGGGGCCGGCGGACCGGGCCCCTTTCGGTTTGGCGGGGGGCGGAGGTCGCACGAAGAGCAGATCGAGGCGAGGCACACGAGCAGTTTACCCAGCTTCGGAGCTCTTCGGAGAGATAACACTCCTACTGCTGCTTGTCTGGTTGTATTATCTGGTGTTCTTGCTCTCGAGCGAGAGAGTGTGATGTTTTTCTGGGCTACCAACCGAACGAATCGAAGCCCACTGTCTGAGGCTCCGAACCGAACCCCCTCTACGTTGCGCATGGGCCTCCTTTTATACGCTAAAGGGGTCACCGACAGGTGGCAACGCAGAGGAGGGTAAAAACGTAAAAAGCGAGGTAGTTGATACAGTTACTTGTACAGTGTACCCTACCTAACCCTGACGGCAGGGGACAAGGGCATTAAATGCCCATCTGAGTCGCCCGAACAGTGCAGAAAAGGACCGTTAGGGGCGCCACCGTTCGCCATGATGGCGATCTTGTCAGCCTCGCATGCCACTGCGCACCGCTGGCTGCACAGCCTCCCGCCACGCGCGCCCGGAGAGGCCCCCAGAGCGACACGTTGGTGGATGCGCTGGAGCATGGACGCAGAGTGGCCGCCTGCCGCGGCAAGCGCCTTGCCGCTGTCGTTATCTTCGCCGGGCCCAGAAGCTCGTCGCTCACCGGGCCTCGGTGTACCTTCTTTAGTCTTCCCGGCAAGGTCCTCTTGCCGGGGCCTTGCCGCCTTGCCGGAGCGTGGCGCGTCGCGGCAAGTTCCTTGGAGCGCCTTGGTTGGCCTTCCCGGCAAGCTCCTCTTGCCGGGGTCTTGTCTCCTTAGCTTAAATACTTTGTTCTTGGATGGCTCCAAGGGAACCTTGGTGGATCTTGGCGTTCGCCCGGCAAGCCTTTGCCGCGGGGTGCTGCAACTGCCCGTGCACAAGTTCGGGGTACTAGGGTACCCCTAATCTAGTACACCGACAAAGTGGGTTTCAAAATAACTTCAAAGGGACTTTCAATTTGATTCTTTGAAACTTCCATCTCTCTTTATTAGCATTTTAAGAAGTCATTTTATCTTCTCTCATGAAACTCATTGAGTTGCATAAAGTTTCCGAATTTGAAATATTTCCAAATGGAATTCAAATCTTTTCAAAACCCTTTTCATTTATTTAAATGGAAGAAGTCATATCATCTTCACTCTAGGGTTTTGTGATGAAATGAATATGAATTCATGGAGATCATAAATGCATGGTGAAAGTTTGGGAAAGTCATTTCATTCCCTCTCATTCAACTTTCAAAAAGTTTCAAATTTCACTATATTTCACACAAGCAACCACACCACAATCAAACAAATAATCAAAACTATTCATTTAATATAACATTCCAAAATTTAGAATTTTGGGCTGTTACAAACCTACCACACTTAAAATGAATCTCGCCCTTGAGATTCAGAGAGGCTACCAAGAAATAGGTTAGGTTCGGGGTCTCCTAAAAAATCCATCGATTGTCACAAAGGTCTGGGGTGCTACCACCCTTAGAAGCATGGTTACGGTTCCATCAAAACTCAGGTACTCCATCCTTATTGTTGGCAGTGTCGATCTTCTCAGATCTTTAGGATAATTCCTTCTATGGGCTCTTTCGGTAGTGGCATAACCTTTTCCTCAATCCTTGTGTCCTTGCATCATGGTAATTAAGGTTCTTCCAAGACAGTGTCTTCTCAGCGGACAGGTCTAGCGCCAATACTAAAGAACTATCGATATCTCATGGTGGTCATCAAACAATTTGACTGGGTCCCTGCAGAAAACAGTTCTGGGCTTCATTCTCACCATATGGCCTACGGTTGGTAACAACTGCCTTGTACAAGGGAAAAATTGTTATACCATTATAAGGATCAAACAAGGTTTTTGATATCGTCATCTCTATACTATGGATAAGTCACTCAGATTTACCATCCCATATAGCAGAGGTGAATAATAAGATAATTTGGCATGGTGATCAATCCATTCCGCACCCAAATCTTTACCTTGTATATGGTTTAGTGAATCTCGCATTCTAACACTCGGTCATCCTCACAAGCATTGCAGAATTTCTCTTGTCGACGAACTGAGTTCGGATATATCCATTGCTTCTGCAAGCTGAACAAAACATCTATCGTTCTTCACAACTCTCAGGTTTTCGTATCCTCCTACGAAACGTCTGTTGATCAAATCACAACTTCTTCCAAAATTTCTTCTTCCATGGAGTACTTGATCCTTATTAATTCATGGGCATATGGGTTATGGGTGCACTTCAACACATGTATAGCTTTAACTCATCTTGGGGTTACAATTGTTCCATATTCCCAACATTATACCTCCTTTATATCCAATAGTACTTCATCCCTTCATATTCTTGGGGTATCCCACATATCGAGATAAAACTCATACTTATTTTGTCCAAAGTCCACTCCGTGGAATATCGTTATCCTTTCCAGGGGTCAAGTGTCCTCACGGGCCACCACCCTTGAAATGCAAATTCTTCTATAGACCATATTTCGCATATCCTTGAAAATGGTCAAAATCTTTGTGCATAGAGTAACAACTCATAAAATTCAACGTATGAAATCATGACTCATGAACTTTATTGATTTCATGAATTTATTACAATCTCTGAGCACCCATTACATAATTCAACTCATCGAACTTGCGAAAATAAAATTAGTTTCTACTACTCTTATTATCCATATCGAAATCTCAACTACTCAACTTCAGCTTTCATCTGATCTGAACATTCCCTAGCAAAATGTCCCGCTTCTTTGCAGCAAAAACAATTGACTTCCGACATGTCTCGGGGTTTCTTTGTGATTATGTAGGCTCCTTGGATTTTTTAGCTTCTTCTCCGGACATTTATAAGAGTAATGACCAAAATCCTTGCACCTGTATCATGTGATATGACTCAGGTCCTTCTTTGTTGAAATTGGGTTGTTCTTGGGATACATTCTATTTCTCTTCCTGGACTTGTCGGTACCAATGAGGACTTCTATTTCCTGTGGGTCATAATCTACTTCCACTGTCGGGAATTCTACTAGATACTCTTTCGGACAATACTGGTCGATGTGTCCTTCTTCTCCACATGAATAGCATGACTTGGTGTAAAGTTTAATTGGATCTTCTTCGGGTGTGTCCTCAAAATCTTCCTTCATCGTAGGTTCTTCTAAAATTTCCACGAAGGCTTCTTTCATTGCTTCTTAGTTCTGCTGGATAGTTCGTTGTACCATGTGACACTGAGCAGGGCAGTGGGTAGTCCCTTCACACAAGAAACGAGTAATCTGCCTAGTTGGGCATTCTTCAGTTGGGTGACTTTCTTCACAATGAGGGCATTCATCCTTGTGCTCCTCCTACGTGTGTCCTATGTCTCCACAAATCCTGCAGGCACAAGGTTTCTTCTTCGGGTTATCACCACGCTTTCGGATGAGACGAGATTTTAATAGAGTCTTCTTGAATTCCTCCCAACCTTTTGCTCCATTGCATCCTTGTATGGCTTGATACATTTTCCACCATGTTGTAGTACTTTTTGTAAGGTACTGAAGAGCATATTGAGCCTCATACTTCCTTACAATCAATTTTTTCCTGAAGTGATCCTCAATGTTTTGTGTCCATAGCTCTGCCTCCGGCTGGGTCATCATTCCAGAGAATACAAGTCCATCTTCATTTATCATCTATTGGTTCCAAGGGTTTTGGGGTGAGACAAGAGAGATAGAGGGGGATACACACCATACAAACAATAGTTTTGAAGAGATAGGTTTTATTTTGTGGCCATCGGAAAAACATCAAACAAATGACAGCTCACAATCATTGCATCTAACGTAAGTATATAACAGGGCGTTGGTCTTCTAAAGGTCAATAGTCTTCAAAGTCGTAAATATCTTCAAATCTTCAGAGTATCCACTGTTGTAGGTTCAACACTTCTAATGCATGGTGAAATCCTCTTTATTCTAGAGTTGTTTTAGTTGTCTGAATCTTGTCCTTCTCGGATTGGGATCATTAGTTGAATCTTCGTGTGGTAAAAAGGGGGAAAGAGTATAGTCTAACAGTTCTAGGTGATAGGAAATATTTGGTAAAGCATAGAAAATGTGAGAGTTAAAGAATCCTCTTGAAAATAAAGTTTTAGAGAAATCATCACCTAAGGGCTTGCCAGTTTCTAGGGGTCACGTCGTACAGTCAACATGTGCTCTGATACCATCTTGTAGCGACCCGACCCGGATGGATCGAGTCTCTGTGCTTAAGTGTCATCCCTGGATCGGTATACTGACACGCACAATACTCGAGGATTTATAACAGAGGTAAATCAAATGTATAAAATAACGTAAATACTATTACCTCAAATAATATAGAGGAAGTAACAACAAGGTTGTGGAGTCCCAGTAACACCAACGACAAAGTTGAGTGTAGTCATAGCAACCCTAACGTATCACTTACTCGTCGAATAATCCCTGCAACATGAGATGTTGCAGACGTGTAGGTCAGTATGTTGAATGTACAGGCAAATTCACACCACAGAATTATGATGAACATTATCTATCATTACATGCATATTTGGTTGGTGGAGGATCTAAGTTTAATTTTGCATAAAGCTAATTTTTCCTACAACAAAAGAAATAAATGTTTTATTCACTACCAAGTTTATGCCATTATTGAGAAGGTTCCTCCAACTCAATCACAAAAATCCCAAATTATTAATAACCCAATACATTAATTAAATAGAGTGACAAGCAACAAATAATTCACTTCTAAACACTCAATTTGTCCATAACTTTGGACATGGCTAATCATGATTAGTTTGTACAATCTGCAAGGTTTGCACACTTTTCCCCACAAGACTCGATCTCCTCTGTTGAATTCCTCGCACTGCTTGTTGTTTGAGAAGTGGATGATCGAGACATAGTCTTTCCGAAGAGGTCCCCTTAACCGATAAATAGGCCGGTACACCTACAATCCCCCTACGTCTGCTAGCCTATCATGGAAAGGTTTCCCACTACTTACTCAACTATGTCATAGCCCATAATGGCCTGTGGCTGCACATGGAAGTTTCTAGGCATTAAATATCATATGATCCCTTTGAGCCTGGGTGGCATTCCGTAGGGTAATCACACGGGTCCTCCGAGATCCCCTAGGGCAAACACTGGTTTCTCCAGGTGCCCAGGCAAGCCACTGGTTTCTCCAGGGTGCCCCAACCATTCCACCTAGTGTGTGTTAATGTTGCCACCTTAAACTTTCCCTTAATTATTATTTCTCTCATAACTTGCATGAATCTCACATACTAATCCCCGTCTATGAGCATGGCTAAGCAACATATGACACAACGAATATTCCTGGGGTGTTTCAAAGATCATAGGTTCCTACCTCATGAACTACATAATAAGGCCACATGTTCCCAATCCTACTCATGCAATCTTTGAGGGTGAAACTAATGCATAGTAAAAACTGGGTATTAAAAAGTATGATCAAAGTGTGAACTTGCCTTGTACTGTTGATGAAGATTCTTCGCACTCATAATTCCAGGTAGTTTTACTCGTCACACTCCGATCAATCTATCATAAGTAAGCAATTTTATCCACACATAAGCAATCACTCAAAGACCCAAAAAATGCAAAGGAAGATTGCAAAAACTCCAAAAGAACCAAATCAAATTATTTTGCAAGATCAAATCCTAATTTCGATTGAAAAGTGTGGTGATGGCTCAATATTTTAGATTATGCCTAGGGATTCAATTTGAAAAAGGAATCACTTGAAAAAGCGCTACAGTTTACAAGATATGATCAAGTGAAGCTTCAAGTTCAAATTTGAATCGTTCAAATTTAAAAAGATCAAAAGTTGGAACTAATGATGCTACTAGATGTAGGAAGTCAATATGAAAATGTAGGAAAAAGAATTTCTAGATTGAAAATAACGGATCAAGTAATTCAACATAGCATTGAATTTTCTTAGAATGTTGTGTAACAACTCTTTAGTGGACTAGTAGAATAACTATCTAAGATCAATATTATATGATGGAAACATGACACTAGTTGTGCGAACGGAAAGATTACTTCAATACGAATCCGATGCACTTCGGTTCATCGGAGACGGAGGTACGGATAAAAAGATATGATCGAAAGAAATTTGTGTATGAATCTGAACAAATTTCAAAATTTGAAAGTTGCAAAAAGTTTATTTGATAGATTCACTAGATAGGTGGAATCAAGACAAAAATATTGGTGTTGGTTTCATCTAATTCGGATGAACAAATAAAAAGTTATGGCTATTTAGAAAATCAGGGTCAAGCTGTTTTACGGAAGAAAAATAGTTATGGCTAAAAGAATTCTAGTCTTAAAATGTAAATACAGGGACTAATTTATAAATCTAATTGTTCTACCATACACTGATCTAAAAATAATAAGCTATGGAAGTAAAAAATACGACGAAAGAAAGATACCTTTATAAGATAGAGAAAAGACGACTTTAGAGAGAGGAGAAAACTTCCAGAACTCCCGCTGGAGAGAAGAAATATATATTTCTTTTGTAAAGTTAGTCAAACAAAAATATTGATTTAACCCGCAGTGAAAGATTTTTGGGTTCTATGGTTCTATATTTATAGGTGGAAGAGAAGCTTAGAGGTCAAAGGCTAGCAATGTGGGACTAAAAAAGACGAAAATAAATGAAATAGAGGACAAAAGTTAAGCGCCTCGCATGGGCCTACAGGCCATCAGCCTGCCATGCGCACACGCGCTGCAGTTTTTTTTTTTTCCAAAGGAAGAAGAAAAAAATCTAGAAAGCTAAAGGTTGGATGGGCCTAGCCCATGTAGGAGAGAACAAAAAAGGATGGGGAGCCCGATGCAACTATGCTGCGCACGTGGGCGACAGTTATTCCGGGCGCACGCGCAGTTTTTGTTTTTTTATAGAAATAGAAAAGGAAATACTGAATAACGAAAATAAAAATAAAATTGTACATAGGCATATTATGTATCAAAATTTTTAGAAAAAGATTTCCTAAATGATGAACATATTTTTAGCGGTAAATAAATTCCGCAAATATTTAAATAAAGCTAATAGTACTAGTGGTTCATTTAAAAACCAAATAAAAAATATTTTAAAATACCAAAATAATTTCAAACTCATTTTCCTCTACTTTTCTACTGTCGGGAATCATTTTACCCTATTTTCCATATATTTTATTTTTGGAGAAAAATAATTTGAATAAAAACCAAATAACGCCAAATTGAAAGTGGGTTTCAAAATAACTTCAAAGGGACTTTCAATTTGATTCTTTGAAACTTCCAACTCTCTTTCTTAGCATTTGAAGAAGTCATTTTATCTTCTCTCATGAAACACATTGAGTTGCATAAAGTTTCCGAATTTGAAATATTCCAAATGGAATTCAAATCTTTTCAAAATCCTTTTCATTTATTTAAATGGAAGAAGTCATATCATCTTCACTCTAGAGTTTTGTGATGAAATGAATATGAATTCATGGAGATCATAAATGCAAGGTGAATGTTTGGGAAAGTCATTTCATTCCCTCTCATTCAACTTTCAAAAAGTTTCAAATTTCACTCAATTTCACACAAGCAACCGCACCACAATCAAACAAATAATCAAAACTATTCATGTAATATAACATTCCAAAATTTAGAATTTTGGGATGTTACAATAGTTTTGTATGGTGTCTCATGTTATTTTTCTTTATAGATCATGTAGTTCTGCACTACTAGGGAAAATCTTATACACCCGTGCTGGTCAAAACTAGGCGCCACTGCTACTTAGTAGTAGTGCTTGTTGCAAAAGCACGCTACAACTATAGTTACAGCAGTAGCGTGTCTGCACAGAAAAGCGCTACTACTATAATTCCCACACTAGTGTCAGTAGGGTAGGAATAGTAGTAACAGTTCTTCCTAAAGCACGCTACTGCTAAATACTTTGTACCAACACGTTTCTGGTGTAGAGCGCTACTGCTATGAAAAAGAAAATAAATAGAAAAATAAGTAGAAAAGTAAATGAAAATGAAAGAAATAAAAAAAGGAGAAATGAAAACAAGAAAAAGAAAAATAAAACAGAAAGGCATAGCTGTAGCGCATTTCGGTGGAAAACGCTATAGCTAACTTAGCTATAGTGCGTTTTGCCAAAACGCGCTACTCCTATTTTGACTTAACCCTGGCCGCGTGAGCTCAAAATTTCGCCAAGTCCTTTCCCCCCTCTACCCCCCTGTCCCCCAACTCCTCCATCGACGCCGTCGATCGCCCTGCCGCCTTCGACTACACCGCCGCCCCCCGAGGCCGCCCTCGACCTCACCGCCGCAGCCTGAGGCCATCATTGACCTCACCGTCACCTCCCTCAAGCCCACCGCCGCTGCCTGAGCCTGCCCAAGACCTCCGCCGCCCGAGCCCGAGCCTGCCCTCGCCGCCGACCGTAAGACTCTGCCTTTCCTCTCCCCTACCCTCCTCTCTCTCAGCTAGGGCAATTCATATGTTGTTGCTGTGTTGATGTTCATCTGAACCCTAGGTGTTCAATATGAACCCTAGATTTTTTCAAGGCAGTAGGCATTTTTTTAGCATCTAGGAAAAATGATCAGCATTTTTTTAGGAAATTAGCTAGGGCAAATTTTTATGAAAATGCCTAAACAGTAATTCCATTTAGATTTAAATTAATAGAGGGTATATAAATAATAGTAGCATTTAGCTTTAAATTAATAGAGGCTATAAATAAAAAACAGTTAGCTATAAAAAATTATTTGGACTATGGACCTGAATTTGTTCCAAATTTCATTCAAAAGAAATTTGAATTATTTGGACTATGGACCTGAATAGTTTTGAAGAAATTGGGTGTAGGTACTAAGGTCTTGCTGTGGAAATTTTGGTGAGGTCAGAAGGGTTAGAGAAAATGGAGTTCCTAGACTTTTAGTTTTAGACAAAAACAAAAGTATTTAGCTATAAATAAAAAATAGTAGCTATGGCATTTAGCTATAAACAAAAAACAGAATTGTTTTTTTTAAAACTTGGTTAAAGTAATTGTTGCTATGTAAACAAAAGACAAGATTGCTGTTATATGATATGTGTCATTGATGTTCATTTGCATATTCCATTATTGTTGATTATATCTTTTCATTGAAGTGGTCATGTTATATGAAAATTCCACAATTGTGTTTGCTCATGTTATATGCAACATTGAAGTGGTTCGATTGTGCCCAAGTGGCCTTTTGTTATTTCCAGGGAATGAAGCCGAGTGGCCTATGTTTTGCCGGAATGTTGATTCATTTCCATTCCGGCAAATTTCAGGTGCTCGATTTGTCCACTTTTTAGCAAAGGTCATGCCGAAATTTTCCGTGAATTTTGGGATGACTTGTGCTACAAACTAGGACATATCGAGTGGCCGGGATTCGCCAAACCGGGAAGGAATCAACGTTCCTGCAAAACATAGGCCTTTTTATGTCATTATTCATTTTATTAGGTCTAGAATTAATTGACTAGATTTAATCGTAGGAAACATGGCTAGCAACGATGAAGAACAGGGTTCTAGTGATTGCGACGACGTCTACCTAGCGGCAGACGAATATTTGAGCCTTGCCAATGATCAACGGTTGATGTTGATGGGCCCACCTATCTCATCCGAGACAGACATCGAGACCGGCGCCGAGACTGGCGTTGAGACCCAGACCGGCACCGAGACTGGCAAAGCCATAGAACCGAAACCGAAGAGGAGATGTCGACACCCAAACCAGCTCCTCACTACTAGACTAGTGGTCACGGAGGTGGACAACGACAATTTTGAGCCAAAACTGCCTGTGGAAGCGCGCTCCTGCTACCGCAATCAAATAGGCTGCATCGTACGTGCGTGCGCCACCATCAGTGATGAGAAACTAAAGAAAAGGCCAAATATGAAGCACTCCCTCCTAACCCTGCTGCACCAGATATTCTTGTTCCCGGGCCAGGATGAAGTCCAGTATAAAGATCCACAGAAAGACCCGGCAATGAAGAAGATAAAAAACGCGCCATGACCAAGTTTAGCGACGCGTTGGCCGCCTGGAAAGTAAGGGTGAAACGCGCCATCGACAAAAGGAACCCTACTCCGATATTGTAAAGGAAAATCCGATAATCACGGAAGAGCAGTTTCAACTATTCAAGGCAGCTTGCGATGCCGAAGATGCTGAAACAAGTTGAAGTACATGAAGGGGCTTCAAGAGAGGAACATGGGGCGCCACCACCTCGGAAGCCGTGGTTACGCAGGGAAGAGGTCCATATGGGCCAAGGAGGACGCGGAATGCGAAAGTCTGGGCATCCCAGACCCCTTGGCAGAGTTAACCGCCCCGCTGGAGTATGACGTCCTTAGGGCCCGGTACCGTTGGGACCCAGTCAAGAAGGTTTTCGAGATGGACCCGGTCACAATGGAGTTCATGAGACTGCTTGTAATTTTAGTTTTTGATCAATTCGACTTCACGTTTAGTCATATTTGTAAACGATCCTTGTTCCTTTTGCAGAGAGAGCAGCACAGGATCGCGGCCGAAAGCGACTCGCCTTCTGAGGCGTTGGCGAGGCCCAAGTGGGACACCCCATTCAACCGGGCATTGAACATATTGAAACATCTCCCGGTGGACACCCAGCCGGTGTATGGATGCGTGCATGTTGTCGGATACAGTACCATGTGCAATAAGTACTATGGTGAGACCACAAAGGAGAGAAAGGAAAGGCGGAGGTTAACTGAAGAAAACATCGACAAGAAGGTTGAGATTGCGGTTGAGAAGAATTTAGATAAGACAGTTGCAACAGCGGTAGCTGCCGTAAAATGGAGCTGATAGTGGTTCCGGCTATCCTCGGTTGGAGCAGGCGAAATCCAGAAAAAGATGTAGCGGACTTTCCCCTTGCCGACTTCTTCGGGAGCAGCTCGACTAGCGTTGCACCAGCACCTACACCTGCTCCTGCCCTGGCTCCTGCACCTGCTCATAGCAGCCCGTCCTCCATCTCGGACGTGCTTAGGGGTGCTTCGTCTTTGGCTGAGCTCGACGCCCTCACGGTACCTATCACACCGGCCCTCTTCAATAAATGTATAATCTCCTGTTTTCGTTGCCTTTCGGATGTCTCACATCGCAGACATATCTTTGCAGGACAACGCCCTGTGCACCATATTGTACGGCATCAACGGCCAGAAGGTGGACGTGAGGAAGGCGACAATAATGAAGCCGAAGGAACAATTGTTCCACAGCCGGCCGATCGCCCCTGACGTCTTCTAGGTTTCCGTGGCCAGTGTCAAACTAGGCCACGACAATTTGGTTCTTCCGGTACTAGGGGGAGATGACAATGAGACCCTGCGGTGGCTTGGCGATTGCAAGATGTGGGTCCTGTTGTGGCCAAAGAGTCTGCTTCGTTTGAAGGCAGCCGGGAGCACACCCACGACCAGGCATCCTCCGCAAGGTATTAACATCATCACCCCACCTACCCAATTAGCGTTGCGTGTTGTGCTATGTGATAGCAGACTGGGTGAGGAAGAGGCTCCATTAGTTGCTGATGACCTCGCCATAGATGAGGATGAGGATGAGGATGACACTCAAGAGTATCTCAATCCTGGCGCCATTGATGATGGAGGATCGATGGCTCAACAGTATGAGTACTCAGGGTTTGTGCGTCATGAGTCGGTGCCTGAATTGCCACCTCTAGAGCTTGAACGTACTATTCCACCAAAGAAGCATCAGAAGAGAGCGAGGAAAGGCAACAATAAAGCTGCTGCTATGATCCAGCCGCCTCCGCAGCCTTGGGTTCAAGACCGTATACCTGTCTGTGGTGCGGCGAAATTCCATATCCTCGGTGAACTAATTCTACCCGAGGCATCGGTACAGGCCATACACGACGATCTAAGGAGACTTCATGATGATGTGCTGCAGAGGGAGAAAAGCCTAATCGCCTCAAAAAATCCAGGATACCCACTCTACATGGTTAACGTGCCGCAGAAAAGGTTGTACGTCGACTCATTCCCCCGGAGAAGTTCTTCCTTCGATTCAATTACATCTTCGACATGTTTCACTTGAAGAAGCTGGATTTTATGATTGTCCACCTTTATGCCTTGTACATGAACTACGTCATCGGGATTGAGTAGATACCTTATATCTGTGTCGCTGACCCGTACTTCATGCATGAGGGCTTCTTGGCAGTCTTCCTAGAGCACTGTCAATACACGAGGGACTACATCATCGATTTCGTGGTCACCAATAAGGACAAGGAGATGATTCTCGTGCCTTATCATCCCCTGTAAGTCATCCACACGGATATCCTTCCTTTGATTTCAATCATTCATTTGCACGGTGGAGGCTAATTAATTTGAGGTGTACTTATTTTGTGTAGCCACGGGCGCGCCATCCTCATCATCATTTACCCCCAATACTCCCACGCTCTTTACTTGGACTCGTCGAAGAACATGAACAAAAGGAATTACACCCACATCAAGTCTGTTCTTGATAGTGCTATCTTTTTCTACGACATACGGGGTGGAGAGATCAAGGACAGGAAGAAGAGGAACGGTAGGCCCGCATTCAGACATAAGACCGACTTCTGTTACATCCACCAACCAAGTGATACTCTTAGTGATGGATTCTATGTCCTACACCACATGCTGGAGTACAGACGGGATCAGCAGAACCTTCGCATTTCACCTACATTCGGGGATGCCCATATTCTGCAATGGGCAAGGAATGTAGGAGATATCGAGGATCATCGGCTTCGAGCGCTATCACATCCAGTGTGAACTTTCCCAAATCATCATGAAGGATGTCCTAGAAAAAACAGGGTTGTTCTACGAGGAAGGGCAGATGTCGTGGGAAGATGTCCGAACACGCGTAGCCTCTCAGCATCTCGACCTAAAGCCTTTCACTAAGCTCGGGGACTATCTCCCTGACTTGGATGGATGGCACGACATGTTGTGATTGTCGATATATGACAGTGTTTCCGTTTATTCCATACTTTATGTATGGCGAAACTTTGAGTTATGCACGATGGAACTTTATTTGTGATGTAATTAAACTGTCCTCCTCGACTAGCGAAGATCACTCTAGTTAGGGCATTTTGAGTACGATGAACTTTGTTATTTATGCTTATGATATGTTGCTTCTATTTTTGCCAAGTCTGACTCTTTCTGTTGCTCAACTATATATATTGCATATCATCGAATCATATGATGATGTAGGTGCATATATCATCAATGGCGAAGAAGTGCTACGCCAGGAGTATACGGCGAGTGGCCGGAGTGGCAGGCCCAGGTGTACCGGTTTCCAGTTTCTGAGCGACAGCCAATAGTTAGTTTAGGTTCACGCTAGTGCGTGAGAGGGATACGAACTCATGTACTACACAGTTCCACTCTCACTCATAGTGATAGCTCTAATTGCATATATCATTGTTTAGATGGATGACGATGTAGTTGCAAGAACTTGTATCGCTATTTTCGAGATGATGATGAGAGACCACTTTGTGTTGGATGATGATTATGATGATGACATGATTTGATGCTATGATTACATTTGTATGTGGATGATATGCTAAAGATTATTGTACAAAGCCTGTTCAAATACAAAACAAATATGCAAGAAAAAAAACTAATAAAACTAACAGTAGCGAGGGGAGTAGAGTTAGCAGCAGCACACCCTTACCAGTAGTGCGGTGTGCTAAAGCCCGCAACTGCTAGCCATGTATAGCAGTAGCGTGGGTTAGCACGTGCTACTGATACATGTTAGCTATAGCGTCGTATCAGTAGCGCGGTGCCCTGCGCTACTGATACACCTAATATGCGCACTAATGCTAGGCTTTTCCCTATTAGTGCTCTTTTGTGCACGCGTACAAAATTTGGTGAATGATCGCCAAGCTTATAATTACATAGAATTATTCTAAGCTTTGTTTTATTTATCTAATTGTGGAATACTTAATGTTTTATTTATTATACTTTATCCCCAAAGTTGCGTCACATGACATGTTGTGTTTCGTATTTCAGTTCTTATTCATATTTGTAGATCTTTATTATCCAAGATTACATAGTTGGATGCTTTTACGTCGTGATTATATTTGTGCTTCCATATAGAAATTATTCGTGTGGCATGGAACTTCGTTTTTTATATCTTGACAATTACTCGATGTATGTTTACCTAGTACAATACCATGTCATGCTAGCACTTGCTCAAACGTGGAATGGATGTTTTCTTGTATGATTCCCTTGTGTTCTAACATTGCTAGTATGTATGATATGATGTTGTATATTGTTAGCCTTTTCTTAGTAGATATACATGTTAGTAGATACACACTAGCATAGCTTGTGATCATTTATGATTAAAATAAATATGATTCCTTCTTGAATGGTCAATACCATGCCATGATGTTGTGATTGCATCACATGTATGTACCAATTCATGTATGAGATCTTTCCTAGTTATATAGCTTATGTCTTTTACAAGTGTAAGTTGTACTTGATAGTAATGCATGTTGTCTTTGTTAATCATGCAATGATATTTCATTCATGTCATCGCCTAGATGTTTACTCACTTATATGATTAATATTCATTCTTCATGTTCTTATTTATCATAACTTCCATGCTAGTGATGTGTGTTAATATAGTGCATGATCTTTAAGTTAGTTGTTATCAGCTAAGATATGAATTGTATTGTAATGGTATCGTGGTGTGGTATCTTGTGTGATGACCATTTGTGTTTACACTTTATATTTTGTTTACCTTTTTATTTCATTTGTGGTATGCCTAAGCGTATACATCATGTCATGATATTGATCTCTCATGCTGCATGTGTTGTAGTTGGGTACTATAGTTCCTTGTGCTTATTATAGATGATTACCCTTGTCACATGTTAGTCTTATGAGTGTTTTATACTTGTTGCAATGGTTCATCTGATGCGTAGGATAGCTTTCCTTTCACGTTAGTTGAGTTGTGTTCTGGTGATATTGTAACCGCTAGTGGTTATTAGTATTAGTTGTTCTTTAGTGATAAGACCATGTCCTAGTTTAGTATCTTCACAAGATAACTCCTATGTGTGATGCTTGTGTTATTCGATAAGACCTCTTTGTGATTCTCTACTCATATGCTTTGTATGAGATGTGTATTATTGTTTAGTTGTTTAATTAGCTTTCACCCTAGTATTGGGTTGGCTCTTGTTAAAGAAATGTTTGCTAATAGTTGTTATGGTTGATTTTGATTTTGCTTGGTGTTAACTATTATAAGAAGCATCTAAATATTTATTTGTGGTTAACTGTTACTCTTAAACATGCCATGTTGTTTCTTTTGGTACGATAAGGTTACAATAGCTCATATTACCATGTCATGTCTAGGATGATTGTTGTTTATTTATTTGATGTGTTGTATAATTTATTTCCTTTGGTTGACATATATTTTAGTTTGTGATATTGGATCCAAGTTTGTATAGTTTAGTATTGTTTCACGTCTAAACCTAGATCCATCTCAATTCATGTTGTTGAATGATGTTTGATTGCTTAACTAGTATGGTTATAATGTTGGTTTGGTTATCTTATGCAGCACTTGCTTTTCAATTATTATATAGTTGATGTATATGTTTGGTTGCTATTGTCCATTTTAATTATTTAGATTTTATCTAAATATTTCATTGTGGTTAACTTTCACCTTCATCATGCCATGTTGTGAATGTGTAGCTAAATGCATGAGGTTACCTTTTCATGTGTGTTGATGACATTGCATTTGTTATATAGTTATCCGAGATGTGTAGGGGGTACTACTGGTGGTTACTAGCATAGTGCATATGAGAATGTTAGTCTATTGGAAAGCCATCCTTAGTCATCGTCAACGAAACCATGTCCCTTCGTTTAATCTTGTCTCTTACCTTCCTATCATGCTACCTCATTTCAGAATCTCCATCTTGATCAATATCTTGTTATCCATCCACTCTTAATTTGTTTTGGATGTTATTTGGATTTACTTTTTCTTTGGTATTTATTTGATTTTCCTTTGCTATCATTACGACGAGTAGGGAGTGACGACGATGTTGGACATCGAAAAAACCAGGTCACGAAAGAGGGACTCAACAATGAAGGCATGCCTCCTTCTTTGATCATACTTATCCTATGTTTTACAAAATTGCATTGTATTTTATGGTCACTATATGCATGCTTATTAATCTTGTAGCTAGCGTGTAGATTGACACATTACCTTGATCTGCTTGTCGCCTATCCTCTTGACACCTGAGTAGAATTATAGTATTTTGGTAGAGTAGAAATGCTTAGCCATGCTTATCACCCTATGGGTGCTTTGCTGAATGACCTCTGAGTCATTGAAAATTGAAACTTATCGCTGAGCAAGGACAGCTTGCCCTTGTTGACCTTCTTTATCCTCTTCTATTCTGGGTGAAACTTACCATCTGAATACTAGAGCCGGTGATAGATGAATCAAGGATTGAAGGAGTGATTGGCTAACCTTCATAAGGTGAAGGGGATAATCAGTCTTCCATGCCGCATGAGGCCTAATAAGTCTTGGATTTGAAGATTGTGTAATAGTACAACCACATGCTATATGGGCTGTGACGCCCCCGATTCAATCGTACACTAATCATGCACGCAAACGTGTACGATCAAGATCAGGGACTCACGGGAAGATATCACAACACAACTCTAAAAACATAAATAAGTCATACAAGCATCATAATACAAGCCAGGGGCTCGAGGGCTCGAATACAAGTGCTCGATCATAGACGAGTCAGCGGAAGCAACAATATCTGAGAACAGACATAAGTTAAACAAGTTTGCCTTAAGAAGGCTAGCACAAACTGGGATACAGATCGAAAGAGGCGCAGGCCTCCTGTCTGGGATCCTCCTAAACTACTCTTGGTCGTCGTCAGCGGCCTGCATGTAGTAGTAGGCACCTCCAGTGTAGTAGGAATCATCGTCGACGGTGGCGTCTGGCTCCAGGGCTCCAGTATCTGGTTGCGACAACCAGGTAAAAGGGAAAGGGGAAAAGAGGGAGAAAAGCAACCGTGAGTACTCATCCAAAGTACTCGCAAGCAAGGAGCTACACTACATATGCATGGGTATATGTGTAAAGGCCATATCAGTGGACTGGACTACAGAATGCTAGAATAAGAGGGGGATAGCTAATCCTGTCGAAGACTACGCTTCTGGCAGCCTCCGTCTTGCAACATGTAGAAGAGAGTAGACTGAAGTCCTCCAAGTAGCATCTCCAAGTAGCATCACATAGCATAATCCTACCCGGCGATCCTCCCCTCGTCGCCCTATGGAAAAGGGATCACCGGGTTGTCTGTGGAACTTGTCTGGGTGTGTTTTATTAAGTATCAGGTTCTAGTTGTCATAAGGTCAAGGTACAGCTCCAAGTCGTCCTGTTACCAAAGATCATGGCTATTCGAATAGATTAACTTCCCTGCAGGGGTGCACCACATAACCCAACACGCTCGATCCCATTTGGCCGGACACACTTTCCTGGGTCATGCCCGGCCTCGGAAGATCAACACGTCGCAGCCCCACCTAGGCACAACAGAGAGGTCAACACGCCGGTCTAAATCCTATGCGTGCAGGGGTCTGGGCCCATCGCCCATTGCACACCTGCACATTGCGTACGCGGCCGGTGAGCAGACCTAGCAACCTCCATTACAAAGGAAGTTGCGTTAACGCAGTCCAACCCGGCGCGCGCCGCTCAGTCGCTGACGTCACGAAGGCTTCGGCTGATACCACGACGCCGAGTGCCCATAACTGTTCCCGCGTAGTTGGTTAGTGCGTATAGGCCAGTAGACAGACTCAGATCAAATACCAAGATCTCGTTAAGCGTGTTATTATGAAGCAATCGCGAACGCCGACCAGGGCCAGGCCCACCTGTCTCCCAGGTGGTCTGAAACTGCCCTGTCGCTCCGCCACAAAGTAACAGTCGGGGGCCGTCGGGAACCCAGGCCCACCTCTACTGGGATGGAGCCACCTGTCCTTCTAGCCCCCACATCAGAATCACTTGCGGGTACTCAACGAGCTGACCCGACTTTAGTCACCATCTGTATAGGATATGTATGTATAGTATATACCCGTGATCACCTCCCGAGTGATCACGGCCCGATAGTATAGCAAGGCAGACTGACAAGAATGTAGGGCCAATGATGATAAACTAGCATCCTATACTAAGCATTTAGGATTGCGGGTAACGTATCAATGACTGTAGCAACAATGACAGGCTATGCAACAGAATAGGAGTAACCGAACAGTAACATGCTACACTACTCTAATGCTACACTACTCTGGCAAGAAGGAGTGATCGTCAACTCCGTAGTCGAACTGGGGTCGCCGCCAGTCTCGGGGTCTATCGGAAAGAAGTAACAGAGAGGGAACACAATAAATAACAGAGCAAACAAAGCATCACAAAGCATAACAAGGCAATACACGGTGTTCGGTGTGCCCTAATGCGGTAGTAGGTGATACCGGTGAAGGGGGGAAACATCCAGGAAAGTATCCCCGGTGTTTCGCGTTTTCGAACAAACGAACCGGAGGGGGAAAGTTGCGAGTTTGCTATGCTAGAGATGTGTGGCGGACGAACGGGCTGCATATCCGGATTCGTCTCGTCGTTTTGAGCAACTTTCATGTTGAAAATAATTTAATCCGAGTTACGGATTAAAAGTTATGATTTTCTAAAGATTTTATGAATTTCTGGAATTTAATTAATTATTTAAATTAATTCAAAAAATGGATTAATGACATCAGCATGAGGTCATGCTGACATCAGCAGTCAACAGAGTTGACTGGTCAACCTAACATGTGGGTCCTGCATGCCATAGGCTAAGACTAACTAATCAGGTTTAGTTAGTCTAAGTAAATGATTAGGTTAATCTAAACAAGATTAATTAAGTTAATTAAATAATTAATTAATTAATTAATTAATTCAATTATTATTAATTTTATTTTATATATAATTTTTCTTATTTTTTTAAACGTTCTGGGGCGGGGCCCCACATGCCTGTGGCCCCAAGGGGCCAATCGGGCGCCGATAGCAGCCAGGGGCATCGGACGCGCCCGAGCAGGCGCACGCCCATTACGGGCGGACCCGGCAGGGCACCGACGCAGGGGAGGTCAGTGGCCATGGCGAGGCCATTGCCAGAGCAGGGTCCGGCCGGCGGGCGGTGACGGGACTACAGAGGCGGAGCGGAGTGCAGTGGCCGGACGCGGCCACGGCGGGCGCGCGTGGGCAGGCGAGTAGGGACGTGGGGAGCGGCGGTGCTCAGCGAGAGTGGCGGTGGTGAGCACGAGCGACCGTGGGGAGGAGCAACGGCGGGGGTCGGCGCGCGCGGCCACGGCGGGGCTCGCATGGTCGCGGGCGAGGGAGAGAGAGGAGGGGCGCGTGCTCACATCGAGGAGTAGGGCAATTGGTAGCGGGGGTCGAGGGGGGTGACGGGGACGACGTCGGCGGAGAGGAGGCAGGCCGGCGGGGCAGCTCCGGCGAGTGCGTTGAGTGGCGGG
>NC_041387.1:297669101-297681362 GCF_002162155.2 Triticum dicoccoides | reverse complement strand
GTCCTCCCTGGTGGGGATATGGAGGGAGTGGGTCGGCCGGCTGGGCCAGTCGGCTGGGCCTTTGCCCAGTTGGGCTGGCCAGCTGGGCCACAGATGGCCCAGTGTGGGGGGGGGGGCTCTTTTTATTTTTAGTTAGATTTGTCTTTTCCTTTTATTTATTTATTTATTTAACTTTTCTGTTTTATTTCATTTTAATATATTTAGACATTTTCAAAAAGGGTGTTCGTTGCACTATAATCACCTAGGCATTTAACTGCACACTCTGAACATTTTAGTTTAATATTATGAAAACTTTGTCGTTTGAGATTAATTTGAATTTGAATTTGAAAAGGTTTCGAATCATTGCGAGGTTAGCAACAGTAAGAGTGGTGATGTGGCATCATTAACAGAGGTTACTGTAGCTTGATTATCCGGGCGTCACAATTCTCCTCCACTACAAGAAATCTCGTCCCGAGATTTAAGAGGGGGACTAAGGGGAAAATTTTGGTTACGAAATTCTAACGGGTCTTCTCGTCTTTGGTTGCTCTTCTCGAAGAGGTCGATCCGTTACATTGACGTCTTTATTTCTGTGCTTCAGGTCATCATGGTGAAGTCGTCCTTTTCTTCGGGAACTCCAACGTACTTACGAATAGGTAAGGGGCAGCTCGGCTACGACAGAATGCTTATGAGGGAGACAATCTGGGGTTAACCCATGAATGAGCATAAGAGTATCTCTCGAGTTGAACTAATAAAATATGTCCAGAGTAAGGTACGAAGGTACAATAAGAGGTTCCAAGCGGATAGATAGTTGCTCGAAGTCTGAACCGGAGTGAGAAAGGGGTTCAGAGCAACGAGAGTAAGTATTGCTTCTGATACCAGAATAGAGCATTAGGAAGGTGGCCCATGAATTAAATACGAAGCCAAGCGTGGGAAATAACCATTAGTAACAGGGCTGTACAGGAGAGTCAGGTTTTGATCCTGTGGAACTGTGGGTTATGGGCCCACCATGTGGTTAAAAGTAGGAAGGGTGTTGACATCTTGCACGGTCATGATAGCAAGACATGTCAGAGCATAGCCTATCAGTTATGTCGACAACAATGTCGGTACCAAGGGCGAGGGATGAAGAGAACCATTTTCCTGCTTGCTGAACGAGGCGGACCAATAGGCAAAGTTCTCGTCCATCGGTGGTTACCATGATGTCATCAACAATAGTAACAGGGTCTTGCTGACAGAAATGTACACCGAGGTGTTTACATAAGCAGAAGAATATTTCTGCTTGGATCATATAGATCACCAGAAGGTTTAAACAAATCGATGGAAAGGAAAAGTGATTATCAGGTTTAAACAGAACCATGGAAAGGAAAAGGTGTTTAAACACATATTTCAAGGGTATATCTTCCCAAGGACAAGCAGAGCATGATATCCATCACAGGATATAACGTAGCAAACCCTTTAGGAAAGGGGAGAGAAATATCATGACATTACCCATGCAGCGGTGTTTGGATAATTGAGCAAGAAACATTTAGCATTATGCTTCAAATGTTCCTGTTGAAAATCGGAGTACCATAGACATGCTTCGAGATAGCATTGACATGGTCAACAGGTGAAGATCAGACTTTGGAACCAAAAAGGATCCATCAGGAACAACTTATAGAATAAGTTTTACAATTTGCTCATGGAAGAATGACTAACCTTGCCAAAAAGGAAACTATAACAATAGGTCCTCCGGCCAGGGGTGCTAGGCATGACATCACCTTACCGGGTCATATAAAGACCAATGTTATAACTCTTGGAAATATGTTCCAACCATCATATCTGACTGAGATTCAGATCTGATTGGTGTCAGGATACCTCAGACTCAGGATCCTGAGATAAAAAAGTGCGACACGAATTAATGAGAAGACATCATAAGATTCTCGAGGAATGAACTATGGAAGCGAGTTCTGAAACAAGAGTTCATCAGTAAACCAAGGAAAGGATGATGAGGTGGCTAATGGACTCAGCGACAAATCATCGAGATTTCCAAAGGATGGATTCCACAATTGTGTGAACAAGGAGATAACATTTGCCAGATCAAATGGTATAACGATGCATGCTCGAGGAAAACCTACACAATTAAACATTGGTTGAAAGATGCACCCATAATATGGGCTTAGGTAGCATGATCAATGTTTAGAATGGTGATTCAATTATCGAAAGACTTAGAATGAAACTATCGCCAATTCACTTCAAAGCAATAGGGTTGCTAGAAGTTTTGAATTCACGCGTCATAGCTCAATTGTCGGTATTCCGGTTAAAAACAACACGGGGACCAAGGAATGAACGAAGATGGCGAGAAGTGTTATTATATCAAGAATTCTTAAGAGGTGGTGAAATTCTCACCAGATTCTTAACAAAAAGAGATGGTAATACTCCAAGGTAAAACAGAACATGAGCTAGATAGCGAGGAGCTCAAGGTATGACACAAAACATGAACAAGTTTGTGTTGAACGAAAGGCAATAAAGTGGTCGATGATAACACCAATCATCGAGGGCAAGGATGGTATTACTCATCATGAATTCAATTGATATCCTGGAAGAGCTCAGAATGCTGATGATGATCACGACACACTTGTCGAGAAATTTCAATATGTAATCGATGGACGATGACATCAAGTTGGAGGAATGATGAAGCGAAAGGTTATTGGAACCATGGGTACGACACAAACTCGAAATGAATTTTGTTGTTCAAGGAGAAATGATATGACGAGGAAGATCAACATAAGATTAGCTCACCGTCAAAATTTGTGCTTTGGGAAGAACCAGATAGCACAGTTAAATTTAGCACGATAATGATGTAGCCGATAAGGCTAGGAATGACATGATGGAGTATTAAAATCGTAAGCAATGAAGATTAATAAGAGTTGCCAAATTGCAGTGCGGACTCGATTCACTATTCGGTGTTCTCAGTTGACTACAATTCAAAACTCATGGAGTGACTATGATATGGAAAGGTAATACTCCAGCACAAATTCGTAAGATGTAGTGCAATGGCATGATATCCTCGAGATACCAGGGAGATATTATTCGAAGGCATATCAAATTAAAGGTTGAAGTGAGGTGTATTGATCTATAGAAGACAAGCGCTTTTACTTGTCTGAGAAATGGAATCAAAGGAAGTAATTATGGTCGGAACCACGATTGCAAAGGATCAATTCACAGATCCAGATGATATTTTCAAGGAAATAGTTATTATTGCAAGAAGCTTCCATGATAGGATCTACACCGTGTCCATGGGCATGAACACAAAGGTTCAAGGTCGACTCCCACTTCTTCAATGCATAACCTTTCATTCACTGCTCTAGATAAAAATGATTTCAGTGTCAAAACCTACCTGGTGAATTACCAGAGGAGTATGACCCGTGAAAAATTTTGAGTTCACACAGATTAAGGAAGGCATAGGTTCAACCCATCGGGGCATCGTAGAAACATATACCACAACTTCAGGAGTAGATAATACAAGCTTGAAAGTGCGGCATGGTTGACAAAGCAAAGGATACAGTTTACCAAAGGCATTATTTACCCTAGGAAAGGCTCACAAGGTTAATGAATATGAAGGACGATGTCGGGTAAAATCCAATAAAGGATTCGGTGGTCCTCAAGGGATCTGATGTGAGCATTGGTACTCAATCAGAAGAAGAAGGAATGCAAGGAGATCAGATTGTAGCAACAACTAACTAATTCAGAGCTCAAATGTAAAGGAATTAAGATCTTCCAATTCAAGGGATCAAAAGCAAGCGCTCTGATTAAGGATGGATAAGCTGAATAGACTTAGGGGTACAACCGACGGCAATTGTTCGGTCGAGAACCAACTCATGTTCAAAAATGACGACTGAGCCAGAAGGATGAATTCTAATTGCGACTGATGATTGTGAACATCCGCATCATATTGAATCAACGGTCTCAAAACGATAGTGCAAGGGATGTCAATGAATAAAGCTAGGCATTTGGATTTAACCATAATGCAAGGAGACAAGAATTTCTAGAGCCACAGGCTGCAGAGGATTCTCGAAAGATCGGATAATATGTCGAAGAATTTTGTGAAACACCTGATCAACTGGGGAGAAACAAATCCTCGGTAAGTGTGAGGATTAATTTGTAGGTGTATTCAGGCGACAAGGAACTGCAAGGCCTTAAGCACAAATGATTATCGAAACAATGATGAGTATTTTAGGGTATCTTGTAATAACAAGACCAACTGGGGATGAATGTAAGAATGACAACTTCATGTAGTTATCGACCAGGGTTGACGGTGGAAGGGAGATTGCAAATTCGATGGCACAAAGACCCGAGAGAGCATCGTAGAGTAACTTCGGAATCTTCTAGTGCAGCAGGCGATCATCTGAAGTGAGGGGCTCTCCGGGAGAAAGTATTTTCGAGAACCTAAAGTTAGTCCTTTTAGCAAAATCATTTAACCCGAATAGAGGAAAGATTAGAGTCCCAGAGTATAGGTCGAGGAATAAAATATCCTAATACCACCCAATGGTGACGTGGGTCCGTAAGACACACAGCCATGTTAGTAAAAGTTTTGCAATGACTAGACTCGACTTCGGCCAAGGAGTGTGGAAGGGGGATTCCTACAGGCAGTCGGCCCTGATACCAACTTGTGACGCCCCTGATTCAATCGTACACTAATCATGCGCAAACGTGTATGATCAAGATCAGGGACTCATGGGAAGATATCACAACACAACTCTAAAAACATAAATAAGTCATACAAGCATCATAATACAAGCCAGGGGCCTCGAGGGCTCGAATACAAGTGCTCGATCATAGACGAGTCAGCGGAAGCAACAATTGTTGGGGAACATAGCAGAAATTCAAAATTTTCCTACGTGTCACCAAGATCTATCTATGGAGAAACCAGCAACGAGAAGAAGGAGAGTGCATCTACATACCCTTGTAGATCGCTAAGCGGAAGCGTTCAAGAGAACGGGGTTAAAGGAGTCGTACTCGTCGTAATCCAAATCACCGGAGATCCTAGTGCCGAACGGACGGCACCTCCGCGTTCAACAGACGTACAGCCCGGTGACGTCTCCCATGCCTTGATCCAGCAAGGAGAGAGGGA
Source organism: Triticum dicoccoides (assembly GCF_002162155.2). Classification (NCBI taxonomy): domain Eukaryota; kingdom Viridiplantae; phylum Streptophyta; class Magnoliopsida; order Poales; family Poaceae; genus Triticum; species Triticum dicoccoides. The sequence goes on along the minus strand of NC_041387.1, from coordinate 297,676,276 downwards.
GAGGTTGAGGAAGACTCCATCCAGCAGCAGCACAACGGCGTGGTGGTGGTGGAGGAGCGTGGCAATCCTGCAGGGCTTCGCCAAGCACCTGCGGGAGAGGAGGAGGTGTCACGGGAGGGAGGAAGGCGCCAGGGACTCAGGTGTGGCTTCCCTCCCTCCCGTCCACTATATATAGGGGCAAGGGAGAGGGGGGGGGGGTGCAGCCTTGGCCCTTCCTCAAAGGAAGGGTGCGGCCAGGGAGGAGTCTATCCTCCCTAAGGCACCTAGGAGGTGCCTTCCCCCTTTAGGACTCTCCCTTTCCCTTATCTCTTGGCGCATGGGCCTCTTGGGGGGGGGGGGCGCACCAGCCCACCTGGGGCTGGTCCCCTCCCACACTTGGCCCATGCAGCCCTCCGAGGATGGTGGCCCCACTTGGTGGACCCCCGGGACTCTCCCGGTGGTCCCGGTACATTACCGATAAAACCCGAAACTTTTCCGATGACCAAAACAGGACGTCCCATATATAATTCTTTACCTCCGGACCATTCCGGAACTCCTCGTGACGTCCGAGATCTCATACGGGACTCCGAACAACATTTAGTAACCACATACAAACTTCCTTTATAACCCTAGCGTCATCGAACCTTAAGTGTGTAGACCCTACGGGTTCGGGAACCATGTAGACATGACCGAGACGTTCTCCGGTCAATAACCAACAGCGGGATCTGGATACCCATGTTGGCTCCCACATGTTCCACAATGATCTCATCAGATGAACCACGATGTCAAGGATTCAACCAATCCCGTATACAATTCCCTTTGTCTAGCGGTATTGTACTTACCCGAGATTCGATCGTCGGTATGCCGATACCTTGTTCAATCTCGTTACCGGCAAGTCTCTTTACTCGCTCCATAACACATCATCCCGTCATCAACCCCTTGGTCACATATGCACATTATGATGATGTCCTACCGAGTGGGCCCAGAGATACCTCTCCGTTTAGACGGAGTGACAAATCCCAGTCTTGATTCGTGCCAACCCAACAGACACTTTCAGAGATACCTGTAGTGCACCTTTATAGTCACCCAGTTACGTTGTGACGTTTGGTACACCCAAAGCATTCCTACGGTATCCGGGAGTTGCACAATCTCATGGTCTAAGGAAAAGATACTTGACATTAGAAAAGCTTTAGCATACGAACTACACGATCTTTGTGCTAGGCTTAGGATTGGGTCTTGTCCATCACATCATTCCCCTAATGATGTGATCCCGTTATCAACAACATCCAATGTCCATGGTCAGGAAACCGTAACCATCTGTTGATCAACGAGCTAGTCAACTAGAGGCTTACTAGGGACATGGTGTTGTCTATGTACCCACACATGTATCTGAGTTTCCTATCAATACAATTATAGCATGGATAATAAACGATTATCATGAACAAGTAAATATAATAATAATAACCAATTTATTATTGCCTCTAGGGCATATTTCCAACAGTCTCCCACTTGCACTAGAGTCAATAATCTAGTTCACATCGCCTTGTGATTAACACTCACAGGTCATATCGTCACGTGACCAACATCCAAAGAGTTTACTAGTGTCTTAAACTAGTTCACATCACCATGTGGTTAAGTCTCAATGAGTTCTGGGGTTTGATCATGTTTTGCTTGTGAGAGAGGTTTTAGTCAATGGGTCTGTAACATTCAGATCCGTATGTACTTCGCAATTATCTATGTCATATTGTAAATGCTGCTTCCACGCTCCACTTGAAGCTATTCCAAATGGTTGCTCCACTATACGTATCCGGTTTGCTACTCAGAGTCACTCGTATAGGTGTTAAAGCTTGTATCGACGCAACCCTTTACGTTGAACTCTTTATCACCTCCATAATCGAGAAACATGTCCTTATTTACTCCAAGGACAATTTTGACCGCTGTCCAATGATCCATTCCTGGATCATTCTTGTACCCCTTGACTGACTCATGGCAAGGCACACTTCCGGTGCGGTACACAGCATAGCATACTATAGAGCCTACGTCTGAAGCATAGGGGACGACCTTCGTCCTTCCTCTCTCTTTTGCCGTGGTCGAGCTTTAACTCTTAACTCATACCTTACAACTCAGGCAAGAACTCCTTCTTTGACTGATCCATCTTGAACACCTTCAAGATCATGTCAAGGTATGTGCTCATTTGAAAGTACTATTAAGCATTTTTGATCTATCCTCATAGATCTTGATGCTCAATGTTCAAGTAGCTTAATCCAGGTCTTCCATTGAAAAACACTTTTCAAATAACCCTATATGCTTTCTAGAAATTCTACATCATTTCCGATCAACAATATGTCAACAACATATACTCATCAGAAATTCTATAATGCTCCCACTCACTTCTTCGAAAATACAAGTTTCTCATAAACTTTTGTATAAACGCAAAATCTTTGATCATCTCATCAAAGCGTACATTCCAACTCCGAGATGCTTACTCCAGTCCTTAGAAGGATTGCTGGAGTTTTGCATATTTGTTAGCGTTCTTCAGGATTGTCAAAACCTTCTGGTTGTATCACATACAACCTTTCCTCAAGAAAACTGTCGAGGAAACAATGTTTTGACATTCTATCTGCAAGATTTCATAAATAATGCAGTAACTGCTAATCTATTTCCAACAGACTCTTAGCATCGCTACGAGTGAGAAAGCCTCACCGTAGTCAACTCCTTGAACTTGTCGGAAAACATCTTAACGACAAGTCGAGCTTTCTTAATGGTGATTCTTACCATCATTGTTTGTCTTCCTTTTAAAATCCATCTGTACCCAACGGCCTTACGACCATCAAGTATTTCTTCCAAAGTCATGGATCCTTTCTCGGATTTTATGGCCTCGAGCCATTCATCAGAATCCGGGCCCACCATCGCTTCTCCATAGCTCGTAGGTTCATTGTTGTCTAGCAACATGACCTCCAAGACAGGATTATAGTACCACTCCAAAGCAGTACGCGTCCTTGTCGTCCTACGAGGTTCGGTAGTGACTTGATCTGAAGCATCATGATCACTATCTTCAGCTTCCACTTCAATTGGTGTAGGTGCCACATGAATAACTTCTGTGCCCTGCTACACACTGGTTGAAGTGATGGTTCAATAACCTCATCAAGTCTCCACCATCCTCCCACTCAATTCTTTCGAGAGAAACTTTTCTCGAGAAAGGACCCGATTCAAGAAACAATCCTTATTGCTTTCAGATCTGAATTAGGAGGTATACCCAACTGTTTTGGGTGTCATATGAAGATGCATTTTATCCGCTTTGGGTTCGAGCTTATCAATCTGAAAATTTTTCACATAAGCGTCGCAGCCCCAAACTTTTAACAAACGACAACTTAGCTTTCTCCAAACCATAGTTCAAACGGTGTCATCTCAACGGAATTACGTGGTGCCCTATTAAAGTGAGTGCGGTTGTCTCTAATGCCTAACCCATGAACGATAGTGGTAATTCGATAAGAGACATCATGGTACGCACCATATTCAATAGGGTGCAACTATGATGTTCGGACACACCATCACACTATGGTGTTCCAGGCGGTATTTATTGTGAAACAATTTCCACAATGTCTTAATTGCGTGCCAAAGCTCGTAACTCAGATACTCATCTCTATGATCATATCATAGACATTTTATCCTCTTGTCACGATGATCTTTAACTTCACTCTGAAATTACTTGAACCATTCAATAATTCAGATTTGTGTTTCATCAAGTAAATATACTCAACATCTACTCGAATCATCTGTGAAGTAAGAACATAACGATATTCACTGCATGCCTCAGCACTCATTGGACTGCACACATCAAAATGTGTTACTTCCAACAAGTTGCTATCTTGTTCCATCTAACTGAAAACGAGGCTTTTTAGTCATCTTGCCCATGTGGTACGATTTGCATGTCTCAAGTGATTCAAAATCAAGTGAGTCCAAACGATCCATCTGCATGGAGTTTCTTCATGCGTATACACCAATAGAAATGGTTCGCATGTCTCAAACTTTTCAAAAACGAGTGAGTCCAAAGATCCATAAACATGGAGCTTCTTCATGCGTTTTACACCAATATGACTTACATGGCAGTGCCACAAGTAAGTGGTACTATCATTACTATCTTATATCTTTTGGCATGAAAATGTGTATCACTATGATCGAGATTCAATAAACCATTCCTTAGGTGCAAGACCATTGAAGGTTTTATTCAAATAAATAGACTAACCATTATTCTCCTTAAATGAATAACCGTATTGCAATAGACATAATCCAATCATGTCTATGCTCAACGCAAACACTAAATAACAATTATTTAGGTTTAACACCAATCTAGATGGTAGAGGGAGCGTGCGATGCTTGATCACATCAACCTTGGAAACACTTCCAACACATATCTTCAGCTCACTATTAGCTAGTCTCTGTTTATTCCGTAGCTTTTATTTCGAGTTACTAACACTTAGCAACCGAACCAGTATCTAATACCTGGTGCTACTAGGAGTACTAGTAAAGTACACATTAACATAATGTATATCCAATATACTTCTATCGACCTTTGCCATCCTTCTTATCTACCAAGTATCTAGGGTGGTTCTGCTCCAGTGTCCGTTCCCTCATTACAGAAGCACTTAGTCTTGGGTTTTGGTTCAACCTTGGGTTTTCACTGGAGCGGCAACTGTTTTGCCGTTTCATGAAGTATCCCTTCTTGCCCTTGCCCTTCTTGAAACTAGTGGTTTCACCAACCATCAACAATTGATGCTCCTTCTTGATTTCTACTTTCGCGGTGTCAAACATCACGAATACTTCAAGGATCATCATATCTATCCCTGATATGTTATAGTTCATCACGAAGCTCTAGCAGCTTGGTGGCAATGACTTTGGAGAAACATCACTATCTAATCTGGAAGATCAACTCCCACTCGATTCAAGTGATTGTTGTACTTAGACAATCTAAGCACGAGCTCAACGATTGAGCTTTTCTCCCTTAGTTCGTAGGCTAAGAAAATCGTCGGAGGTCTTGTACCTCTAATGTGGGCACGAGCCTGAAATCTCAATTTCAGCCCTCGAAACATCTCATATGTTCCGCGACGTTTCGAAATCGTCTTTGGTGCCTCAACTCTAAACCGTTTAACTGAACTATCACGTAGTTATCAAAACGTGTATGTCCGATGTTCGCAACATCTACGGACGACATTTGGGGTTTAGCACACTGAGCGATGCATTAAGGACATAAGCTTTCTACTGTCCGCATAATTGCTACTGTCAACTTTCAACTATATTTTCTCTAGGAACATATCTAAAACAGTAGAACTAAAGCGCGAGCTTACGACATAATTTGCAAAGATCTTTTGACTATGTTTAGGATAATTAAGTTCATCTCATGAACTCCGACTCAGATAGACATCCCTCTAGTCATCTAAGTGATTACATGATCCGAGTCAACTAGGCCGTGTCCGATCATCACGTGAGACGGACTAGTCATCATCGGTGAACATCTTCATGTTGATCGTATCTACTATATGACTCATGCTCGACCTTTCGGTCTCTTGTGTTCCGAGGCCATGTCGGTACATGCTAGGCTCGTCAAGTTAACCTAAGTGTTCTGTGTGTGTAAATCTGGCTTACACCCGTTGTATGTGAACGTAAGAATCTATCACACCTGATCATCACGTGGTGCTTCGAAACGATGAACTTTCGCAACGGTGCATAGTTAGGGAGAACACCTGCTTGAAATTTTAATGAGGGATCATCTTATTTACTACCGTCATTCTAAGCAAATAAGGTGCAGAAACATGATAAACATCACATGCAATCAAATAGTGACATGATATGGCCAATATCATTTTGCTCCTTTTGATCTCCATCTTCGGGCTCCATGATCATCATCGTCACCAGCATGACACCATGATCTCCATCATCATGATCTCCATCATCGTGTCTTCATGAAGTTGTCTCGCCAACTATTACTTCTACTACTATGGCTACCGGTTAGCAATAAAGTAAAGTAATTACATGGCATTGTATAATGACACGTAGGTCATACAATAAATAAAGACAACTCCTATGGCTCCTACCGGTTGTCATACTCATCGACATGCAAGTCGTTATTCCTATTACAAGAACATGATCAATCTCATACATCACATATATTCATCACATTCTTCTTGGCCATATCACATCACATAGCATACCCTGCAAAAACAAGTTAGACGTCCTCTAATTGTTGTTTGCATGTTTTACGTGGCTGTTATGGGTTTCTAGCAAGAACGTTTCTTACCTACACAAATCCATGACGTGATATGCCAATTGCTATTTACCCTTCATAAGGACCTTTTTCATCAAATCCGTTCCGACTAAAGTGGGAGAGACTGGCACCCGCTAGCCACCTTATGCACCAAGTGCATGTCAGTCGGTGGAACCTGTCTCACGTAAGTGTACGTGTAAGGTCGGTCCGAGCCGCTTCATCCCACAATACCATTGAAACAAGATTGGACTAGTAACAGTAAGCATATTGAACAAAATCAACGCCCACAACTACTTTGTGTTCTACTCATGCAAAGAATCTACGCAATAGACCTAGCTCATGATGCCACTATTGGGGAACGTAGCAGAAATTCAAAATTTTCCTACGTGTTACCAAGATCTATCTATGGAGAAACCAGCAACAAGGGGAAGGAGAGTGCATCTACATACCCTGGTAGATCACTAAGCGGAAGCGTTAAAGAGAACGGGGTTGAAGGAGTCGTTCTCGTCGTGATCCAAATCACCGGAGATCCTAGTGCCGAACGGACGGCACCTCCGCGTTCAACACACGTACAGCCCGGTGACGTCTCCCATGCCTTGATCCAGCAAGGAGAGAGGGAGAGGTTGAGGAAGACTCCATCCAGCAGCAGCACAATGGCGTGGTGGTGGTGGAGGAGCGTGGCAATCCTGGAGGGCTTCGCCAAGCACCTGCGGGAGAGGAGGAGGTGTCACGGGAGGGAGGGAGGCGCCAGGGACTCAGGTGCGGCTGCCCTCCCTCCCCTCCACTATATATAGGGGCAAGGGAGAGGGGGGGTGCAGCCTTGGCCCTTCCTCCAAGGAAGGGTGCCGCCAGGGAGGAGTCCATCCTCCCTAAGGCACCTAGGAGGTGCCTTCCCCCTTTAGGACTCTCCCTTTCCCTTATCTCTTGGCGCATG
>NC_041387.1:297665043-297668879 GCF_002162155.2 Triticum dicoccoides | reverse complement strand
CGCACCAGCCCACCTGGGACTGGTCCCCTCCCACACTTGGCCGATGAAGCCCTCCGAGGATGGTCGCCCCACTTGGTGGACCCCCGGGACCCTCCCGGTGGTCCCGGTACATTACCGATAAAACCCGAAACTTTTCCGGTGACCAAAACAAGACTTCCCATATATAATTCTTTACCTCCGGACCATTCCGGAACTCCTCGTGACATCCGGGATCTCATCCGGAACTCCGAAAAACATTCGGTAACCACATACAAACTTCCTTTATAACCCTAGCGTCATCGAACCTTAAGTGTGTAGACCCTACGGGTTCGGGAACCATGTAGACATGACCGAGATGTTCTCCGATCAATAACCAACAGCGGGATCTGGATACCCATGTTGGCTCCCACATGTTCCACGATTATCTCATCGGATGAACCACGATGTCAAGGATTCAACCAATCCCGTATACAATTCTCTTTGTCTAGCGGTATTGTACTTGCCCGAGATTCGATCGTCGGTATGCCGATACCTTGTTCAATCTCGTTACCAGCAAGTCTCTTTACTCGTTCCATAACACATCATCCCGTGATCAACCCCTTGGTCACATTGTGCACATTATGATGATGTCCTACCGAGTGGGCCCAGAGATACCTCTCCGTTTACACGGAGTGACAAATCCCAGTCTTGATTCGTGCCAACCCAACAGACACTTTCGGAGATACCTGTAGTGCACCTTTATAGTCACCCAGTTACGTTGTGACGTTTGGTACACCCAAAGCATTCCTACGGTATCCGAGAGTTGCACAATCTCATGGTCTAAGGAAAAGATACTTGACATTAGAAAAGCTTTAGCATACGAACTACACGATCTTTGTCCTAGGCTTAGGATTGGGTCTTGTCCATCACATCATTCCCCTAATGATGTGATCCCGCTATCAATGACATCCAATGTCCATGGTCAGGAAACTGTAACCATCTGTTGATCAACGAGCTAGTCAACTAGAGGCTTACTAGGGACATGGTGTTGTCTATGTACCCACACATGTATCTGAGTTTCCTATCAATACAATTACAGCATGGATAATAAACGATTATCATGAACAAGGAAATATAATAATAATAACCAATTTATTATTGCCTCTAGGGCATATTTCCAACAACAATATCTGAGAACAGACATAAGTTAAACAAGTTTGCCTTAAGAAGGCTAGCACAAACTGGGATACAGATCGAAAGAGGCGCATGCCTCCTGCTTGGGATCCTCCTAAACTACTCCTGGTCGTCGTCAGCGGCCTGCATGTAGTAGTAGGTACCTCTAGTGTAGTAGGAATCATCATCAACGGTGGCGTCTGGCTCCAGGGCTCAAGTATCTGGTTGCGACAACCAGGTAAAAGGGAAGGGGAAAAGAGGGAGAAAAGCAACCGTGAGTACTCATCCAAAGTACTCGCAAGCAAGGAGCTACACTACATATGCATGGGTATATGTGTAAAGGCCATATCAGTGGACTGAACTGCAGAATGCCAGAATAAGAGGGGGATAGCTAATCCTATCGAAGACTACGCTTCTGGTAGCCTCCGTCTTGCAACATGTAGAAGAGAGTAGACTGAAGTCCTCCAAGTAGCATCTCCAAGTAGCATCACATAGCATAATCCTACCCGGCGATCCTCCCCTCATCGCCCTGTGGAAAAGCGATCACCGGGTTGTCCGTGGAACTTGTCTGGGTGTGTTTTATTAAGTATCTGGTTCTAGTTGTCATAAGGTCAAGGTACAACTCCAAGTCGTCTTGTTACCGAAGATCACGGCTATTCGAATAGACTAACTTCCCTGCAGGGGTGCACCACATAACCCAACATGCTCGATCCCATTTGGCCGGACACACTTTCCTGGGTCATGCCCGGCCTCGGAAGATCAACACGTCATAGCCCCACCTAGGCACAACAGAGAGGTCATCACACCGGTCTAAATCCTATGCGCGCAGGGGTCTGGGCCCATCACCCATTGCACACCTGCATGTTGCGTACGCGGCTGGTGAGCAGACCTAGCAACCTCCATTTCAAAGGAAGTTGCGTTAACGCAGTCCAACCCGACGCGCGCCGCTCAGTCGCTGACGTCACGAAGGCTTCGGCTGATACCACGACGCCGAGTGCCCATAACTATTCCCGCGTAGTTGGTTAGTGCGTATAAGCCAGTAGCCAGACTCAGATCAAATACCAAGATCTCGTTAAGCATGTTATTATGAAGCAATCGCGAACGCCGACCAGGGCCAGGCCCACCTGTCTCCCAGGTGGTCTGAAACTGCCATGTCGCTCCACCACAAAGTAACAGTCGGGGGCCGTCGGGAACCCAGGCCCACCTCTACCGGGATGGAGCCACCTGTCCTTCCAACCCCCACATCGGAATCACTTGCGGGTACTCAACGAGCAGACCCGACTTTAGTCACCATCTGTATAGGATATGTATGTATAGTATATACCCGTGATCACCTCCCGACTGATCATGGCCCGATAGTATAGCAAGGCAGACTGACAAGAATGTAGGGCCAATGATGATAAACTAGCATCCTGTACTAAGCATTTAGGATCGCGGGTAAGGTATCAATGACTGTAGCAACAATGACAGGCTATACAACAGAATAGGAGTAACTGAACAGTAACATGCTACACTACTCTAATGCAAGTAGTATAGAGAAGAATAGGCGATATCTGGTGATCAAGGAGGGGGGCTTGCCTGGTTGCTCTGGCAAGAAGGAGTGGTCGTCAACTCCGTAGTCGAACTGGGGGTCGTTGGCAGTCTCGGGGTCTATCGGAAAGAAGTAACAAAGAGGGAACACAATAAATAATAGAGCAAACAAAGCATCACAAAGCGTAACAAGGCAATACACGGTGTTCGGTGTGCCCTAACGCGGTAGTAGGTGATACCGGTGAAGGGGGGAAACATCCAGGAAAGTATCCCCGGTGTTTCGCGTTTTCGGACAGACGAACTGGAGGGGGAAAGTTGCGAGTTTGCTATGCTAGAGATGTGTGGCGGACGAACGGGCTGCATATCCGGATTCGTCTCGTCGTTTTGAGCAACTTTCATGTTGAAAATAATTTAATCCGAGTTACGGATTAAAAGTTATGATTTTCTAAAGATTTTATGAATTTCTGGAATTTAATTAATTATTTAAATTAATTCGAAAAATGGATTAATTACATCAGCATTAGGTCATGCTGAGGTCAGCAGTCAACAGAGTTGACTGGTCAACCTGACATGTGGGTCCTGCATGCCATAGGCTAAGACTAACTAATCAGGTTTAGTTAGTCTAATTAAATGATTAAGCTAATCTAAACAAGATTAATTAAGATAATTAATTAAGTAATTAAGTAATTAATTAATTCAATTATTATTAATTTTATTTTATATATTATTTTTCTTATTTTTTAAAACGTTCTAGGGCGGGGCCCCACATGCCTGTGGCCCCAAGGGGCCAATCGGGCGCCGATAGCGGGTGGGGGCGTCGGACGCGCCCGAGCGGGCGCACGCCCAGTACGGGCGGACCCGGCAGGGCACCGACGCAGGGGAGGTCAGTGGCCATGGCGAGGCCATTGCCGGAGCAGGGTCCGGCCGTCGGGCGGCGACGGGACTACAGAGGCGGGGCGGAGTGCAGTGGCCGGACGCGGCCAAGGCGGGCGCGCGCGGGAAGGCGAGTAGGGCCGTGGGGAGCGGCGGTGCTCCGCGGGAGTGGTGGTGGTGAGCACGAGCGACCGCGGGGAGGAGCAACATCGGAGGTCGGTGCGCGCGGCCACGGCGGCGCTCGCGTGGTCGCGGGCGAGGGAGAGAGAGGAGGGGCGTGTGCTCACATCAAGGAGTAGGGA
>NC_041387.1:297577855-297664493 GCF_002162155.2 Triticum dicoccoides | reverse complement strand
CCCCTTTTTATTTTTAGTTAGATTTGTCTTTTCCTTTTATTTATTTATTTATTTCACTTTTCTGTTTTATTTCATTTCAATATATTTAGACATTTTCGAAAAGGGTGTTCGTTGCATTATAATCACCTAGGCATTTAACTGCACACTCCAAACATTTTAGTTTAATATTTTGAAAACTTTGTCGTTTGACATTAATTTGAATTTGAATTTGAAAACGTTTCGAATCATTGCGAGGTTAGCAACAGTAAGAGTGGTGACATGGCATCATTAACAGAGGTTATTGTAGCTTGATTATCCGGGCATCACATGGGCACTGGCTTGGTCAAGTAAGCTAGTCAGCCTTAGGTGTCGATGTTGTCGTACAGCAGATAGGATAGCTGCCCTGTTGGGAGTATCCTTGGCATAGATGGGGGGGACCAGTTTGAGGACGTACTCTCAGTTCTGTGTGCCAGACCCGATAGGCATATTACATCTTTGGGAGATCTAGTCCAAAGACCTCATCACAATCTCCCTGTCGGTATACCAAATGGTGTACTACGCTAGTGACGGCTAGTGGCAACAAGTCAGGATTTTGTCATGTGGGTAAAGTGTACAACCTCTATAGGGTGTAAAACTTTTTGAATAGCAGTGTCCACAGTCATGGACGACACATGAATCATTCTTGACATATGGGACCTATCTTGCTTATTCCTTCTTTGCCCCTATTCTTGGAACCTATTAAGAGTGTGAGTTGGTCGAGGATCCTCACTTTGATCAAAGTTATTGTGTATATAAAACATGTTTTCATCTGAAACTGCTATTATCCAAGTACTATGTTATTTCAAACAAAATGAGCTTTTATGCAAATGAGCCATACAGCCTCCCTTTGAAGCCACATGTAGCTATTAGGTCCTTCCCCGAGGGAGGCATGTTGAGTACATTATGTACTCATGGCAATAATTTTGTTGACAATGGAGTTTCATGAAGATAAAGGTGATGACGACAACTACTATGGCGATCCATAGGAGTGAGGTCACGTGGACTACATCGACTACCTGTGGCTGAGATGGAGTCACTATGCATTTTTACTTTCTGCTGTTTTCTGGTTGTAATAAATGTCATGAGACATTTCACTAGGTATGTCTTGTGACAATATACTTGTAATGCTTTTACGTAGTCTACAATGATATCATTTCACTGTGTTGTCAACAATGATCCTGGGGTTGACACTTAAACATGGGAGGATCTGGAAGATAATATCAGGTTCTCACAATTCCCAACAAGGATGTACAAGGAGCAAAGCTCTCTCTAATGTTTCTATATACTTTGCTAACCATAGCTAGGAGGAGGGGGAACCCTAGTTGACGATCTTTTCACACTTGGAGAGGAAAGAGGGAAATCAATAAGAATAATAAGAGGAATAACTCGAACAATACCCAAGTCACACATCCACTAAAATAGCACACATGAGATCCACAAGCATAACATGAACAATCAAGGGAAAATGGCACAAGGGTAAAGTTCGTCCCACTCCAAAGGAGGTGGGGTCTTGATGATCTAGAGAGATCCTTATCCCTTAGGAGGTCTTGGTGATCCTATGATGGGGATCCTTCTCCCTTGAGAGGTCTTGATTCCCCAAGAAGGATGTACAAGGAGCAAAGCTATTTCTAATGTGTCAATATACTTTGCTAACCATATCTAGGAGGAGGGGGGCCTATTAATAGTCTTGGCGAATAAGAGAGGAGGAGAGGGGTACATGGACCTCAGGCCTGGCTGTGCACGCACAGGTGTCGGAAGTCCCATGGTTCACGCCGCGCCAGATTTCTGGGGCTGGCACCGGATGTCCGGCCTGGACTTGCTTCAGTTTTTGTTGGTCTCGGGTGCCTCGAACCAGATGTCCGGCTCCTGGAGTTCTTCCAGTGCTGCTCTGTTGCGGTTGCTGTTGGACTGGGGGCGCCGGCTATCTGGGCCAGGGGCTGGATGTCCGTCCGCTGTGGACTTTGCACGGTGCCCTTGTCATGAACCCTCGTCCGTGTACCTGGTGACTTGTCCTTGACCTCGAGCATCTCCCAGGGGGTCTTGTTGGTATCTAATCATACACAACATTCCCAATTGAGGTAGTAGCCATGTCTCATGTGGTTCATTTGGAAGCTCACTAAAGAGAGATGTCACCTCGGTCTTGATAGCCCTTGAGTGTTCTCGTGTTGACCGTAGGATGCTCCGTATCAGAAGGTAAACTCTGTCAAATAAGTTTATACTCAGAGTGATAAAGTGGATGCTCTTATGAATATGTTTACTAGTAAAAGTACTCATGTTGATCCTAATGATGTCCCATTATCTACTTTCATTGAGAAAAATAATGATGCTACTCATGTGAATTTTGTCGCTAGAAATAATTTCAACAACAATGCTTGTAGAAAGAATTTCAATCCTAGACAGTATCTCGGTAATCCATGTAATAATTATGGCAATTCATATAATAATAGCATACCTACTGAATTTGAGAACAAAGTTGATGATATGTCTAGAAACATGGATATAATTGCTCATGATGTAGAAACACTCAAAATTAAAAAATTTCCATACAAAAAGGATGTAATAGCTGAATATCCGAAGTCTATCCAAGTCACCATGGATGAAAGTAGAAAAGTAATTGAAAGGTTAAGGGCTAAATGTGAGTTTCTAGAAAAAGCACTCACACCTAGTTTTTATAATAATGATGAAGATATTAAAATGATTGGTGTGACACATATTGAAACTTTGTTTAGTAATATAAAACTTGATGATAAAGGGAATCAAGATGAGTCAACTTACATTAGAATGTGTCCCAATTGTTCGAAGGGAGATGATCTTAATGATAAAAAATGAAAGTGGGTTTGAAGAGGTCAAAAATTTAGATAGTGATGTTCCCACTACTTTTGATTACAGGGTTTTAAATTATGACAATTGATCTTTGATTTAATGTATTTCGCTATTAAAATCCATGATAAATTCACCCAATGCTTATGAACAAAATAAATCTTTTACTAAACACGTTGTAGAAGCAATGATTAAAGCTCATGATGAAAAGCTAGAATTGGAAGTATATATACCAAGGAAATTACATGATGAATGGGAACCTACTATTAAAGTTAAGATTAATGATTATGAATGTAACGCTTTGTGTGATCTAGGTGCTAGCGCCTCTACTATACCTAAATCTTTATGCAACATTCTTGGTCTCACCAATATGGATGATTGTTCCCTCGACTTACATTTAGCAGATTCAACTATTAAGAAACCATTGGGTAGGATTAATGATGTTCTCATACTTGCTAATATAAACTATTTACCTGTGGATTTCATTCTACTTGATATTGAATGCAATATGTCTTATCCTATAATACTTGGTAGGATTTTCCTATGAACCATAGGAGCAACTATTGACATGAAAGAAGGAAATATAAGGTTCCAATTTCCATAAAAGGAAGGGATGGAACACTTCCCAAGGAAGAGAATTAAACCACCCTATGAATTTATTATGAGAGCTATCTATGGAATTACTTTGAAGGATGTAATACTTAAAACTCTGCATTATGCCTAGCTAGGGGCATAAAACATTAACGCTTGTTGGGAGGTAACCCAATTGCTATCTTAAATTTTTGCTTTTTGTTTTTGTTTTGGTGTGATGACATGATTATTGCTACTGTAATGATTGTGTTTTTATCTTTTAATTAGGGTTTGTGCTAAGTAAAGTCTTTGGGATGATTTGGATGATAGGAATTGATTTTGTGCAAAAACACAAACTTTAATGCCCTGTGCTAGAATTCACATATTTTTACTAGAGCCAGATAAAATTCTGAATTTTCTACATAGTACTAACATACAAATTTTTTATGATGTCCTAATTTTGTGGAATTTCTAGAGTTACAGAAGTATAATTTTTGTTCAGATCATTACAGACTATTCTGTTTTTGACAGATTGTGTTTTTATTGCATAATGTGCTTATTTTAATGATGCTATGGATTATGTCGGGGGGTATAAGTCATGGAGAAGTTAGAATACATTACGTATTGTGCAAGAATAATTAGGAATTGGTTACAAACATACCTAAGTTTATGGTTTACCGATTATACTAATGGATCTCATGAGGTTTTCTTGAGTTTTGTGTGCTGAAGTTTTCAAGTTTGGGGAGCGATCACGATGGATGAAGCAATAAGGAGCGGCAAGTGTAGCGACCAGACCCGAAATCAGTCAAGTCTCTGTGTATGTGTACCATCCCAAGATTGCTGGCACACACAATACATTGATGAAAATATCAAAGTTCAATCACACCTGATTTATTACACGATTCTCATATCAAGTCTTTATTACATTAGAATAAATTCGGTCGAAGGCCAACTCATGATGAAAAAAACTATGCGGAAGCGTAGATGATAAAGGAGTCCATCCGACTCAATAGGTGATGCAGAGCATCCCACGGTCATCTCCATGGACGCATCTACATCTCCTACATCACCACTTGGACCTATGGCTCGAACACGTGCAAGAGCTCTCGAAACCGAGGTGACATCACTCCTCTCACAAATACCTTTTGATTCACATGAGACATGGCTACTACCTAAAACGGATACACTTTGCACACTCAGGTACCAAGGAGTTAGCCATGGAGAAGCTAGGAAGCAAGGAGAACCGGAAGCGGAAGACACGCGTGAAGACGGAGAGGGAAAACACCAACGACCAGGCTGGACGGACGATCTGGACAAGGGCCCGGACGATCCGGACCCCGGTCCGGATGATCCGGCTAACTCGCCATGAAGACACCCGAAGCTCTCACCTGAAGCCGGACCATCCGGACGCCGTCCCGGATAATCTGGACCCCGCCCGGACATCTGGACCACCATCCAGAAATCCGGAGCTGCACCGCCACCGCCCGCGCCTCCAGCTCATCCGGGCCTCCATCCGGATCTTCTGGCCGAGCCCGGATCATCCGGGTCCCCACCCGAATCATCCGGCCAGCGCCTGCGCGCACGTGTTG
This sequence comes from Triticum dicoccoides, assembly GCF_002162155.2. Lineage (NCBI taxonomy): Eukaryota > Viridiplantae > Streptophyta > Magnoliopsida > Poales > Poaceae > Triticum > Triticum dicoccoides. Next base: position 297,659,496 of record NC_041387.1, on the reverse strand, counting down.
GGCTGAGCCCATGTACCCCTTCGCCCCCCTAGCCTATATATAGGACTCCTCCTCCTCCCTACGAGACTTAGCATTGGTTTAGCTCATTTGAGATAGAGCATTGCTCATCCGCACGGATCTACTCCTCGTGAGGGACCGCACCTCTTCGGAGAAGATCCATCCGGATTCAGGGCCTCCATCCGAAGAAGACAATCAAGACCTCCTCTCGGAGAAGAACGACTACCTTTGTATCGTCCTTTGTTGACTTTGTATCTCGTGTTACTTTGTGCCTCGATGATCTAGCACTTGCATAATCAAATTCGTGTCGGTTGAGTGTTTCTCTCGTTTCCCCCTCATGATTTCCCTCGTGTTCTTCTGCGCGTTCTTTGTATTTCCCCGTAGGAACCACTCCAAACGTGAAAGATCAGCCCCTAGGGTTCCGCCCTACATCATCTTGGTATCATGAGCCACGTTGATCACATTTTTGGAGCCCCTACCCCGTGTTTTCTAGCTTGATTTTGTTGTTTTCGTCCTAAATCTGAAAATCCCCACCAAAAATAGCCCCCAATTTTTTTTTGTGATTTGTTGATTTTGATGATGTTTTGTTGAATTTTATCCATGGATTCGTTGTGTAACTCGTGGATCTTGCGTTTCCCCAGCTTTTCCCCCTCGAAATCCATCCAAAATCCACGAAATCTTCGAATTTCTCGCCGTTTTCGAGTCCATCCCGAGCAGTTCCCGACCGCGATTGACCTGCCCGGATCATCCGGACCCTGAACCGGATCATGCGGACGCGCTTGGATCATCCGGCTCCTGGCTTGGATCATCCGACTTCCTTTGCCGAAACTGCATTTTCTGCAGTTTTCCACCTCCACCACCTACGCCTCCGCACTCCACCCACTTCGACCACCATCACCTTCACCAGCCAAACCCGCACGACACACCCTCCGTACCACCATTCAACTTTGGGTTCGAGAATTTGAGTTGTGGTTTCCCGTGTCCTATTGTGTTTCGGCTATTTAGGTACGGCGCGACATCAACATCACCAACGCTCATCTTCGTTGACTACTCATCTTCGCTACGGACGGTAACTTCGACGACATCTTTGTCATACCTTGCAATTGCATTGATAACCATCATATCCCATCTTTTGCGTAGCTTACCCATCATGACTAGCCATTGAGTATTGCCGGCAATGTGACTTGTGCACATTAGTGATCATACACCATAGCATACATACCATATCATCTCTTGTGTCACAAAGTTGTCATCGCATACACAATTGCTATCTTGGTTTGTGAAGTTTCGCATGAGAAAAGAGCTCAAAGTGAAAGAGCCAACCAAGCTTTTAAGCGAAAGAGAAAGATAAGCAAAGAGCTTATAAGCGAGAACCATAGCATCATACTACATTAAGAATGTCATATCCGATCATCTTGGATCGTATCACCGAAATACCATACATATAGCATACTTGGGATGAAAGTTGTTGCATTTTTGCTTAGTAGGTTGTGCACAAGCTCCGTATCCGCCTATTGTGCAATCGTGCTAGCGTCTCTCGAGTATTGTGCAACAAGAGCATTTTCGTGGTCTCCACATTTTGGCTCATTTTTGGTTTGCACAATCCCATTATTCTATTTGCGTGTGTGTTTCCGTGTTCCACTACTTGCTTGGTCTACTTGTTGCATTTGTGAATTTGTGAATCTTTTTCAACATCTTTGAGTCAAACTAACAATTGCATCAAATTTTGTGCCACCATCCTAACCAAGCTCCACCATAAGCTTTTACTTGTGTAGGTGTGAGAACCGACAAGAATTGGTACCAAGAGTGCTATTCATCATCAACATCGGTTAAGGCACATTTGGTATAAGTTCTTCTCCTTCTCACACTCACATTTTGCTTGGAATGATGGATAGGCCAAGTACTTCTACCAACCCACTCTTCATCGAGCAAGATGACGACATGTAATCATACGTCACCAGGAGCCACCTCTTTGGTGCACAACGAGCGCTACATCAAGAGCAACAAGCTATGACCGACCGCATCGACAACCTCGCCACCGACTTGCGACTCTTCGAGCAACATACCAAGCACTACTTCGACAACAAGCTCGACGTGCACAAGCAAGAGAACAATGCAAGGATGGACGAGATTCGAGCCTTGTTGGTGAACCGTCCTCCTTCAACTTCTTCATACTCAAGACGGAGCCGCTCAAGTCGACACTCCGACGACTCCTTCTCCGACTCAAGTACACCGTCATCGAACACTCTTCGATGAGCCGTGCGTCAAGACCGTCATGCATCTCGTAATCCGCTACATGGCAAGCATTCACAAGAGCAAGTCGACAAGCGAGAACTTCGTGCTCCACCACATCAAGTTGCGTTTGCTCAAGCTCAAGTACAACAACGACAACAACGCCTAGAGGAAGAACGAGCATGTCTACACCAACAGGAACAAGACGCCGAGGCTCAACATCTTCAACAACAACAACAACAACGGGAAGCGCAAGCTCTTGAGGCGCAACGTGCCCTTAAAGAATCAAGTCGAGCCATTGCCAATCGCAATCGCGAACGGCGCAATCAAGAGGAAGCTCTTCGAGAATAAATCCAAGAGAGGAGCTACCAACCGTGAGTCCAACGTCAAGTTCCTCAAGCTCCTCCACAAGCTCGTCAAGCTCCACCTCAACCTCAAGTTCAACAAGAGCAAGTTGATCATGGACTTCCTCCACGCCAAGAGCAAACATGAGGATGATTACCCTCACCGTCATGGGCGCCATCATCACCATCGCCAACAATACAATGAAGATCAACGCTATGGAAAGTTAAAATTCACCATGCCCAAGTTCAATGGAAGTAATGACCCCGAAGAGTACCTTTCATGGGCATTGAAGGCCGACAAAATGTTTCGTTTGCACAACTATGAGGAAGAGAAGAAGATTGCTATGGCATCACTTGAGTTCCAAGACTATGTGCTCATATGGTGGGAACAAATCCTTGAGCGCCGACAAGCAAGAGGTGAACCTCCAATCACCACTTGGGCTCAAATGAAGGATGTCATGCGAGCACGTTTTGTGCCCACCTACTACAACATCGACCTCTTCAAGAAACTCCAACTCCTCAAACATGGAACAAAGAGTGTTGAAGAATACTACAAGGAAATGGAGATAGCCATGATTCGAGCCAATGTCAAGGAAGATGATGAGAAAACAATGATACGTTTCTTGAATGGACTCAATAATCCCATCAAGAAGATCGCCGACTTCCAACCCTACTCCAACCTCATTGAGCTCGTGCATCAAGCGACCAAGGTGGAACGTCAACTACTAGATGACTTGAAGTACGCAAAGTACTCATCCAAGACCTACGGCTTCTCCAACAACCAAGCTTCAACAACTCCTCCAACCTGTACATCAACCAAGCCTTCTCCAAGCAACGACAACAAGTCAAGTTACAAGAAAACTTCGACAAGTTCAAGTCGTCCCCCTCCTACTACAGGGAACTTCAAGCCGCGTGCTTTATCATCTACTCCGACCGATGAGACCGTGAAGACAAGCTCCTTAAACTGTTTCACTTGCGGTGGCCGAGGCCACAAGTCTTATGAATGCACAAACAAGCGGACCATGAACCTCAATGACGATGGCACCTATGACTCCATGAGTGATGACGAGATGGAAGCCCTCGAGCAAGTGGCCATGCACCGGCGATTGAATGAGGATGAAGATGATCAAGTCTTTTGTGATGAGGATTCGAGCCCCGCTCTCGTTGTATCTAAAGTATTGACTCTTCAACATCATCATGAAGAAGACCAAAGATGCCACATCTTCCACACTAAGGCCGGCATCAATGGAAGGTCTGTCAAGGTCATCATCGATGGAGGTAGTTGTCACAACTTGGCAAGTGAAGAACTATGCTCCAAGCTTCAATTGGTCAATATGAAGCACCCGCACCCATACAAAGTCCAATGGCTAAGTGACTCCGGCACTATACGAGTTGAGCATACGGTCCAAGTCCCCTTCAGAATTGGTGCATATGAGGACACTTTGGAGTGTGATGTCGTCCCAATGTCCGTTTGCCACCTCCTTCTTGGTCGACCATGGCAATTCGACCGTGGTGTCATCCACAACGTGCGTACCAATCACTATAGCTTCAAGATGAAAGGGAAGGAGTATGTGCTACGACCTATGTCTCCTAGTCAAGTGATAGCCGACAAGCAAGCCACCCATCGTGGAGAGAAGAGTGAGAAATTGATCCACCAAAAAGTGAGTGAGAGCCACAAGCCAAACTTGAGCGCCTTTTCGCCTAGAGAGAAAAACCTAGTCCTATTTGCCAGAAAAAGTGAGATGAGAGAAGTGTGTGAGAACCCATCGAGTGTTATGCACTTTGTCCTTGTGTGCAAGGATGGGGAACCAAAAACTAACACCTCTCACGAGCTTCCTTTAGTGTTTCAATCTCTTTTGCAGGAATTCTAAGATGTTTTCCCCGATGAGCTACCTCCGGGTCTACCTCCTCTACGAGGCATTGAGCGTCGAATCGACCTCATCCCTGGAGCGCCACTTCCAAACAAAGCTCCATACCGTGTCAACCCCGAAGAAACTAAGGAGATCCGACGGCAAGTACAACGAATAATCGACAACGGTCATGTACGTGAAAGCTTAAGTACTTGTGCCGTTCCCGTTATACTTGTGCCTAAGCAAGATGGAAATTTTCGCGTGTGTTTCGATTGTAGACCTATAAATGCTATTACTGTTCGCTATAGGCATCCCATTCCTCGCCTAGATGATATGCTTGTTGAACTTAGCGGAGCCGCCTTTTTCTCAAAAATTGATCTTAAAAGTGGCTATTATCAAATCCGCATACAAGAAGGTGATGAGTGGAAAACTGCTTTCAAAACCAAATTTGGCTTGTATGAGTGTTTAGTTATGCCTATGGGTTTATCAGAAGCTCCCGGTACTTTCATGCGACTTATGCACTTTGTGCTTCGTCCTTATATTGGAGTATTTGTTGTGGTTTACTTTGATGATATTCTTGTTTTTAGAAAATCCATGAAAGAGCATCTTAATCGTGTTAGGGCTGTTTTGCAATCCCTTCGCAAGGAACATCTTTATGCCAACTTGAAAAAATGCACGTTTGGTGTTGACAAACTTGTTTTCTTGGGTTTTGTTGTCTCTTCAAAGGGTGTCCATGTTGATGAATCTAAAATTGAAGCAATTAAAACTTGGCCCCAACCCAGCAATTTGCAACAAGTACGTAGCTTTCTTGGCCTTGCGGGTTTTTATCGTCGCTTTGTGAAAGACTTTAGCACTATTGCCGCTCCTTTGCATGCTTTGAGTAAGAAGAATGCTCCTTTTGTTTGGGGATCTTTGCAATCCACCGCTTTTGACGAGCTCAAGTCTTTGCTTACTCATGCACCGATTCTTGCTTTGCCCAACTTTAAGAAAACTTTTGAAGTTCATTGTGATGCAAGTGGTACCAGAATTGGCGGAGTTTTGATGCAAGAAAAACGAGCCATTGCATATTTTAGTTAAAAACTCTCCAGTGCTCAACTTAACTATCCATCTATGACAAGGTATTGTATGCTTTAGTGCGTGTGCTACATGTTTGGTAACATTATCTTTGACCTCATGAGTTTGTCGTACATACCGATCATGAAACGCTTAAGTACTTAAGAGGTCAAACTAAGTTGAACAAGCGTCATGCCAAATGGAGTGAATTTATTGAATCTTTCCCCTATGTGATCAAGTACATTAAGGGTAAGGAAAATGTAGTTGCGGATGCACTTTCACGCATATGCACACTTGTCACTAAAGTTGAGTTGAATGTTATTGGCTTTGAGCACATAAAAGACTTGTATGCTAATGATCCATTTTTTGCTACTCCTTATGCTAAATGTTTGACGCACACATCATGGGAACGATATTACATCAAGGATGGTTATCTTATGAGAGCTAACAAACTATGCATTCCCGAGTCTTCTCTTTGTTTGCTCCTTTTGCAAGAGGCTCATGGAGGCGGACTCATGGGACATTTTGGACACGACAAGACATTGGCCACGCTCTCCAAGAACTACTTTTGGCCCAAGATGTTCCGTGACGTCTCATGCTTCACCAACCGATGCTCTACATGTCGCAAAGCTAAGTCTAAAGCTCAATCCCATGGTCTTTACATGCCTCTTCCTATTCCTTATCAACCTTGGGAAGACATTAGCATGGATTTTGTACTTGGTTTGCCTAGAACTAAAAATGGAAAGGATTCCGTGTTTGTTGTTATGGACCGATTTTCTAAGATGGCACATTTCATTCCTTGCAACAAGATAGACGATGCTTCACACGTTGCAAATCTCTTTTGTAGGGCAATCTTGCGCCTCCATGGAGTACGAAAGACAATCGTCTCCGACCGTGACGTCAAGTTCTTGAGTTACTTTTGGAAGACGCTATGCGCCAAGCTCGGAATCAAGATCTTGTTCTCATCCGCATACCATCCTCAAACCGACGGCCAAACGGAGGTGACGAACCGGACGCTCTCCACTCTACTTGGTGTGTTGATCAAGAAGAACATCAAGGAGTGGGAGGCATGTCTACCCATCGCCTAGTACGCCTACAACCGTGCAAGACATTCGACTACCGGCAAGTTCCCCTTCGAGTTCGTCTATGGCTTCAACCTGTTGTCCCCATTGGACATTCTACCTCTTCCTCTACAAGAGTGCACCAACATGGATGCGAGTGCACGGGCAAGCTACATCAAGAAGATGCATGAGGATGCAATGAACACCATCGAGCGCCAAGTACAACGACTAGCGACCAAGCTCAACGTCCACAAGCAACCCATGATCTTCAACCTAGGCGATCTCGTGTGGTTACACCTTCGCAAGGACCGCTTCCCCAACGAGCGCAAGTCCAAACTTCTCCCTCTAGCCGATGGACCCTTCAAGGTGCTAGCACGCTACAACAAAAACACTTACAAGATCGACCTACCAAGTGACAAGTACAACATGAGCGACATCTTCAACGTCAAAGACCTCTCGCCTTACCATGGTGATGAAGATTTCGATCCGAGGTCGGATCTTTCCCAAGGGGGGGGGAGATGATGCGGAGCATCCCACGATCATCCCCATGGACGCATCTACATATCCTACATCACCACTTGGACCTATGACTCGAGCACGTGCAAGAACTCTCAAAACCGAGGTGACATCACTCCTCTCATAACTCCCTTTCGATTCACATGAGACATGGCTACTACCTCAAATGGAGACGCTTTGCATACTCAGGTACCAAGGAGTTATCCATGGAGAAGCTAGGAAGCAAGGAGAACCGGAAGCGGAAGACATGCGTGAAGAAGGAGAGGAAAAACACCAAGGACCAGGATGGCCGGATGATCCGGACAAGGGCTCGGACGATCTGGACAGAGCCCGGACAATCCGGACCCCGGTCCGGACGATCCGGCTAACTCGCCCCGAAGACACCCGAAACTCTCACCTGAAGCCGGACCATCTGGACGCCGTCTCGGATCATCCGGACCCCGCTCGGACATCCAGACCGCCAGCCGAACATCTGGACCTGCACCGCCACCGCCCGCGCCTCCAGCTCATCCGGGCCTCCACCCGGATCTTCCGGCCGAGCCCGGATCATCCGGCTCCCCACCCGGATCATCCGGCCAGCGCCTGAGCGTGCATGTTGGGCTGAGCCCATGTACCCCTTCGCCCCCCTAGCCTATATATAGGACTCCTCCTCCTCCTCCCTACGAGACTTAGCATTGGTTTAGCTCATTTGAGATAGAGCATTGATCATCCGCACGGATCTACTACTCGTGAGGGACCGCACCTCTTCGGAGAAGATCCATCCGGATTCAAGGCCTCCATCCGGAGAAGACAATCAAGACCTCCTCTAGGAGAAGAACCGCTACCTTTGTATCGTCCTTTGTTGACTTTGGATCTCGTGTTACTTTGTGCCTCGACGATCTAGCACTTGTGTGATCGAATTCGTGTCAGTTGAGTGTTTCTCTCGTTTTCCCCTCGTGATTTCCCTCGTGTGCTTCCGTGCGTTCCTCGTGTTTCCCCGTAGGATCCAGTCAAAATGTGAAAGATCGGCCCCTAGGGTTCCTCCCTACATCAATAGGGAAATCATCGAGCGTGGATTGTAGCCTCACTCCTGGTTGGAAAACTCCTCTGCATCATAAGATGTTGCAGTCGGGTAGGTCAACATTTTAAATATGCCGGCAAGTCATAAGAGAGTGAACAATAAACACTGCTATGACTATATGCAATTTTGGCTTTGGGGCTCTAAGTTTATGTTTTTGCGAAAATCAAATTTTTCCCTACCACAAAAGGACTTGCTTACAATTACTAGAAAATATTGGTTGTTATTGAGATGGTTTCACCAACCAGTGTCTCAGTCTCGAAGTCATTAATAACCATCAATTAATGAATTATGTTTGGTGCTGAGATTTCCAAATAACTCCAATTCCAGCGGCTCAATTGTCCATAACCGGGGACACGGTTAATCGGTTAGATTTCCTCTCTACAAAATCATGTGCACTTTACCCGCAAGAATCATTCCCTCCTTTGAGTCATCGCATTGCATGGTGTTTGAAGATGGGATGAACGAAACAGGGTCTTCCGTAGGGATCCTCTAGGCCACTGTCGGTGCCCATCCATTTCCTACCATTCTTCTAGATCTACTGGCACCGTCCATCCAGAGCCACGCCTAGGGTCGACCAAGCCAGAGCCCATAATGGCTTGCGGCTGCACATGTAAGCTTCTGATCAAGGTGTATCCATATGCCTCTTCATGGCTGGGTGAATCTTTCCGCAAGATGTCATGGCGCTTCTCCATGCATCCCTGGGACAACCACTGGGTGTTGCAGGGTGCTCGTCCGTCCTCCACCCAGTAGTGAATTCAAGTCCGTCTTGAGCATCTTGAATTCTTGAGGTTGCCATCATCTTGACTCTCACATCTCCCATGTGAATAACTCAACCAACCCCATCTACGAAGCATAGCATAATAAACTACAACGTCACGGGCCATGGTAACATAGGGATTTGGGTCAACCTACCACATGATACTACCCAAGAACTTGATTCAATTTCTCCTACTTGCATGCATGGTGGCAAGGAATACTACTAATGCAATAAAACATAGGTAATAAAATGCATGATCAAAGACTTGTCTTGCTGACGATCTTCAAAAGCTTAAGATTCATAGTAACAAGCCTCGCACTCCGTGTACTCTATCGAAACAAAAAGTACACCAATAAGCATACCATCATATAAATATAATAACATTACAGAAAGTAAAACTTGGTATACAATCAATATAACACACAATTGAAACCAACAACAAAACCATAGAAAGTCATAAAAATCAATGCAAAGTTTCTACTACAAAAAAAAAGCTATATAATAGTTTTCTACTACTAAATATTTCTTTAACAGAAGATAAGGTTTTTGCTAAATAATAGGAAGGAAAACAACAAATAAATTTTACACAAAAATAATTACTTAAAAACCTTTTAGGAAACTACTAATATGCTTAAAACAGTTTCTCTAGCAAAACAAAAGGAGACAAGCTACTAAAATAATTTTGTTCGAACTATAAAAGTTGCTACACTTGCTCTACACAAACTAATCTGAACATGTCAAGATGAACAAAAAGAAATTAATTTAAAGCAACAAAAAACAAAAGAAATAACACAAATGGTATAAAAAAGCAAAACAATACTGTTTTCATGATAAACTAATTTTAATTAATTCCTAAATTCACCAAATTACACCTACTGGTAGGCAAAGTCAAAAGAACCAATAGTAAAAACAACACTAAAAAATATTAATCCTAGCTCAAGATATTGCAAAAACAGTGATCTAAAAAAAATTCATATAAATAATTTTTCGAAATTTCAAACATGATCGACTTTGATATCAACAAAAACTTTAAGAAAATTCCAATCTAGAGCAAAAGGAATCAAAATAAAATATTAAATATCCTAGGAGATATTGATTTTACAATATTGGAACGTATTCTATTTTTAAAACAGAAAGGAAAATAACTAGGGAAAAACGGGCACATGCTACGTGTTGGGTTGCTATTGGGCCTAAGCGGTGGGCAATCCAAAGCTATACTATGCTCAGTCGTAATATAATTAAAACGCTAGCGCGCTTAACAATAGAAAACCGACCAGTTCGATCTAAATCGAAATAAAATCATAAACTAAAACGGATCTATAAAAATAAAACCTAACTATTCAAGATCTAATCTGATACGGCGGTGATGTCTACTACGCAACTTTATTCTAGTAGACACGTGTTGGGCCTCCAAGCGCAGAGTTCTGTAGGACAGTAGCAATTTTCCCTCAAGTGGGTGACCTAAGGTTTATCAATCCGTGGGAGGTGTAGGATGAAGATAGTCTTTGTCGAGCAACCCTGCAATCAAATACAATAAATCTCTTGTGTCCCCAACACACTCAATACAATGGCAAATTGTATAGGTGCACTAGTTCAGTGAAGAGATGGTGATAAAAGTGTTGTATGGATAGTAGATATGAGTTTTTGTAGTGTGAACAATAAAAAAGAGCAAGGTACTAAATAGTAAAACATAGCAATGATGGAAACTGAGGACTAGGGTGCATACTTTCACTACTTGAATCTCTCAACAATACTAACATAGTTGGATCATATGATTATCCCTTATAGTGCGATGAAGAATCACTCCAAAGTTCCTATCTAGCGGAGAACATAAGAATAAATTGTTTGTAGGGTACGAGACCACCTCAAAGCTATTCTTTCCGTTCGATCTATTCAAGAGTTCGTACTAAAATAACACAAAGCTATTCTTTCCATTTGATCTATCCTAGAGTTCGTACTAAAATAACATCAAAGCAAGTTCATATTCATAATACTCAATCCAACACAAAGAACTTCAAAGAGTGCCCCAAGATTTCTACTGGAGAAACAGAAGATGAGAACGTGCATCAACCCCTATGCATAGATTCACCCATGATGTCTACTACACAACCTTTTCTTGTAGACGTTGTTGGGCCTCGAAGTGCAGAGGTTTGTAGGATAGTAGCAGATTTCCCTCAAGTGGATGACCTAAGGTTTATCAATCTCTGGGAGGCGTAGGATGAAGATGGTCTCTCTCAAACAACCCTGCAACCAAATAACGAAGAGTCTCTTGTGTCCCCGACACACCCAATACAATGGTAAATTGTATAGGTGCACTAGTTCGGCGAAGAGATGGTGATACAAGTGCGATATGGATGATAGATATAGGTTTTTGTAATCTGAAAATATAAAAACCGCAAGGTAACAAGTGGTAAAAGTGAGTGTAAACGGTACTGCATTGCTAGGAAACAAGGCATAAGGTTCATACTTTCACTAGTGCAAGTTCTCTCAACAATAATAACATAACTGGATCATATGTTGGAACACGTCAGGGAAGAGTCAACATGCAACAAAGAGTCACTCCAAAGTCACTAATAGCGGAGAACAAATGAAGAGATTATTGTAGGGTACGAAACCACCTCAAAGTTATCCTTTCTGATCGATCTATTCAAGAGTCCGTAGTAAAATAACACAAAGCTATCCTTTCCGTTCGATCTATCATAGAGTTCATACTAGAATAACACCTTAAGACACAAATCAACCAAAACCCTATTGTCACCTAGATACTCCAATGTCACCTCCAGTATCCGTGGGCATGATTATACGATATGCATCACGCAATCTCAGATCCATCTATTCAACCAACACAAAGTACTTCAAAGAATGCCCCAAAGTTTCTACCGGAGAGTCAAGACGAAAACGTGCGCCAACCCCTATGCATAAGTTCACATGGTCACTGAACCCGCAAGTTGATCACCAAAACATACATCAAGTATATCACGTGAATATCCCATTGTCACCACAGATAAGCACATGCAAGACATACATCAAGTGTTCTCAAATCCTTAAAGACTCAATCCGATTAGATAACTTCAAAGGGAAAACTCAATCCATTACAAGAGAGTAGAGGGGGATAAACATCATAAGATCCAACTATAATAGCAAAGCTCGCGATACATCAAGATCGTGCCAAATTAAGAACACGAGAGGGAGAGAGAGAGAGAGAGAGAGAGAGAGAGAGAGAGAGAGATCAAACACATAGCTACTGGTACATACCCTCAGCTCCGAGGGTGAACTACTCCCTCCTCGTCAGGGAGAGCACCAGGATGATGAAGATGGCCACCGGTGAGCAACCCCCCTCCGGCAGGGTGCCGGAACAGGGCCCAATTGGTTTTTGGTGGCTACAGAGGCTTGCGGCAGTGGAACTCCCGATGTATGGTGCTACTGGATGTTTTTAGGGTATACGTGTAAATATAGGCGAAAGAGGTCGGTCAGGGGAGCCACGAGGGGCCCACGAGGGTGGGGGCGCCCAGGGGGGTAGGGCGCACCCTGGACCCTCGTGGACACCTCGTTGCTTCCCTGACGTCCACTCCAAGTCTCCTGGATTGCGTTTGTTCCAAAAGTAACTCTCCTGAAGGTTTCATTTTCTGCGAAACACTCAAATAGGCAAAAAACAGCAATTTGGGCTAGGCCTCCGGTTAATAGGTTAGTCCCAAAAATAATATAAAAGTGTATAATAAAGCCCATTAAACATCCAAAACAGATAATATAATAACATGGAACAATCAAAAGATACGTTGGAGACGTATCAAGCATCCCCAAGCTTAATTCCTGCTCGTCCTCGAGTAGGTAAATGATAAAAACAGAATTTTTGATGTGGAATGCTACCTAACATATTTATCAATGTAATTCTCTTTATTGTGGCATGAATGTTCAGATCCAAAAGATTCAAGATAAAAGTTCATATTGACATAAAAATAGTAATACTTCAAGCATACTAACAAAGTAATCATGTCTTACCAAAATAACATAGCCAAAGAAAGCTTATCCCTACAAAATCATATAGTCAGGCCATGCTTCATTTTCATCACAAAAAATGCTCCCATCATGCACAACCCCGGTTTCAGCCAAGCAATCGATTCATACTTTTTAACGCGCTTCAGCTTTTTCAACCCTCACGCAATACATGAGCGTAAGTCGTGGATATAGCACTATGGGTGGAGTAGAGTATGATGATAGGGATTATGCGGAGAAGACAAAAAGGAGAAAGTCTCATATTGACGTGGCTAATCAACGGGCTATGGAGATGCCCATCAGTTGATGTCAATACAAGGAGTAGGGATTGCCATGCAACGGATGCACTAGAGCTATAAATGTATGAAAGCTCAAAAAGAAACTAAGTGGGTGTGCATCCAACTTGCTTGCTCATAAAGACCTAGGGCATTTTGAGGAAGCCCATCATTGGAATATACAAGCCAAGTTCTATAATGAAAAATTCCCACTAGTATATGAAAGTGACAACATAAGAGACTCTCTATCATGAAGATCATGGTGCTACTTTGAAGCACAAGTGTGGTAAAAGGATAGTAACATTGTCCCTTCTCTCTTTTTCTCTCATTTTTTTCTCTTTTTTTCTTTCTTTTTTTTATTTGGGCTTCTTTGGCCTCTTGTAACATCCCAATTTTATTAAATTTGGATGTTAGTAGAATCATTCAATGCATAACATATTTCTTTGCATTTTGGAGTTTTTGAAATATTCAAATAATATTTTTCCACTCGAGAAAAACAAATGAGAGGGGATAAGATGACTTTCTCAAATTATAAAATAGATTGGAAATTTCATTTGAATATTATTTGAAGTCTTTGGAGTTTATTGGTATTTTTTTATTTGCCAAAGGTGCATTAAATGCATTAGGAAAATATTTTCAAATGTTATGTGCTTAAATTAATGTTCATTAGGCTCTAAATATTGTTTAGTTATTTTAGAAATTATTGTGGTGTTTATACTAATTCATTTCAATTACTTACGGCCACTTTAGTCTTCAGTTAAAAAAAAGAACACACACATGCACTCACCACAGCCTTGACCGAAACTGGGTTCGGCCCAGGAGCGCCCCAACCGGCCCAGCTGGCCATTTGGCCCAAGGCCAGTGCCCACGCGCCCGAAGCCTCCCGCCCGGTAGACCGCCCCGCGCTCGCCCTCGCTCGCCTCCTCTCGCTGCCGCTGCCAGGTGGGCCCCGCACGTCAGCCGTCCCCATCCCCCCGCACCGCACGGGATAAACATCCTCACAGCGCTCCCGCAACCACCGCTCGGCTCCCTCGCGGATGAGGCTTATCCGTCGACCCCGAGCCCTCTGCCCTCGCCTATAAAAGCCCCTCGACCCCCTCGTTCGATCTCGCCGTCTCGCACAACTCCATCCCGCTGACAGCCGCCGCGCTGCTCGTTCGCATCTTGCCGGAGCCGCGCCACTCGCCAGAGCATTTCGTCGCCCGTAAACCACTCTGACCATCAATTTCCTGTAAATTTTCTTAGCCCGCAGAGCCGCCGCGCCGTCAACGCCAGAGCCGCCGGAGCACCGAGACCCATTGTCTTCGCGTCGCCCTGTCCCGACGCCGCTAATGAACACCGACACCACCTTCACGACGCCCTCGACGCACCACACCTCCCCGTCTTCTTCCCCGTCGCCGAGGACCACCGCAGCCGCCGCCCCCTCCGTCACCGACGCCGCATCATTGTCTGCATCATCGCCGGCCATCACCTCCAGCCCACTGTGAGCCATCACCCCACCCTCGCCCGTTCGATCTGCCATGGACGGCCCATATTAGATTAGATTCGTTTTTTTATTTTGCAAAAAGGTACGTGGTTAACCGCGGTTCCCTTACACCGTGCGGTTTTATTTAAACCGAGCGTCGATTTTTATTTAGTTAGCCACCGCCGTTGTTTTTCTTATTTAGCGGCCGTTCACCGTATAGCCTCCGCAGCGGACGTTGCTCGGCCAGCCATGAGCCGCCACGTGGCCAGGGACTGTTTGCGATAGTTTTTCTTCACTGTTTAGTCCCTGTTATTAGCATATTAGTCATGGATATTGATTTAGCCACAACTTTTTAACCGTAGATCCAAATTCGATGAAACCAGCGGTAAATTCTTTGTATTGTTTAGATCTATCCAGTAGTATCCTTTCTGGTAAACTTTGGTCGGATTAAAATTTGAATTTATTCCGATTCGAATTCGAACTTCAAATAGGCATATCGCCCAAACCGTAACTCCGATTAAGTCGACTCTTTTTACATTTTGTCACCGTAGCCAACGCCTATCACCTGGACCTTTGTCACAATAATTTTCACGCACTAGAATCTGTCCATTAGTATTTTTACTAGTATGCCTAGAATGCACTATAGTTCACATCACTTTTTGAGCCATATGCCTAAGTTGTTCTGCGCTTAGAATATTTTCATGCTAGTTAAGTGTGTGGTTTGTTCATTTGGTTTTTCCGATCTTTTCCTTTGCATGTTTTTGGTTCTTCGGAATATTTGCTTATGTATGATTATTTTTACTTTGACGATAAATTGCTCGGAGTGCGAAGCAGAATACTACCAGTCTTTAGAATTCAACCAGCTGTACCAAGGCAAGTTGCATCTTGATCATGTTTTATTACCTATGTTTTTATTATGCACTTAGTTCTTTGCGGTAGGACTGCATGGTAGGAATTTATGCCGGATGGCTATGCTTACACCCAGTAGTTCATTGAGGTAGGTCTGAAACTTATCACATTGTCGCCACCGTTTTACATTATGTTGCTTCGCTGAGTAGACGTGGATTGGGGAGTGAACATTGTAAAGTATGAGTGACAATGTAGTAAATAGGACCTAAGATAATTAATGAACTACCTGGGCGGAAACTTGTTGGAATGGTGGCGAAGTACAGTGGGGCACACATGGGAAATCCATGGTGGTGCACCACTAGTGGACCGTCCGCTCAGGCTCAAAGAGATCAATCGTATTCCCATGTCTAGAAGCTTACGTGTGCAGCCGCAAGCCAATATGGGCTCTGGCTTAGTTGAGTAGATAGTGTGAGCCCCTTCCGGGATAGGCTAGCAGATGTAGAATGAGTAGGTGTACCGGCCTATCCGTGGGTTAGGGGAAACATTTTTGAAAGGCTATGTCTCGACCCTCCGATCATGGATGTGGTCAAGTCTTGTGGGGAAAAGTGCGCAACCTCTGCAGAGTGTCAACCTAATCGATTAGCCGTGTCCCTGGTTACGGAAAATTTGAGCATCTAGTAGTGGAAATGCTGGGAGATCTCATCACCTTAATTAAACAGTTGGGATTATAAGTGATAACTTTGGGAATGGAATGAGTTGGGTTTTCCAACTCATCCTATGCTATTTTTCATAGTTGTAGAACAATTACTTTGCAATAGGGAAAAACTAGCTTTATGCAAAACTAAACTTAGAGCTTTCCACCAGCCAAATTGCATGTACAAATAGGTTCATTTACTCTTGATGTGACTTGCCAGTACATTCAATGTACTGACCTATATGGCTGCAACTTATCACGTTGCAGATATATCCCACAAGGATTAAGATGCGATAGGTCGATGTTCTACACTCAACCTTGCTCGTGGAGTTGGACTCATTTACTACTTTGCTTCCGCAGTATTTGTTTATTCGGCTCTATGCCCTATTATGTAATAAATGTATTGCTCCTGGACTATCGATGTAATAAAGAGATGTGTGTTATTTCTGTTATTTCATCCAGCACTGTGTGTGCTAGCAAGTCGATCCAGGGACTAGCACGGTAAGCACAGAGACTTCGACTCTTACCGGGTCGGGTCGCTACACCTCTTTTATTTTTCATAAAGTCCGGAGTCTCATCCCGACTTGTGGGGGAGTCATAGTCTCCATCATCCTTTCCTCACATGGGACAATGCTCTAATAATGGAAATCATCACACTTCAATTAATTTACAACTCAAGAATTACAACTCGATGCTTAGAACAAAAATATAACTCTATATGAATGCCTCCGGCGGTGTACCAGGATGTGCAATGAATCAAGAGTGACATGTATGAAAGAATTATGAAGGTTGCTTTGCCATAAATGCGATGTCAACTACATGATCATGCAAAAGCAATATGAAAATGATGGAACGTGTCATAATAAACGGAACGGTGGAAAGTTGCATGGCAATATATCTCGGAATGGTTATGGAAATGCCATAATAGGTAGGTATGGTGGTTTCTTTGAGGAAGATATAAGGAGGTTTATGTGTGATAGAGCGTATCGTATTACGGGGTTTGGATGCACCGGCGAAGTTTGCACCAACTCTCAAAGTGAGAAAGGGCAATGCACGGTACCGTAGAGACTAGCAATGATGGAAGTGTAAGAGTGCGTATAATCCATGGACTCACATTAGACATACAGAACTCATATACTTATTGCAAAATTTTATTAGCCCTCGAAGAAAAGTACTACTATGCATGCTCCTAGGGGAAGGGTTGGTAGGAGTTAACCATCACGCGACCCCGACCTCCACTCATAAGGAAGGCAATCAAAGAACACCCCATGCTTCAAATTTGTCACACAACGTTCACCATACGTGCATGCTACGGGACTTGCCAACTTTAACACAAGTATTGCTTAATTTCATAATTACCCAACTAGCATAACTCTAATATTACTACCTTTATATCTCAAAACAATTATCAAGTATCAAATTTCTCATAGTATTCAATGCACTCTATATGAAAGTTTTTATTATACCCAACTTGGATGCCCATCATATTAGGACTAATTTTATAACCAAAGCAAATTACCATGCTTTTCTAAAGACTCTCAAAATATTATAAGTGAAGCATGTGAGTTCATCTATTTCTTCAAAATAAAACTACCACCGTGCTCTAAAAAGATATAAGTGAAGCACTAGAGAAAACGACAAACTACTCCGAAAGATATAAGTGAAGACCAATGAGTAGTTGAATAATTATGTAACTATGTGAAGACTCTCTAACATTTAAGAATTTCAGATCTTGGTATTTTATTCAAACAGCAAGCTAAACAAAATAAAATGACATGACGCTCCAAGTAAAACACATATCATGTGGTGAATAAAAATATAGCTCCAAGTAAAGTTACCGATGAACGAATATGAAAGAGGTTATGCCATCCGGGGCATCCCCATGCTTAGGCTCTTGGTTGTCCTTGAATATTACCTTGGGGTGCCTTGGGCATCCCCAAGCTTAGTCTGTTGCCACTCCTTATTCCATAGTCCATCGAATCCTTACCCAAAACTTGAAAACTTCACAACACAAAACTTAACAGAAAACTCGTAAGCTCTGTTAGTATAAGAAAATAAATCACCACTTAGGTACTGTTATGAACTCATTCTAAATTCATATTGGTGTAATATATACTGTATTCCAGCTTCTGTATGGTTCATACCCTCAGATATTACTCATAGATTCATCAAATAAGCAAACAACACATAGAAAACAGAATCTGTCAAAAACAGAACAGTATGTAGTAATCTGTATCATTCGAATACTTCTGCAACTCCAAAAATTATGAAATAAACTGTTGGAAGTTACTAATTTGTCTATTAATCATCTGCAATAAGAACCAACCTGAAATCACTCTCCAGTAAACAATGGCAGCTAATCTCGTGAGTGCAAAAGTTTCTGTTTTTTACAGCAAGATAGCATAGACTTCACCCAAGTCTTCCCAAAGGTCCTACTTGGCACAAACACTAATTAAAAAATAAAACCACATCTAAACAGAGGCTATATGAATTATTTATTACTAAACAGTAGCAAAATGCAAAGAACAAAAATAAAATTGGGTTGCCTCCCAACAAGCGCTATCGTTTAAGGCCCCTAGCTAGGCATGATGATTTCAATGATGCTCACATAAAAGATAAGAATTGAAACATAAAGAGATCATCATGAAGAATATGACTAGCACATTTAAGTCTAACCCACTTCCTATGCATAGAGATTTTGTGAGCAAACAACTTATGGGAACAATAATCAACTTGCATAGGAAGGCAAAACAAGCATAACATTAAAACTTTAAGCACATAGAGAGGAAACTTGATATTATTGCAATTCCTACAAGTATATATTCCTCCCTCATAATAATTTTCAGTAGCATCATGAATTATTTCAACAATATAACCATCACATAAATTATTGTTTTCATGATCTACAAGCATAGAAAATTTACTACTCTCCACATAAGAAAATTTCTTCCCATGAATAGTAGTGGGAGCAAACTCAACAAAATAATTATCATGTGAGGCATAATCCAATTGAAAACTAAAATCATGATTACAAGTTTCATGGTTATCATTATTCTTAATAGCATACAAGTCATCACAATAATCATCATAGATAGCAACTTCGTTCTCATAATCAATTGGAACCTCTTCCGAAATAGTTGATTCATCACTAAATAAAGTCATGACCTCTCCAAATCCACTTTCATTAATATAATCATCATAAATATGAGGCACACTTTCATCATAATAAATATTCTCATCAAAACTCGGGGCACTAAACATATTATCTTCATCAAACTTAGCATCCACAAGCTTGTGGCTTTGCATATCATTAGCATCATGGGTTTTCAAAGAATTCATACTAAAAATATTGCAATCATGCTCATAATTCACATATTTTATGCCAAGCATTCTATGTAATTCTTCTTCTAGTACTTGAGCACAATTTTCCTTCCCATCATTTTCATGAAAGACATTAAAAAGATGAAGCATATGAGGCAGCCTTAATTTAATTTTTTTTGTAGTTTTATTTTATAAACTAAACTAGTGATAAAACAAGAAACTAAAAGATTCGATTGCAAGATCTAAAGATATACCTTCAAGCACTCACACCCCGGCAACGGCGCCAGAAAAGATCTTGATGTCTACTACACAACCTTCTTCTTGTAGACGTTGTTGGGCCTGCAAGTGTAGAGGTTTTTAGGATAGTAGCAAATTTCCCTCAAGTGGATGACCTAAGGTTTATCAATCCGTGGGAGGCGTAGGATGAAGATGGTCTCTCTCAAACAACCCTGCAACCAAATAACATAGAGTCTCCTGTGTCCCGAACACACCCAATACAGTGGTAAATTGTATAGGTGCACTAGTTCGGCGAAGGGATGGTGATACAAGTGCAATATGGATGATAGATATAGGTTTTTGTAATCCGAAAATATAAAAACAGCAAGGTAACAAGTGGTAAAAGTGAGCGTAAATGGTATTGCAATGCTAGGAAACAAGGCCTAAGGTTCATACTTTCACTATTGCAAGTTCTCTCAACAATAATAACATAACTGGATCATATAAGTATCCCTCAACATGCAACAAAGAGTCACTCCAAAGTCACTAATAGCGGAGAACAAATGAAGATATTATTGTAGGGTACGAAACCACCTCAAAGTTATCCTTTCTTATCGATCTATTCAAGAGTCCATAGTAAAATATCACAAAGCTATTCTTTCCGTTCTATCTATCATAGAGTTCGTACTAGAATATTACCTTAAGACACAAATCAACCAAAACCCTAATGTCACCTAGATACTCCAACGTCACCTCAAGTATCTGTGGGCATGATTATATGATATGCATCATGCAATCTCAGATTCATCTATTCAACCAACACCAAGTACTTCAAAGAATGCCCAGAGTTTCTACCGGAGAGTCAAGACGAAAACGTGTGCCAACCCCTATGCATAAGTTCACAAGGTCACTGAACCCGCAAGTTAATCACCAAAACATACATGAAGTAGATTGATAACCCACAAGTATAGGGGATCGCAACAGTTTTCGAGGGTAGAGTATTCAACCCAAATTTATTGATTCGACACAAGGGGAGCCAAAGAATATTCTCAAGTATTAGCAGCTGAGTTGTCAATTCAACCACACCTGGAAACTTAGTATCTGCAGCAAAGTGTTTAGTAGCAAAGTAATATGATAGTGGTGGTAACGGTAACAAAAGTAAAAACAACAAAAGGAATGTTTTGGTATTTTGTAGTGATTGTAACAGTAGCAACGGAAAAGTAAATAAGCAAGAACCAGTATATGGAACACTCGTAGGCACCGGATTAGTGATGGATAATTATGCCGGATGCGTTCGTCATGTAATAGTCATAACATAGGGTGACACAGAACTAGCTCCAATTCATCAATGAAATGTAGGCATGTATTCCGTATATAGTCATACATGCTTATGGAAAAGAACTTGCATGACATCTTTCGTCCTACCCTCCCGTGGCAGCGGGGTCCTATTGGAAACTAAGGGATATTAAGGCCTCCTTTTAATAGAGAACCGGAACAAAGCATTAGCACATAGTGAATACATGAACTCCTCAAACTATGGTCATCACCGGGAGTGGTCCCGATTATTGTCATTTCGGGGTTGCCGGATCATAACACATAGTAGGTGACTCTAGACTTGCAAGATAGGATCAAGAACTCACATATATTCATGAAAACATAATAGGTTCAGATCTGAAATCATGGCACTCGGGCCCTAGTGACAAGCATTAAGCATAGCAAAGTCATAACAACATCAATCTCAGAACATAGTGGATACTAGGGATCAAACCCTAACAAAACTAACTCGATTACATGATAAATCTCATCCAACCCATCATCGTCCAGCAATCCTACGATGGAATTACTCACGCACGACGGTGAGCATCATGAAATTGGTGATGGAGGATGGTTGATGATGACGACGGCGACGAATCCCCCTCTCCGGAGCCCCGAACGGACTCTAGATCAGCCCTCCCGAGAGAGATTAGGGCTTGGCGGCGGCTCCATATCGTAAAACGCGATGATTTCTTCTCTCTAATTTTTTTCTCCCCGAAAGCCAATATATGGTGTTGGAGTTAGCGTCGGAGGGCCACCAGGGGGCCCACGAGGTAGGGGGCGCCCCCCCTAGGGCGCGCCCCCCACCCTCGTGGACAGGGTGTGGCCCCCGTGGTCTTCATCTTTGGCGAGGATTTTTGTATTTTTTCTAAGATGTTCCGTGGAGTTTCAGGTCATTCCGAGAACTTTTATTTTCTGCACAAAAAACAACATCATGGCAATTCTGCTGAAAACAGCGTCAGTCCGGGTTAGTTCCATTCAAATCATACAAGTTAGAGTCCAAAACAAGGGCAAAAGTGTTTGGAAAAGTAGATACGACGGAGACGTATCAACTCCCCCAAGCTTAAACCCTTGCTTGTCCTCAAGCAATTCAGTTGACAGACTGAAAGAGAAAAAGAAAAACTTTTACAAACTCTGTTTGCTCTTGTTGTTGTAACATGAAAAGCCAGCATTCAAGTTTCAGCAAATATTATGAACTAACCATACTCACAATAACACATAGGTCTCACAATTACTCATATCAATAGCATAATCAGCTAGTGAGACATAATAACAAAACTCGGATGACAACACTTTCTCAAAATAATCATAACATGATATAACAAAATGGTATCTCGCTAGCCCTTTCTGAGACCGCAAAACATAAATGCAGAGCACCTTTAAAGATCAAGGACTGACTAAACATTGTAATTCATGGTAAAAGAGATCCAGTCAAGTCATACCCAATATAAACCAATTATAATGAATGCAACCGACAGTGTGCTCTCCAGCGGGTGCTTTTAATAAGAAGGATGATGACTCAACATAAAAGTAAATGGATAGGCCCTTCGCCGAGGGAAGCAGGGATTTGTAGAGGTGCTAGAGCTCGATTTTGAAATAGAGATAAATTATATTTTGAGCGGCATACTTTAATTGTCAACATAACAACTAAGAGACGACGATATCTTCCATTCTAAACAAATTATAGGCGGTTCCCAAACAGAATGGTAAAGTTTATACTCCCCCTCATCCACAAGCATCAATCCATGGCTTGCTCGAAACAACGAGTGCCTCCAACATTCAACGGGTCCCAGGGGGAGTTTTATTTGCAATTATTTTGATTTAGTTTGCATAAAGCATGGGACTGGGCATCCCGGCGACCAGCCATTTTCTCGTGAATGAGGAGCAGATTACACTCCTCTTGAGAATAACCCGCCTAACTGGGAAGATAAGGGCAGCCCTAGTTGATATATGAGCTATTCGAGCATGCAAGACAGAATGTTTATTTGAAGGTTTAGAGTTTGGCACATACAAATTTACTTGGAACGGCAGGTAAATACCGCATATAGGTAGGTATAGTGGACTCATATGGAACAACTTTGGGGTTTAATGAGTTTGGATGCACAAGCAGTATTCCCGCTTAGTACAGGTGAAGGCTAGCAAAAGACTGGGAAGCGACCAACTGAGAGAGCACAACAGTCGTAAACATGCATTAAATTTAATTTACACAGAATACAAGCATGAGTAGGATATAATCTACCATGAACATAAATATCATGAAGGCTATGTTGATTTGATTCAACTACATGCGTGAACATGTGCCAAGTCAAGCCACTCGAATCATTCAAAGGAGGATACCACCCTATCATACCACATCACAACCATTTTAATAGCATGTTGGCACACAAGGTAAACCATTATAACTCATAGCTAATCAAGCATGGCACAAGCAACTATAATCTCTAAATGTCATTGCAAATATGTTTGTTTCATAATAGCTGACTCAGGAACGATGAATCATCATATTTACAAAAACAAGAGAGGTCGAGTTCATACCAGCTTTTCTCATCCCAATAAGTCTATCATATATCATCATTATTGCCTTTCACTGGCACGACAGAACGATGTGTATAATAATAAGAGTGCACGTGCATTGGACTAAGCTGGAATTTGCAAGCATTCAACTCAAGAGAGAAGACGAGTAATATGGGCTCTAAGTTAAATAAACAATCATGCATATAAGAGCCACTAAGCATTTTCAATATAGTCTTCTCGACCCCCAAAAGAAAGAAAAGAAAATAAAACTATTTACACGGGAAAGCTCCCAACAAGCAAAAGAAGAACGGGAAATCTTTTTGGGTTTTTATTTTTAATTATTACAGCAAAGAAATAAACTACTACTAATTTTTTGTTTTTTTCTAAAAATTTATTAAGCACACAAGAAGAAAGCAGGAAAAAGAAAATAAACTAGCATGGATATTACAGTGAAAGAGTATGAGCACCGACATCTAGCAATGAGCGTGTGTGAACATGAATGTAATGTCGGTGGGAAATACATACTCCCCCAAGCTTAGGCTTTTGGCCTAAGTTGGTCTATTGCCAGGGATAGCCTGGCGGATACCCGTAGGTGTAGCTGGGATCATACTGCGATGAAGAAGACTCTGACTGCCACTGGCTGGCAACCACCTCTGGGTCCCAAGAATAAACAGACTGTCGTGGAGGCTCATCTTGTGGCTCCGGTTCCGGGGCTGGTGTAGGATTCCGATAGGCTTGAACAGCCGCCCACAAAACAATGTGAGGACCTGCAGACAAGTTAAACAAAGAAGGAGCAGGAAAAGTAATAGTCTCAGGGTGATGTTTATCAAAGTATAATTTATATTTGAGCTCCCCTTCACGACTCTTAACAAGAAAGTCATGCGCTAGCATACTCTGATAATCTAAATAAGCACGGGGCAACGATGTTTCTTCCTTCTCCTCATGTCTAATAGGTATTTCAAAATATTCAGCTAGGCACGAAGTATAAATGCCTCCAAAGATGGGGCCCTTAGTACGGTTCAGACTTAACCGTCTAGCAACAATTATAAAATAGATTGGAAATTTCATTTGAATATTATTTGAAGTCTTTGGAGTTTATTGGTATTTTTTTATTTGCCAAAGGTGCATTAAATGCATTAGGAAAATATTTTCAAATGTTATGTGCTTAAATTAATGTTCATTAGGCTCTAAATATTGTTTAGTTATTTTAGAAATTATTGTGGTGTTTATACTAATTCATTTCAATTACTTACGACCACTTTAGTCTTCAGTTAAAAAAAAAGAACACACACATGCACTCACCACAGCCTTGACCGAAACTGGGTTCGGCCCAGGAGCGCCCCAACAGGCCCAGCTGGCCATTTGGCCCAAGGCCAGTGCCCACGCGCCCGAAGCCTCCCGCCCGGTAGACCGCCCCGCGCTCGCCCTCGCTCGCCTCCTCTCGCTGCCGCTGCCAGGTGGGCCCCGCACGTCAGCCGTCCCCAACCTCCCGCACCGCACGGGATAAACATCCTAGCAGCGCTCCCGCAACCACCGCTCGGCTCCCTCGCGGATGAGGCTTATCTGTCGACCCCGAGCCCTCTGCCCTCGCCTATAAAAGCCCCTCGACCCCCTCGTTCGATCTCGCCGTCTCGCACAACTCCATCCCGCTGACAGCCGCCGCGCTGCTCGTTCGCATCTTGCCGGAGCCGCGCCACTCGCCAGAGCATTTCGTCGCCCGTAAACCACTCTGACCATCAATTTCCTGTAAATTTTCTTAGCCCGCAGAGCCGCCGCGCCGTCAACGCCAGAGCCGCCGGAGCACCGAGACCCGTTGTCTTCGCCTCGCCCTGTCCCGACGCCGCTGATGAACACCGACACCACCTTCACGATGCCCTCGACGCACCACACCTCCCCGTCTTCTTCCCCGTCGCCGAGGACCACCGCAGCCGCCGCCCCCTCCGTCACCGACGCCGCATCATTGTCTGCATCATCGCCGGCCATCACCTCCAGCCCACTGTGAGCCACCACCCCACCCTCGCCCGTTCGATCTGCCATGGACGGCCCATATTAGATTAGATTCATTTTTTTATTTTGCAAAAAGGTACGTGGTTAACCGCGGTTCCCTTACACCGTGCGGTTTTATTTAAACCGAGCGTCGATTTTTATTTAGTTAGCCACCGCCGTTGTTTTTCTTATTTAGCGGCCGTTCACCGTATAGCCTCCGCAGCGGACGCTGCTCGGCCAGCCATGAGCCGCCACGTGGCTAGGGACTGTTTGCGATAGTTTTTCTTCACTGTTTAGTCCCTGTTATTAGCATATTAGTCATGGATATTGATTTAGCCACAACTTTTTAACCGTAGATCCAAATTCGATGAAACCAGCGGTAAATTCTTTGTATTGTTTAGATCTATCCAGTAGTATCCTTTCTGGTAAACTTTGGTCGGATTAAAATTTGAATTTATTCCGATTCGAATTCGAACTTCAAATAGGCATATCGCCCAAACCGTAACTCCGATTAAGTCGACTCTTTTTGCATTTTGTCACCGTAGCCAACGCCTATCACCTGGACCTTTGTCACAATAATTTTCACGCACTAGAATCTGTCCATTAGTATTTTTACTAGTATGCCTAGAATGCACTATAGTTCACATCACTTTTTGAGCCATATGCCTAAGTTGTTCTGCGCTTAGAATATTTTCATGCTAGTTAAGTGTGTGGTTTGTTCATTTGGTTTTTCCGATCTTTTCCTTTGCATGTTTTTGGTTCTTCGGAATATTTGCTTATGTATGATTATTTTTACTTTGACGATAAATTGCCCGGAGTGCGAAGCAGAATACTACCAGTCTTTAGAATTCAACCAGCTGTACCAAGGCAAGTTGCATCTTGATCATGTTTTATTACCTATGTTTTTATTATGCACTTAGTTCTTTGCAGTAGGACTGCATGGTAGGAATTTATGCCGGATGGCTATGCTTACACCCAGTAGTTCATTGAGGTAGGTCTGAAACTTATCACATTGTCGCCACCGTTTTACATTATGTTGCTTCGCTGAGTAGACGTGGATTGGGGAGTGAACATTGTAAAGTATGAGTGACAATGTAGTAAATAGGACCTAAGATAATTAATGAACTACCTGGGCGGAAACTTGTTGGAATGGTGGCGAAGTACAGTGGGGCACACATGGGAAATCCATGGTGGTGCACCACTAGTGGACCGTCCGCTCAGGCTCAAAGAGATCAATCGTATTCCCATGTCTAGAAGCTTACGTGTGCAGCCGCAAGCCAATATGGGCTCTGGCTTAGTTGAGTAGATAGTGTGAGCCCCTTCCGGGATAGGCTAGCAGATGTAGAATGAGTAGGTGTACCGGCCTATCCGTGGGTTAGGGGAAACATTTTTGAAAGGCTATGTCTCGACCCTCCGATCATGGATGTGGTCAAGTCTTGTGGGGAAAAGTGCGCAACCTCTGCAGAGTGTCAACCTAATCGATTAGCCGTGTCCCTGGTTACGGAAAATTTTAGCATCTAGTAGTGGAAATGCTGGGAGATCTCATCACCTTAATTAAACAGTTGGGATTATAAGTGATAACTTTGGGAATGGAATGAGTTGGGTTTTCCAACTCATCCTATGCTATTTTTCATAGTTGTAGAACAATTACTTTGCAATAGGGAAAAACTAGCTTTATGCAAAACTAAACTTAGAGCTTTCCACCAGCCAAATTGCATGTACAAATAGGTTCATTTACTCTTGATGTGACTTTCCAGTACATTCAATGTACTGACCTATATGGCTGCAACTTATCACGTTGCAGATATATCCGACAAGGATTAAGATGCGATAGGTCGATGTTCTACACTCAACCTTGCTCGTGGAGTTGGACTCATTTACTACTTTGCTTCCGCAGTATTTGTTTATTCGGCTCTATGCCCTATTATGTAATAAATGTATTGCTCCTGGACTATCGATGTAATAAAGAGATGTGTGTTATTTCTGTTATTTCATCCAGTACTGTGTGTGCTAGCAAGTCGATCCAGGGACTAGCACGGTAAGCACAGAGACTTCGACTCTTACCGGGTCGGGTCGCTACACCTCTTTTATTTTTCATAAAGTCCGGAGTCTCATCCCGACTTGTGGGGGAGTCATAGTCTCCATCATCCTTTCCTCACATGGGACAATGCTCTAATAATGGAAATCATCACACTTCAATTAATTTACAACTCAAGAATTACAACTCGATGCTTAGAACAAAAATATAACTCTATATGAATGCCTCCGGCGGTGTACCAGGATGTGCAATGAATCAAGAGTGACATGTATGAAAGAATTATGAAGGTTGCTTTGCCATAAATGCGATGTCAACTACATGATCATGCAAAAGCAATATGACAATGATGGAACGTGTCATAATAAACGGAACGGTGGAAAGTTGCATGGCAATATATCTTGGAATGGTTATGGAAATGCCATAATAGGTAGGTATGGTGGTTTCTTTGAGGAAGATATAAGGAGGTTTATGTGTGATAGAGCGTATCGTATTACGGGGTTTGGATGCGCCGGCGAAGTTTGCACCAACTCTCAAAGTGAGAAAGGGCAATGCACGGTACCGTAGAGACTAGCAATGATGGAAGTGTAAGAGTGCGTATAATCCATGGACTCACATTAGACATACAGAACTCATATACTTATTGCAAAATTTTATTAGCCCTCGAAGAAAAGTACTACTATGCATGCTCCTAGGGGAAGGGTTGGTAGGAGTTAACCATCACGCGACCCCGACCTCCACTCATAAGGAAGGCAATCAAAGAACACCCCATGCTTCAAATTTGTCACAGAACGTTCACCATACGTGCATGCTACGGGACTTGCCAACTTTAACACAAGTATTGCTTAATTTCATAATTACCCAACTAGCATAACTCTAATATTACTACCTTTATATCTCAAAACAATTATCAAGTATCAAATTTCTCATAGTATTCAATGCACTCTATATGAAAGTTTTTATTATACCCAACTTGGATGCCCATCATATTAGGACTAATTTTATAACCAAAGCAAATTACCATGCTTTTCTAAAGACTCTCAAAATATTATAAGTGAAGCATGTGAGTTCATCTATTTCTTCAAAATAAAACTACCACCGTGCTCTAAAAAGATATAAGTGAAGCACTAGAGAAAACGACAAACTACTCCGAAAGATATAAGTGAAGACCAATGAGTAGTTGAATAATTATGTAACTATGTGAAGACTCTCTAACATTTAAGAATTTCAGATCTTGGTATTTTATTCAAACAGCAAGCTAAACAAAATAAAATGACATGACGCTCCAAGTAAAACACATATCATGTGGTGAATAAAAATATAGCTCCAAGTAAAGTTACCGATGAACGAAGATGAAAGAGGTTATGCCATCCGGGGCATCCCCATGCTTAGGCTCTTGGTTGTCCTTGAATATTACCTTGGGGTGCCTTGGGCATCCCCAAGCTTAGTCTGTTGCCACTCCTTATTCCATAGTCCATCGAATCCTTACCCAAAACTTGAAAACTTCACAACACAAAACTTAACAGAAAACTCGTAAGCTCTGTTAGTATAAGAAAATAAATCACCACTTAGGTACTGTTATGAACTCATTCTAAATTCATATTGGTGTAATATATACTGTATTCCAGCTTCTGTATGGTTCATACCCTCAGATATTACTCATAGATTCATCAAATAAGCAAACAACACATAGGAAACAGAATCTGTCAAAAACAGAACAGTATGTAGTAATCTGTATCATTCGAATACTTTTGCAACTCCAAAAATTATGAAATAAACTGGTGGACGTTACTAATTTGTCTATTAATCATCTGCAATAAGAATCAACCTGAAATCACTCTCCAGTAAACAATGGCAGCTAATCTCGTGAGTGCGAAAGTTTCTGTTTTTTACAGCAAGATCGCATAGACTTCACCCAAGTCTTCCCAAAGGTCCTACTTGGCACAAACACTAATTAAAAAATAAAACCACATCTAAACAGAGGCTATATGAATTATTTATTACTAAACAGTAGCAAAATGCAAAGAACAAAAATAAAATTGGGTTGCCTCCCAACAAGCGCTATCGTTTAAGGCCCCTAGCTAGGCATGATGATTTCAATGATGCTCACATAAAAGATAAGAATTGAAACATAAAGAGATCATCATGAAGAATATGACTAGCACATTTAAGTCTAACCCACTTCCTATGCATAGAGATTTTGTGAGCAAACAACTTATGGGAACAATAATCAACTTGCATAGGAAGGCAAAACAAGCATAACATTAAAACTTTAAGCACATAGACAGGAAACTTGATATTATTGCAATTCCTACAAGTATATATTCCTCCCTCATAATAATTTTCAGTAGCATCGTGAATTATTTCAACAATATAACCATCACATAAATTATTGTTTTCATGATCTACAAGCATAGAAAATTTACTACTCTCCACATAAGAAAATTTCTTCCCATGAATAGTAGTGGGAGCAAACTCAACAAAATAATTATCATGTGAGGCATAATCCAATTGAAAACTAAAATCATGATTACAAGTTTCATGGTTATCATTATTCTTAATAGCATACAAGTCATCACAATAATCATCATAGATAGCAACTTCGTTCTCATAATCAATTGGAACCTCTTCCGAAATAGTTGATTCATCACTAAATAAAGTCATGACCTCTCCAAATCCACTTTCATTAATATAATCATCATAAATAGGAGGCACACTTTCATCATAATAAATATTCTCATCAAAACTCGGGGCACTAAACATATTATCTTCATCAAACTTAGCATCCACAAGCTTGTGGCTTTGCATATCATTAGCATCATGGGTTTTCAAAGAATTCATACTAAAAATATTGCAATCATGCTCATAATTCACATATTTTATGCCAAGCATTCTATGTAATTCTTCTTCTAGTACTTGAGCACAATTTTCCTTCCCATCATTTTCATGAAAGACATTAAAAAGATGAAGCATATGAGGCAGCCTTAATTTAATTTTTTTGTAGTTTTATTTTATAAACTAAACTAGTGATAAAACAAGAAACTAAAAGATTCGATTGCAAGATCTAAAGATATACCTTCAAGCACCCACACCCCGGCAACGGCGCCAGAAAAGATCTTGATGTCTACTACACAACCTTCTTCTTGTAGACGTTGTTGGGCCTGCAAGTGTAGAGGTTTTTAGGATAGTAGCAAATTTCCCTCAAGTGGATGACCTAAGGTTTATCAATCCGTGGGAGGCGTAGGATGAAGATGGTCTCTCTCAAACAACCCTGCAACCAAATAACATAGAGTCTCCTGTGTCCCGAACACACCCAATACAGTGGTAAATTGTATAGGTGCACGTTCGGCGAAGGGATGGTGATACAAGTGCAATATGGATGATAGATATAGGTTTTTGTAATCCGAAAATATAAAAACAGCAAGGTAACAAGTGGTAAAAGTGAGCGTAAATGGTATTGCAATGCTAGGAAACAAGGCCTAAGGTTCATACTTTCACTATTGCAAGTTCTCTCAACAATAATAACATAACTGGATCATATAAGTATCCCTCAACATGCAACAAAGAGTCACTCCAAAGTCACTAATAGCGGAGAACAAATGAAGATATTATTGTAGGGTACGAAACCACCTCAAAGTTATCCTTTCTTATCGATCTATTCAAGAGTCCATAGTAAAATATCACAAAGCTATTCTTTCCGTTCTATCTATCATAGAGTTCGTACTAGAATATTACCTTAAGACACAAATCAACCAAAACCCTAATGTCACCTAGATACTCCAACGTCACCTCAAGTATCTGTGGGCATGATTATATGATATGCATCATGCAATCTCAGATTCATCTATTCAACCAACACCAAGTACTTCAAAGAATGCCCCAGAGTTTCTACCGGAGAGTCAAGACGAAAACGTGTGCCAACCCCTATGCATAAGTTCACAAGGTCACTGAACCCGCAAGTTAATCACCAAAACATACATGAAGTAGATTGATAACCCACAAGTATAGGGGATCGCAACAGTTTTCGAGGGTAGAGTATTCAACCCAAATTTATTGATTCGACACAAGGGGAGCCAAAGAATATTCTCAAGTATTAGCAGCTGAGTTGTCAATTCAACCACACCTGGAAACTTAGTATCTGCAGCAAAGTGTTTAGTAGCAAAGTAATATGATAGTGGTGGTAACGGTAACAAAAGTAAAGACAACAAAAGTAATGTTTTGGTATTTTGTAGTGATTGTAACAGTAGCAACGGAAAAGTAAATAAGCAAGAACCAGTATATGGAACACTCGTAGGCACCGGATTAGTGATGGATAATTATGCCGGATGCGGTTCGTCATGTAATAGTCATAACATAGGGTGACACAGAACTAGCTCCAATTCATCAATGAAATGTAGGCATGTATTCCGTATATAGTCATACATGCTAATGGAAAAGAACTTGCATGACATCTTTCGTCCTACCCTCCCGTGGCAGTGGGGTCCTATTGGAAACTAAGGGATATTAAGGCCTCCTTTTAATAGAGAACCGGAACAAAGCATTAGCACATAGTGAATACATGAACTCCTCAAACTATGGTCATCACCGGGAGTGGTCCCGATTATTGTCATTTCGGGGTTGCCGGATCATAACACATAGTAGGTGACTCTAGACTTGCAAGATAGGATCAAGAACTCACATATATTCATGAAAACATAATAGGTTCAGATCTGAAATCATGGCACTCGGGCCCTAGTGACAAGCATTAAGCATAGCAAAGTCATAACAACATCAATCTCAGAACATAGTGGATACTAGGGATCAAACCCTAACAAAACTAACTCGATTACATGATAAATCTCATCCAACCCATCATCGTCCAGCAATCCTACGATGGAATTACTCACGCACGACAGTGAGCATCATGAAATTGGTGATGGAGGATGGTTGATGATGACGACGGCGACGAATCCCCCTCTCCGGAGCCCCGAACGGACTCTAGATCAGCCCTCCCGAGAGAGATTAGGGCTTGGCGGCGGCTCCATATCGTAAAACGCGATGATTTCTTCTCTCTAATTTTTTTCTCCCCGAAAGCCAATATATGGTGTTGGAGTTGGCGTCGGAGGGCCACCAGGGGGCCCACGAGGTAGGGGGCGCCCCCCCTAGGGCGCCCCCCCCACCCTCGTGGACAGGGTGTGGCCCCCGTGGTCTTCATCTTTGGCGAGGATTTTTGTATTTTTTCTAAGATGTTCCGTGGAGTTTCAGGTCATTCCGAGAACT
Organism: Triticum dicoccoides; assembly: GCF_002162155.2. NCBI lineage: Eukaryota > Viridiplantae > Streptophyta > Magnoliopsida > Poales > Poaceae > Triticum > Triticum dicoccoides. The sequence continues at coordinate 297,626,705 of NC_041387.1, read as the reverse complement.
TTTATTTTCTGCACAAAAAACAACATCATGGCAATTCTGCTGAAAACAGCGTCAGTCCGGGTTAGTTCCATTCAAATCATACAAGTTAGAGTCCAAAACAAGGGCAAAATTGTTTGGAAAAGTAGATACGACGGAGACGTATCAACTCCCCCAAGCTTAAACCCTTGCTTGTCCTCAAGCAATTCAGTTGACAGACTGAAAGAGAAAAAGAAAAACTTTTACAAACTCTGTTTGCTCTTGTTGTTGTAACATGAAAAGCCATCATTCAAGTTTCAGAAAATATTATGAACTAACCATACTCACAACAACACATAGGTCTCACAATTACTCATATCAATAGCATAATCAGCTAGTGAGACATAATAACAAAACTCGGATGACAACACTTTCTCAAAATAATCATAACATGATATAACAAAATGGTATCTCGCTAGCCCTTTCTGAGACCACAAAACATAAATGCAGAGCACCTTTAAAGATCAAGGACTGACTAAACATTGTAATTCATGGTAAAAGAGATCCAGTCAAGTCATACCCAATATAAACCAATTATAATGAATGCAAACGACAGTGTGCTCTCCAGCGGGTGCTTTTAATAAGAAGGATGATGACTCAACATAAAAGTAAATGGATAGGCCCTTCGCCGAGGGAAGCAGGGATTTGTAGAGGTGCCAGAGCTCGATTTTGAAATAGAGATAAATTATATTTTGAGCGGCATACTTTCATTGTCAACATAACAACTAAGAGACGACGATATCTTCCATTCTAAACAGATTATAGGCGGTTCCCAAACAGAATGGTAAAGTTTATACTCCCCCTCATCCACAAGCATCAATCCATGGCTTGCTCGAAACAATGAGTGCCTCCAACATTCAACGGGTCCCAGGGGGAGTTTTATTTGCAATTATTTTGATTTAGTTTGCATAAAGCATGGGACTGGGCATCCCGGCGACCAGCCATTTTCTCGTGAATGAGGAGCGGAGTACACTCCTCTTGAGAATAACCCGCCTAACTGGGAAGATAAGGGCAGCCCTAGTTGATATATGAGCTATTCGAGCATGCAAGACAGAATGTTTATTTCAAGGTTTAGAGTTTGGCACATACAAATTTACTTGGAACGGCAGGTAAATACCGCATATAGGTAGGTATAGTGGACTCATATGGAACAACTTTGGGGTTTAATGAGTTTGGATGCACAAGCAGTATTCCCGCTTAGTACAGGTGAAGGCTAGCAAAAGACTGGGAAGCGACCAACTGAGAGAGCGACAACAGTCGTAAACATGCATTAAATTTAATTTACACCGAATACAAGCATGAGTAGGATATAATCTACCATGAACATAAATATCATGAAGGCTATGTTGATTTGATTCAACTACATGCGTGAACATGTGCCAAGTCAAGCCACTCGAATCATTCAAAGGAGGATACCACCCTATCATACCACATCACAACCATTTTAATAGCATGTTGGCACACAAGGTAAACCATTATAACTCATAGCTAATCAAGCATGGCACAAGCAACTATAATCTCTAAATGTCATTGCAAATATGTTTGTTTCATAATAGCTGACTCAGGAACGATGAATCATCATATTTACAAAAACAAGAGAGGTCGAGTTCATACCAGCTTTTCTCATCCCAATAAGTCCATCATATATCATCATTATTGCCTTTCACTTGCACGACAGAACGATGTGTATAATAATAAGAGTGCACGTGCATTGGAATAAGCTGGAATTTGCAAGCATTCAACTCAAGAGAGAAGACGAGTAATATGGGCTCTAAGTTAAATAAACAATCATGCATATAAGAGCCACTAAGCATTTTCAATATAGTCTTCTCGACCCCCAAAAGAAAGAAAAGAAAATAAAACTATTTACACGGGAAAGCTCCCAACAAGCAAAAGAAGAACGGGAAATCTTTTTGGGTTTTTCTTTTTAATTATTACAGCAAAGAAATAAACTACTACTAATTTTTTGTTTTTTTCTAAAAATTTATTAAGCACACAAGAAGAAAGCAGGAAAAAGAAAATAAACTAGCATGGATATTACAGTGAAAGAGTATGAGCACCGACATCTAGCAATGAGAGTGTGTGAACATGAATGTAATGTCGGTGGGAAATACATACTCCCCCAAGCTTAGGCTTTTGGCCTAAGTTGGTCTATTGCTAGGGATAGCCTGGCGGATACCCGTAGGTGTAGCTGGGATCATACTGCAATGAAGAAGACTCTGACTGCCACTGGCTGGCAACCACCTCTGGGTCCCAAGAATAAACAGACTGTCGTGGAGGCTCATCTTGTGGCTCCGGTTCCGGGGCTGGTGTAGGATTCCGATAGGCTTGAACAGCCGCCCACAAAACAATGTGAGGACCTGCAGACAAGTTAAACAAAGAAGGAGCAGGAAAAGTAATAGTCTCAGGGTGATGTTTATCAAAGTATAATTTATATTTGAGCTCCCCTTCACGACTCTTAACAAGAAAGTCATGCGCTAGCATACTCTGATAATCTAAATAAGCACGGGGCAACGATGTTTCTTCCTTCTCCTCATGTCTAATAGGTATTTCAAAATATTCAGCTAGGCACGAAGTATAAATGCCTCCAAAGATGGGGCCCTTAGTACGGTTCAGACTTAACCGTCTAGCAACAATTCCACCCATACTAACAGAGTTATTGCGGTGTAAACCATGGAACAAAATAATAATATCAGGGACACTAAGGTTTCCACAGTTCCCGCGACCTATCAAGCAACGACTAGCAAATAAGGCAAAGTAGCGTAAAACAGGAAAATATATGCTAGTAATCCTTGCATCAGAAACCTTCCTGGTTTCTCCCACAGTGATAGTGTTAATAAAAGCTTCTACTTCGTTACGGCGTGGTTCATCTAAGGTGCCCTCAGAGGGTATTTTGCAAACCTCGCAAAATTTAGCTAATGTCATCTCTTTAACAACGTCATATAAATGAAACTCTACTGTTGGAGGTGATTTCTTAGGGAAAAAGTAGAAGTTTTGCACAAAAGTATTTGTGAATAAGAGATACTGATGACGTTGGTCGCGGAGGAAGTCGGTGAGGCCAGCATTCTCAATCAATAAATAGAAATCCTCATAAATCCCGGCTCTCCTCAAGAAGTCATCGGAAGGCCATTCACACGGCCGGACCTCTGCAGTGCGAGGCAAATTAAATTTGGGCTTCTGTTCTTCTTCCTTTTGTTTTTCCTTCGAGCTTCGGCTCGACGAGCCCCTCAAGAGTCTCTTCATTATTTTCTGAAACAATATGAAATTTTTAGTAACTTCAAATAAAAGTGAACCAACTTCAATAAAATTGATAGCAACAACTCCCACAAGTGCCTAGAGCCTATATCAAGCATTAGAACTACTCAGAACCATATAAATTTGACATGCAAGCTCAAGAACATGGTCACCTATGCAGCACAAATTTGCAATGAATAAAGCACTAGAACAAAAACTAATTGGACCAATGGAGGAGTCACATACCAAGGAACAATCTCCCCAAGCAGTTTTACGAGAGGTGCTTTGAGCAAGGAGATCGAAAATCACAGCAACGGAGGCTGGAACTCATGCTTGAGTTAGTTTTTCGTGTTTGTGTGAGGCAGAGGAAGAAGATGGGTGCAGGGATAAGTGGAGGAGGGTCACCGTGGGCCCACGAGGCAGGGGGGCGCGCCTAGGGGGGTAGGGCGCACCCTCCACCCTCATGGCTAGGTGGCAGCTCCCCCGCGGTAATTTTTGCACAGTAAATCCTCAAATATTCCCGAAAAAATCATATTAAATTGGCATGGCATTCCGACGACTTTTATTTTCGGGATATTTTTATATTGCACGGATAAGTCAGGAAACAGACACAAAAAATACTATTTTACTTTATTTTTACTCAATAACAGAAAATATAAATAGGGCACAAAAGGTTGTGCTTCTAGTTTCATCCATCTCGTGATCATCAAAATGAACCCACTAACAAGGTTGATCAAGTCTTGTTAACAAAATCATTCCGAATAACACGGAACCGGAGAAATTTCGAATAACACTAAGTTACCTCAATGGGGATATGAAAATCCCCAACAATAAGAATATCATACTTTTTCTTGACAGTAGGGACAGGAAATTCAAAACCTCCAAATATAATCGATGGGATTTTTCCAATAGAGTTGATACTATAAACTTGAGGTTGTTTCCTCGGAAAGTGTACCGTGTGCTCATTACCATTAACATGAAAAGTGACATTGCCTTTGTTGCAATCAATAACTGCCCCTGCAGTATTAAGGAAAGGTCTTCCAAGAATAATAGACATATTATCATCCTCGGGAATATCAAGAATAACAAAGTCCATTAAAATAGTAACATTTGCAACTACAACAGGCACATACTCACAAATACCGACAGGTATAGCAGTTGATTTATCAGCCATTTGCAAAGATATTTCAGTAGGTGTCAACTTATTCAAATCAAGTCTACGATATAAAGAGAGAGGCATAACATTGACACCGGCTCCAAGATCACATAAAGCAGTTTTAACATAATTTCTCTTAATGGAGCATGGTATAGTAGGTACTCTTGGATCTCCAAGTTTCTTTGGTATTCCACCCTTAAAAGTATAATTAGCAAGCATGGTGGAAATTTTAGCTTCCAGTATCTTTCTTTTATTAGTAATGATATCCTTCATATACTTAGCATAAGGATTTGTTTTGAGCACATCGGTTGATCGCATACGCAAAAAGATGGGTCTAATCATTTCAGCAAAGTGCCCAAAATCCTCATCATCCTTTTCTTGGATGGTTTCGGAGGAAAAGGCATGGGTTTCTGAACCCATGGTTCCCTTTCTTTACCATGTTTCCTAGCGACGAAGTCTCTTTTATCATAACGTTGATTCCTTGATTGTGGGTTATCTAGATCAACAGTAGGTTTAACTTCTACATCATTATCATTACTAGGTTGAGCATCATCATGAACATTATCATTAATATTTTCACTAGGTTCATGTTCATTACCAGATTGTGTTTCAGCAGCAGACATAGAGATATCATTTGGATTCTCAGGTGGTTCAGCAATAGGTTCACTAGAAGTTTGCAAAGTCCTATCATTTTTCTTTTTCTTCCTTTTAGAAGAACTAGGTACATCAATATTATTTCTCTGAGAATCTTGCTTGATTCTCTTAGGGTGGCCTTCAGGATACAAAGGTTCCTGAGTCATTCTACTAGTTCTAGTAGCCGCTCTAATAGCATAATCATTTTTCTTACTATTCATTTCATCAAGCACTTCTTTCTGAGCTTTAAGTACTTGTTCTACCTGAGTGGTAACCATGGAAGCATGTTTGCTAACAAGTTTAAGTTCACCTCTAATATTAGCCATAAAATCACCCAAGCGTTTAATCATAAAGGTATTTTGTTTTAATTGTCTACCAAAATAAGCATTAAAGTCATCTTGCTTAAACATAAAGTCATCAAACTCATCCAAGCACTGACTAGCAATTTTAGTAGGAGGGACTTCAGCTTTATCATATCTATAGAGAGAATTTACCTTTACTACCTGTGTCGGGATATTGGGGTCAGGAGGTTCTTCAGTGAATAAGGAATTGAGATCATATACTTCTTCAACAGGCGGTAAATTAAGACCGTGTATTTCTTCAATAGGAGGTAAATTCTTAACATCTTCAGCTTTAATACCTTTTTTTCATAGATTTCTTTGCCTCTTGCATATCTTCGGGACTGAGAAATAGAACACCTCTCTTTATCGAAGTTGGTTTAGGAATAGGCTCAGTAATTGGCTCTGGAGCCGGCTCTGGAGGTGGCTCGGGAGGTGCCCAATTATTTTCATTTGTCAACATATTATTCAATAGAATTTCAGCTTCATCGGGTGTTCTTTCCCTGAAAAGAGAACCAGCACAACTATCCAGGTAATCTCTGGAAGCATCAGTTAGTCCATTATAAAAGATATCAAGTATTTCAGGTTTCTCAAGAGGATGATCAGGCAAAGCATTAAGTAACTTGAGAAAGCCTCCCCCAAGCTTGTGGGAGACTCTCTTCTTCAATTTGCACGAAATTGTATATTTCCCTCAAAGCAGCTTGTTTCTTATGAGCAGGGAAATATTTAGCAGAGAACTAATAAATCATATCCTGGGGCTAGGCACACAACCAGGATCAAGAGAATTAAACCATATCTTAGCATCACCCTTTAATGAGAACGGAAATATTTTGAGTAGATAAAGGTAGCGCGATCTCTCATTATTAGTAAACAGGGCGGCTATATCATTTAACTTGGTAAGATGTGCCACAACAGTTTCAGATTCATAGCCATAGAAAGGATCAGATTCAACCAAAGTAATTATATCTGGATCAACAGAAAATTCATAATAATCCTTATCGGGAACACAGATAGGTGAAGTAGCAAAAGCAGGGTCGGGTCTAATTCTATCTCTAAGAGATTCTTTACGCCATTTAACTACCAACCTCTTAAGTTCGTATCTATCCTGGCAGGCAAACATAGTTGCAGAAGATTCCGCATCAAAAAGATAACCCTCAGGAATAGCAGGCATATTTTCATCATCACTCTCATCATCATATTCAGATTCAATAAATTCTCTTTCTCTAGACCTAGCAATTTGTTCATCTAGAAATACACCAAGGGGCACAGTAGTATCAAGCATAGAAGTAGTTTCATCATAAGTATCATGCATAGCAGAAGTAGCATCATCAATAACATGCGACATATCAGAATTCATAGCAGTAGCAGGTTTAGGTGTCGCAAGCTTACTTATAACAAAAGGTGAATCAAGTGCAGAGCTAGATGGCAGTTCCTTACCTCCCCTCGTAGTTGAGGGCAAAATAGTAGTTCGATCGTCTTTCAAGTTCTTCATAGTGTCCAGCAGATATAAATCCCAAGTGACTCCAAGAATAGAGCTATGCTCCCCGGCAACGGCACCAGAAAAAGGTCTTGATAACCCACAAGTATAGGGGATCGCAACCGTTTTCGAGGGTAGAGTATTCAACCCAAATTTATTGATTCGACACAAGGGGAGCCAAAGAATATTCGCAAGTATTAGCAGCTGAGTTGTCAATTCAACCACACCTGGAAACTTAGTATCTGCAGCAAAGTGTTTAGTAGCAAAGTAATATGATAGTGGTGGTAACGGTAACAAAAGTAAAGACAGCAAAAGTAATGTTTTTCGTATTTTGTAGTGATTGTAACAGTAGCAACGGAAAAGTAAATAAGCGAGAACCAGTATATGGAAAACTCGTAGGCACCGGATTAGTGATGGATAATTATGCGGGATGCGGTTCGTCATGTAACAGTCATAACATAGGGTGACACAGAACTAGCTCCAATTCATCAATGTAATGTAGGCATGTATTCCGTATATAGTCATACGTGCTTATGGAAAAGAACTTGCATGACATCTTTCGTCCTACCCTCCCATGGCAGCGGGGTCCTATTGGAAACTAAGGGATATTAAGGCCTCCTTTTAATAGAGAACCGGAACAAAGCATTAGCACATAGTGAATACATGAACTCCTCAAACTATGGTCATCACCGGGAGTGGTCCCGATTATTGTCACTTCGGGGTTGCCGGATCATAACACATATTAGGTGACTATAGACTTGCAAGATAGGATCAAGAACTCACATATATTCATGAAAACATAATAGCTTCAGATCTGAAATCATGGCACTCGGGCCCTAGTGACAAGCATTAAGCATAGCAAAGTCATAGCAACATCAATCTCAGAACATAGTGGATACTAGGGATCAAACCCTAACAAAACTAACTCGATTACATGATAAATCTAATCCAACCCATCACCGTCCAGCAAGCCTATGATGGAATTACTCACGCACGGCGGTGAGCATCATGAAATTGGTGATGGAGGATGGTTGATGATGACGATGACGACAAATCCCCCTCTCCGGAGCCCCGAACGGACTCCAGATCAGCCCTCCCGAGAGAGATTACGGCTTGGCGGCGGCTCCATATCGTAAAACGCGATGATTTCTTCTCTCTAATTTTTTCACTCCCCGAAAGCCAATATATGGAGTTCCATGCAAATTTATACCAAAACCATATAAAATATTGTAAACATGGCATGAATACTTCATAAATTATAGATACGTTGAAGATGTATCAGTCGGATGATGATCTAAGAAATGTGAGAGGGCGGCGGCTTATAGCAGCTGTCGACGGCGATGGGCGGCGGTGGCGGCGGCAGCTCCAGCGGTCAGGGAAAGCGGCGGTGGCATCAGGGTGATGTGGCAGAGTGAGAGTAGGTCGATGGTGGCCTCGGTTGTGGTCGGGAAGGACGGAGGTGACCGGGGCGATGACGACAGAGCCCGGCGAACTGCAGCTCCGGCAACGGGCGGCGATGCTTGAGGCGGTGGCGTTGGTGGTGCCTAGGCGGCGAGAAGGTGTTTGCGGGCTGCGCGAGGGTGAGGGGGTGCAGTTGACGAGACTTGGAGGCAGGGGTAGCTCACTAGTGGTGGTAGCGGCAATGAACTGCGGCGGCTATGGTGAGATGCAAATGGCGCAAGCGTGAGCTATGGTGGCAGTTGGGGTAGGGTTTTAGGGGGTTCGAGAGAGGAGAACGATGGGCCTTTATAGGGCATTGGCTTTGAGGAGGGGGTGGCTCGGGATCATGATGTCTAGAACATCAGAATCATGGCAGCGTCGAGCGTGGTCTGGCGAGGTTGTCATGGGCAACGGGTTGAAGACAAGGGCGGGCACTGCGGGTCAGTGAAGGAGAGAAAGGGGAGACGGGTCGGGAGACCGACCCGTGAGGGGTTTGGGTGAGGGGCAGGCTGGCCTGGTGGGTGCGCTGGGTTTTTTTGAAATATGACAGAGGAAAAAAATATATAGAGAGAAAATAAAAATACTTTTTATAGGATATATATATATATAAATGGTCAGAAAAATAAACTCTAAAAGATGAACTGTTTTTCGAAGGCAAAATAAAAACTTTATAAAAACATATTTTTGAAAATTCCAAATAAAACAAATTTGAATTCAAACTTTTGCCATTATTCTAATATGACTTTTTTGGAGTGCCATGTTAGCTCCTCTCATTCTTCTGAAGTATTTGTTAGGGATTGTTGAAATAAATTTTAAATGTCTATTTGAATCCAAATTCAAATAAAACTCAAGTGCCTCCGAATTTTCCAAATGCCACTCAATTCAAACAAAATGTACAGATGTTTAACAATAATTATAAAATATTCCAAATTGGAAATCTGGGATATTACAAACCTACCCACCTTAAGATGAATCTCTCCCTCAGGATTCGGGTCGGCTAGCAAATAGGTGTGGGTGATGTCTATGGATGTCTTTTTCTCATTCCCAAGTGGCTTCCTCCTCGAAGTGGTGACTACATAGTACCTTGCAAAACTTGATGACCTTGCTGCGGGTAACTCTGTTCGCCGTCTTGAGAATCTTGACGAGCTTCTCCTCATAAGTCAGATCACTATCAAGTTGTATGGCCTCTAGGGTCATTGTGTCTCTCAAAGGAATATCGACCGTCTCGGCATGGCATTTCTTTAGCTGGGAAATGTGACAGACATCATGAACTTCGGACAATCCTTTCGGCAATTCTAGCTTGTATGCAACTTCTCCTCTGCGTTTGAGGATTTTGTATGGGCCAATGAACCTGGGTGCTAACTTTCCTTTAACAATGAACCTCATGATTCCTCGAAGTGGATACGCACGGAGATATGCTCAGTCTCCCACTTCGTATGTTACTGAAAGTGCGTTATAGCGACTAGAGGGTGGGGGTGAATAGGCGATTTTTATGAATTATTCAATGAGGAATTTGCTGGTGAGGAAATTCCTAAATCAAGAACTACTTGCAGCGGAATAAGTACTCAGAAGTAAACATAACAGAACACAAGCATAGTGATCATGATGAAATGAAGACAAGCACAGAGTACAGAAAGCGTAAACACAGGATAACACAAGAAAGAAGACGGACAGACTGAAGAAATTGAAATGAGGAAATTGAGAAATTCTTCAGTCAAAGTCTTCAAATAGATATGAACAGGGACACAACAACATACATGAGGAAATGAAAGAGTTGAGGAAATAGAACCAATTAGCTTGGTGAAGACAATGATTTGGTAGACCAGTTCCAACTGCTGTCTCAGTTGTACATCTGGTTGGGGCGGCTGAGTATCTAAACTTGAGGACACCCAGTCCCGGACACACAGTCCTCACCGTATTCTCCTTGAGCTAAGGTCACACAGACCTCGCCCAATCACTCATGGTAAGTCTTCAGGTGACTTCCGAACCTTCACAAACTCGGTCACTCGGCGATCCACAACTCTTGGATGCTCTAGACCTTGACGCCTAACCGTCTGGAAGAAGCACAGTCTTCAAAGGAAACAAGCATCGGATCCATGCAGGATCAATCTCTTCAGTGATTCTCAATCACTTTGGGTTTGTAGGTGTTGGGTTTGGGTTTTCCTCACCTGATGATTTTCGCTCAAAGTCGTCAGAGGATGGGATGCTCTCAATTGACAAGTGTCAGTTTCTCTCGGAGCAGCCAACCAGCTAGTGGTTGTAGGGGGCGGCTATTTATAGCCTAGGGAGTAGCCCGACATGACAAGACATAAATGCCCTTGTCTGATATGACCGTTAGGTGGGTAGATATTTTGGAACCACTGGCGCACAGCACAGCAACGGTCAGAATTTTGACTATCAAAATCCTCAGGGCTATCATGTTCCTCACTGTGTAGGCAATTCACACTGGCGAATTGCTAACTCCTCAGTCAGAACAGATTCCTCAGGGACCAAAAGAACTTCGTCTCTGTCACTGAAGAATATGAATGAACTGTATGAGATTTCCAATGGCTTCACTCGAAGGGATAGGTAGGTGTAGGATTTTGATTTGAGCATCACATGCAAATTTTTCCTTAGTATTTCCTCGACCCCCTTTAACAGTACGGTGTTTCCAATGACTCAAGAAAGAGAAAATGAAACTATAAAAATAAAAGTCTTCACGCTTCATGTTCCTCGAATGATTACCAAGTCTTCAAGGTCACACCAATTTCTTCACTTTCAAAGTCTTCAGAAAGTCTTCAGAAATCCAAAGTCTTCAGTTAAAGAACTTCATTTTTAGGGGTCTACTTTCTCTGTAAATATCAAATTCCTCATAGACTTATAGACCTGTGTACACTCACAAATGCATCAGTCCCTTAACCTATAAATCTTCAATAGACCAAAATCACTAAGGGGCACTAGATGCACTTACAATCTCCCCCTTTTTGGTGATTGATGACAATATAGGTTAAGTTTTCAATGGGGATAAATATATGAAGTGTAGATACTGATCTTGAGGAATTTGATTGCAAGATATAGAAGAACTCCCCCTGAAGATGTGCATAGTGAGGAATTTGCTTTTGAAGCAATGCACACTTGAAGAGTATAATCATGGAGATCTCGCCCTATATCTTGTAATTCATACATGCATTTGATATATAATATGCAGAATTTGAAATGCATGATGAAATATGGTGATTGATGTAATTCAGCATGCATGCATTAACATTAATAAGGAATAAGCATGCAGAAGAACACATCAAAAGTATCAGGTCACCATAGAGTTTAAGATTACACCTCGATCCACCAAAGTCATCAGAAAAACGAGAGTTGTAACTTAGCAAAAAAACGCCCATATAGGATAGACCCGCTTGAAGACTAACTCAAATTTCTCCCCCTTTGTCATTGAATGACCAAAAGGGCGAAAATGAGGACTAACACCCCTGAAGAATATCATGAAGATGGAGGAGCACCAGTGTTGTCAGGGTCTTGAGTCGTTGTAGGGCCTGCTGCAGTGTCGTCCAAGTCTTCATGCTCGTCCGTGGCGCGTGATGAAGAATATGAGCTAGCCACCAAGGAAGGAACCTTGACCTTCTTGAATCTCTTCGGTGGAGGAGCAGACCAGTCAAAGTCTTCCTTGAAGCCCATTTGCTTTAGATCTTCTTCACCATATAGATGTGACAGTATAGCCCAGGTGCGATCAAACACTTCATGGAGGTAGTTGTGGTTTTTCTTCACTTCATTATGTGTGGAGGTCATGTTGTGAAAAATAGAACCAAACTGACGCTTAACCCACTTGTGGTTGCGATCCACCTTCTGGTGAAGACTTATAAGCAGTTCACAGTCAGTCATCACACGAGGAGTAGTAGCTTGAGGACTTGACTTGGTAGCATTGGCAGTAGTATCATGAGTGGCAGAGTCATCATTGGTGGACTAAGATGCAGCTTTGCGTAACTGACTATCCAATGGACAAATGCCTTCATCGATAACGGCTGGTGACTTGCCCTTCTCATCAGATGAGGAAATTGTCCGCTTGAGGACTTCAATAGGGGGCAAGTAGCTGAGGTGATTCTGAAAATCAGCCTTGTAGTTGGGTGAAGACCTTGTTCTGATGAATCTCATGATCCATGGCACGTAAGGCTTCAGCTCAAATGGTGAGAGTGCAACATTCTCCAGAGTCCTCATGAAGAAATCATGATAATTTATGGGGATGCCATGCATGATGTTGAAAAGCATATTCTTCATCATTCTGATAATTTCTTCATCGGATGAGTCATGGCCTTTGATGGGACTCATGGTCTTCGTCAGAATGTGGTAGATGGTTCTTGGCACATAGAGCAATTCCTTCACGAGGAATTTGGTCCTTGGAGCTTGACCCGGCTTCAGCGGCTTCATGAGCACTTGCATATAGTGATCAGTGAGTTCAGGCTCATCATACAAACAACGAGCACCGTCAGGTTTTGACTGATTGGCAAGGCACGAAGCAATTCAGAGGCTGGTGCCTTGTAATGAGTGTTTTCAGTCATATAGTCCAACACCCACGAGTTGATGTCAGTGGCATCACCTGTGATATGCAGAGTTGCATAGAACTGAAGAATAAGCACTTCATTCCAATCAACTATGTCAGAGCAGAAATTTAACAAGCCAGCGTCATGAATCATGCTGAGGACTTGAGAGAAGCAAGGCATGGATTCCATGTCCATGTGAAGAATGTGCTCGTGGTCGAAGACTTTGTCTTTGATGAAGAGCACCGAGGAATAGAAGTTGGCCTGGCTGGTAGTCCAGAAACGCTTCCTTCTAAGATGAGCATTTTCATAGGGGTTGAATTCGGTGAAGAACATGTGCTCGCCGAAGAAATCATCAGCCTTGAATTTTTGCTTCTTGGAGAAAGGATCCTTTGGCTTCGGCTGAGGTGTGTCAGTCAATTGCAGCACCACCTCAGGAATCGCAATCTCAGGTTCCTCGGGCTGAGGAATTTCAGGCTCTTTTGCAGTTGTAGCCTGGGTTGTCAATTCTTCATTGACAATTTCTTCAGCACTAGTGGCTGGAATTTCTTCATGAACACTTGGGGTTGCATGAGGTTCTTCATATCCCATTTGCACTTTAGTGGCAGCAGGGGACTGAGGAATTGCTTGGAGTGGAGTGAACATTGGAGAGTTGGGATGTTGATTGTCCCAAAATTCATCACTGAGCACAGGAGTGGTACAGCCAATGTCCACATCATCCTCTTCAATTTCTTCAACACCTGCCTCTTCAGCAGTGAACTGAGGCATAGGTATGACTGGAGTTAAAGGGATTTTATCCACTTCAATTTCTTCGTCCAACTGCTTTGTCAAAGCAGCAGATGGAGTTTCTTCATCAGATTCATCAGGAATCACATAATCTTCACCAAAAGGAACAAGGTCCTTTGATGGCATTGATGAGACTACAACGACATCAATTGGATTGTCAATTGAACTGGTTAGAGTCTTCATCTTCTTCGGAGCTGAAGAATTAGATGAAGTTGATGCCTTCCTTTTCTTCAAAGTTGCACGTTCTGCAGCCTTGGTCTTCTTCGCATCTGATGCAGATGGAAGGATCAGAGTTGGTGTGGGCGCAGGAGGTGCAGAGAACTTTGGTTCACTTTCCTCAAGCACAACTAATGCAGTTGCCCTGACTTGTTCACTTTCTTCAGGCGCACCACTAGTGGATGCCCTGGCAATATCTTCAGCGGATGGAATGGAGTCATCAGCCCTGGCACCCTCATTTTCTTCAGCAGCCTTATTGTCATAAGCGGTGCTGGCATGTTCTTAAGTAGGCTAAGCAGATGCTTCAACCTGAGTAACTTCAACATGCACAGGTGGAGCAGCACTTGAAGTGAATTTCTTCGTCAGATTGACGAAACGCACCTTGGCGCCCTTCCAATCAGCATGGTAGTTATCAAATTCATCGCTCAGTTGTTTAATTTCCACTTGCAAGGCAAGGAGCTGATCTGGAGTGAGAGTGAGGACATTGTCCTTGAGGTAGCGCTGTTTCTTGTACTGTGCTTTCTTCAAACTTCTACCTTGTTCAAATTTCCATTTTTCTTCCTCAATGAAGGCAGTCAGAACATGACTTTGACCAGGAGTGAGGTTCATCTCCGGCAAAGGCGTGTTAGGATCCTTGTACCACAGGTCAATGTAGTCGAGGATCAACTTTGGATCCAACATTAGCGGCACATTGCTGCCTTTGGCTCTAGCGGCCCTGGCTTGCCTGTCTCTGATGATTTTGGCAAGTTCTTCATCATCAACCTCATCATCATCAAAGGGCATGTGGAAGGCGACCTACTTCTTGTGAGGACTTGGTCGAGTGCCTCGTCCAGCAGTGGCCTTTTTCTTCAGCAGTGAGGGACCAGCTGAGGATTTTTGAGCAGCCGAGGAGCTTGTAGATGCTCCTGAGGCGATAGAGAAGCCTTGAGTCCTTTGGCACGTGGCGAGATGCACAGGTGCCAAGGATTTTGTCGGAGCAGCTGAAGACTTTGACGGAGGAGCTGAGGACTTTGAAGGAGCAGTCTGAGGAATTTTCCGTGAGGGCCTTGAAGAATCTGTCCTTGATGGCATAGCAGAGGAGCTTGGCCATGAGGGCATTGAAGGTGAAGCATTGACTTATGCGCAGGTATCTTAGGCATTGCCTTCTTTGGCTGACTAGCAGAGGCCTCAACAGAGGCAGCAGCAGCAGCAGAGTCTGTGTTGAATTTCTTCACTGCTTCCTTTGCTTGCTTGGCCAATTTGGCTTGGTGCTTTGCCCATTCATCAGGATAATCCTCACCGCTCTTGAGGCTGGTGGGATCTGCCAACTGGCCTGGTGCCAATGGAGGTCTTGGGCATGGAGGGTTGATTGCGAATTTCTTCATATACTTGGGAGTGACATATCTGTACTCCCTCCATTCTCGTGCCCATCTCCTCTCTATCCTTTGTATGTGCACCTTGCACTAATTCTTGTCCTCTTTGACGAATTTGGCTTCATCAGGAGTGCAGTAGTCCTTGTATATGTCCTCAGGAATTTCAAACGCAGTATTGACCTCAGGCCTCTTTCCTCCCTTCTGTGGCCTTTTGTCAGCCATTTTCTTCAGCTGAGGAATATGAACAACTGAAGTTTCTGAAGAGGTGTGCAACTTTTCTTCGAGGAACGCTGCAAATGAGTTAAGTTGATGAGAACCTAGTGATTCAGCAGCGGACATTTGTACCTGTGAACAAAGTATAGTTGTGAGGAATTTGGAGAGGTCATATGCGTTCTCATATTTTTTTTCCAGAAAGAATAGGTTTTGAGGAATTTGACCAGATGAGTATTGAGGAATTTCACTAAGCGTTCTTTTTCTTAGGTTCCAGAGTTGTGAAAATCCACACAATTGAGGAATCTTGAAGAAAATCATTGCTTAGAGAAACGAATCAAGAGCAGATGACATGTGAGGTGATCATGTGTGAATATTTGAAGAATAAACACCTTTGAAGATTTTCAGGAAAACATGAGAAACAAAGCGAGCAGTAAAAGTAACTTTTAATTACCTGAAGTGAAGAACACGACGAACAAGGAAGTGTAGATTTGAAGTTCATCAGTTCAGATCTTCCACGCCCTTACTTGGCAGAGGAAGACAGCTACGGCGGCGGCGGAGTGAAGAAATCCGCAACAGGCGCGAGTACGACGGTGACGAGGTCAAGGCAGTGAAGCTCTTCCTCACCGGCAACGATGAAGTAGCTGCGGCGCTAGGGTTTCGGGAAGCTCGAGCGGGAGACAGCGCGAGCGAGGTGAAAGTGAAGTGAGGAAGAGATAGGGGTATTTATAGAGAGAGTGAAAAACTGTTCACCCGAGGAAATCGGACGAACATGCCCCTAGCCCCTTCTCATTCGCTTGACATGTGTCACCCACGTACTGAGAGGTGGCGTTCGTGTAGGATCGTGTGTGAATAGATAAGTATTGTCGCGAGAAGCGGAATGGTTTGAGCGGCAAAACCAAAAATTCAGATAAGATAAGTTTAAAAATTCCGTTCGCAATTTCTTCATCTGTCAAGGACACAGTGAAGATTTTGAATGAGTTTTAAATAAATCGCATATGAGGAATTTGTGAATAGACTGGGTTGAGTTTAGCATAGAGGGGGAAGGGTCTGATCACATTCACTTAGCAGAAGAAATCAACTTGAAAAAATAGCAATAAGTGAATGTTGTAGAGGACATAAAACTCATATATATATATATATATATATATATATATATATATATATATATATATATTCAAATGAAGAACAACACAGGAAAGAGTGAATACAATGCAAATTTGAAGAATTTGAAAAACTGAGGAATTTCAAAAACAAAGAAAAACTCATATTGAAGATTTTCAACTTTGGGTGGTGGCGTAACCCATCGTATAAGAAAGCTGATTTCAGACACTGCATACAATTGTCATAGGGCTCTGAGAATCAATTTCTTCATTAATTTCTTCACACTTAGAGGGTTAGTCTTCATTGCCTAAAGAAAAACGTTACTTCGTGTGTTGCACATCTAAGTCATCAAGTCAGCACAAGTGTTAGGATGTGTGTCCCTTTCAAAGAACATTCGAAGATTCTAGGATATTTAGCTCAGACCGCAACTTGCTAAATCTCTTCTCATCCAAGGGCTTAGTGAAGATTTCGGCTAGTTGATCTCCAGTGCTGACGTGGTCGATGGAGATGTCACCCTTCAACACATGATCACGAAGAAAATGATGACGAATCTGGATGTGCTTGGTCTTCGAGTGCTGAACTGGGTTATGAGCAATCTTGATGGCACTCTCATTGTCACAGTAGAGAGGCACATTCTTCATGTTGACGCCCTAGTCCTTGAGTGTTTGCTTCATCCATAGTAGTTGAGCACAGCATGATCCAGCAGCAATGTACTCAGCTTCTGCAGTGGAGAGTGATACACAGTTCTGTTTCTTCGAGGACCAACAGACCAAAGATCGTCCGAGGAAATGACATGTGCCTGATGTTGACTTGCGGTCCACGCGATCGCCAGCATAGTCAGAGTCTGAATATCTGATGAGATAAAAAGAAGAGCCCTTGGGATACCATAATCCAAGTGTTGGTGTGTGAGCTAAGTATCGAAGAATATGCTTCACATCCTTATGGTGTGATTCCTTTGGTGTAGCTTGAAATCGGGCACACATGCAAACACTAAGCATAATATCCGGCCTAGATGCACATAGGTACAATAAAGAACCAATCATGGAGCGGTATATCTTTTGATCGAAGTCTTTACCATTTTCATTAGTGCATAGATGGCCATTTGTGGGCATAGGAATTTTGACCCCTTTGCTATCTTGCATGCCGAATTTCCTCAATACGTCTTGAGGTATTTCTCCTGAGATATGAATATTCCATTCCGCTGTTGACGAATTTGAAGACCTAAAAAGAATTTCAATTCTCCCATCATAGACATTTGATATTCTTCACTCATCATATAGGCAAATTCATCACTATATCGTTGGTCAGTACAGCCAAAATGATATCATCAACATATATTTGGCACACAAACAATTCATCATCATAAGACTTAGTGAAAAGAGTTGGGTCGGGTGAACCGGGTTTGAAGCCTTTCTTCATGAGGAATTCCTTCAAAGTATCATACCACGCCTAAGGAGCTTGCTTGAGGCCATACAGGGCCTTGTTGAGGTTGAAGACTTTGTCAAGATTCTTTGGATCTTCAAAACCTGGTGGTTGAGAAACATATACTTCTTCCTCAAGCTTACCATTGAGGAATGCACTTTTCACATCCATTTGTTGTAAGATAACATCATGATGGTTAGCATAAGCAAGTAATATGCGAATAGCCTCAAGTCTAGCAACAGGTGCAAAAGTTTCACCAAAGTCAATTCCTTCAACCTGTGTGTAGCCTTGAGCTACAAGTCGTGCCTTATTCCTCACCACAAGGCCATTTTCATCTTGCTTGTTGCGGTAGATCCACTTTGTGCCAATAATGTTGTGCTTGCAAGGATCTGGACGTTTGACCAGTTCCCAGACATTGTTGAGCTCGAACTGATGTAATTCTTCTTGCATAGCTTGAATCCACTCAGGCTCCAGAAATGCTTCATCTACCTTAGCGGGATCTGTGATAGAGACAAACGCAAAGTGCCCACAAAAGTTAGATAAATGTGAAGCTTTAGAGCGTGTGAGAGGACCTGGTGCTTCAATGTCATCGATGATCTTTTCGATTTGCACTTCGTTTGCAATACGAGGATGAGCGGGTTGTCTTCGAGGAATTTGATCTGCATTTTCTTCTTGTGCATTTTCCTCAGCGTCATTTTCTTCATGTGTGCCAGCTCGACGTTCATCACGTTCTAGAATGAATTCTTCAGCGGATTCTTCAGTAGGAATGACATCCTCAGTGGCTTTGAACTTGATTGAATCCTCAGGTGTTGGTTCATCTATCACAGAAGGTAGGTGCTCTCTTTGCGAGCCATTAGTTTCATCGAACCGCACATCCACAGTTTCAACAACCTTGTGAAGAACGTTGTTGAAGACTTTGTAGGTGTGTGAGTCCTTTCCGTAACCAAGCATGAAACCCTCATGTCCTTTCGGTGCAAATTTAGAATTGTGATGAGGATCTCTAAGCCAACATTTAGCACTGAAGACTTTGAAGTAAGTCACATTGGGTTTCTTGTCAGTGAGGAGTTCAATGGCAGTATTCTTGAAGAATTTGTGAATATATACTCTGTTGATGATGTGGCACGCAATATCAATTGCCTCACTCTAGAAACGACGAGGCGTCTTGTATTCATCAAGCATAGTGCGAGCCATCTCAACAAGAGTTCTGTTCTTGCGCTCCACGACGCCATTCTGTTGAGGAGTATAAGGAGCAGATAACTCATGAGTAATACCAAGTTCATCAAGATAGTCATCAAGACCAGAATTCTTGAACTCAGTTCCATTGTCACTCCTGATGTGCTCGATCTTCACACAAAAGTTGGTTGAAGTCCTCGAGGAAAATCGTTTGAAGACTTCCTGCACCTCACGCTTGTAAGTGACAATGTGTACCCATGTATAACGAGAATAATCATCAACAATAACAAAGCCATATAGAGATGCATCATTTGTAACAGCAGAATAATGATTAGGACCAAAGAGATCCATGTGAAGCAATTCAAATGGTCGAGTGGTAGTCATGATAGTCTTCGCTGGATGCTTGGCCTTTGTCATCTTCCCAGCTTCACAGGCTCCGCATAATTGATCTTTGAGGAATTTGACATTCTCAATGCCAATGACACACTTCTTCTTCGCGAGCGTGTGCAGATTCCTCATGCCAGCATGACCAAGTCGTCGATGCCATAGCCAGCCTTCTGAAGCTTTTGCAAGTAAGCACACGGCCGGTTGTGGTCCTGTAGAAAATCAACAATGTATAAGTCTCCTCTCCTAAAGCTTTCGAAGACTTTGGAATTGTCAGCTTCCATGATCACAACACAACTATACTTGCCAAAGACAACAACCATATCAAGATCACAAAGCATTGAGACAGACATGAGGTTGTATCCTAAGGACTCGACAAGAATAACTTTGTCCATGTGTATGTCCTTAGAGATCGCAACCTTACCTAGACCCAATACCTAACTTTTGCCTTTGTCAGCAAAGATGATATGCTTCAGATGTGACGGTGATAAAGGAGCATCCATCAGTAGATTCTTGTCACCAGTCATGTGATTTGTACATCCACTATCGAGGACCCACTCATTGGCTTTGGGTTGATCATCCTGCAGATGAATTAGTGCAGCTTACAAACTCATATACTTCATAAGTGAAGAATATGACATCAATATCATACGATCAATTTCATCAAGCAATTAGAATAGATAAACAGTATAAGGACGTGTGAAATGAAAGTTCATTTCATCATGATTAGCCTGCGTCCTATCAGGCACTGTTCAGATATCCAGCAAATTCTTCAGTCGTTTTGAGCACGACTGGAGACCTGACCCTGCATAAGAGATTTGTTCTTTTTCTTCACCACCCACATCTGAAGGGGTGGCAAAGAATTTATCACTCTACGAGCACCATATGAGAAAGGTTGCATAGACGCCAGTCCACTTCATTTTACATAAGAGGGGTTAGGGTAAGCATATGAATAAGCAGAGAAATTCTTCGAGGACTTATGAACATAATGATTTGAAGAATAATGCACATATTCATAGCCCTTAGCTCTACCCTGCAAAACAGAAGGGTTAGCATGATGATGATCATATGAGGACTTTGATCCTTTTGAGGAATTTGATCCACATGAGAAATTCTGTCCGTATGAGGACTTGGATCCATATGAAGAATTTGGTTCATATGAAGAATTTGATCTGGAGTTCCTATTCTTCACAGGTGGTGTCATGAGGACATTCACCTGAAGACTTCCAAGGCAACTTTTGGAAACCTAGATTTTCTGCATAGGGGAACCGTTCCTGCAGTTAGTGCCAACATATCTAGCAAATACTTCACCGTTCTGATTTTTGAACAGTTTATAGTTGGAGTCAAATGACTCATCAGAAGAATGAGGAGATTCACATGTAAAGCCAGATAAGTTGGATGGATCAACTAAAGGTCCCTTTGCAGCAACCCATCAGGTTTTGGGGTACATCTCGGGCTTCCAATATGTTCCATCAACATTGAGTTTCCTCTCAAAGGCAATACCCTATTTCCTAGGGTTACTGTAGAGGATCTGTTTTTTGAGCACATCACAAAGCGTCTGATGCCCTTTGAGGCTTTTGTACATGCCTGTCATGTACAATTCCTTCAGCCCTGCATCATCACTGATACTTGCATTGTCCTGAGATGAGGAATTAGTGATAGCAGAGACATATGAAGAATTTGTAGCATTAGAAGCATTTGAACTTTCAGGTGAAGAATTAGCAGTCTCACGTTCAATGCACTTCAGACATGGAGGAACAAATTCTTCCTGGGTAGCGCTGATTTGTTGAGCAAGTAATGAATCACGTTCCTTCTGAAGATCTTCATAATCCACTCTTAGCTTTTCAAGATCTTGCTTTCTCTGAAGAGATTCAGAAGAAAGCTTCTCATGATCAGACAAGAGAGTGTTATGATGATCTTGAAGAGCGTCAAACTTGGACTGAAGTCTCTGAAGACTCTCAGCCAAAGCTTTCGACTGATCCATTCTTCACCCAACATATCATCGCTCTTACTAAGCATGTATTGAACTTTTTCCGAAGCTCTCTGTTGTTTAGTGGCAAGGGAAGCAAGTTTGACATAGCTGGGGCCAAATTTATCACCTGATTCATCATCACTAGATTCGGAAAGGTAGCATTTAGTTACCTTGGCACCCTCTTCCATGAGGCACGGTGAAGAGGATGATGATTCAGGTGCGAAAGTCACCTCCTTGAGAGAATCCTTGTAATCCTCAAACCAAGGATCATGACGAGTACGATGACCTTCATAGACCTTAGAAAGCCGGTCCCAGATTAACTTCGCGTGATTGAGGTGCATGACGTTCCTGAACTGATTTCGGGACAGACAGGAGTAGATGACATCCTTCGCTGTGAGATTGAGTAGACTGTACTTGCGAATGTCATCAGCCTCCGCCATCTTGCATAGATCGGTAAGACCAATCTCAGTGACGGTCCACATTTCGCTGTCCATAGCCATGAGTCGCTTCTTCATCATGGCCTTCCACCGAGGATACTCATGACCGTCAAAGATGGGGCAGGATACGTTCCTCAATCCTATAGTTGACATAACTAAAACTCCAGGCGGTTAAACCAAAATCACACAGAACAAGGGAGTACCTTGCTCTGATACCAATTGAAAGTGCGTTATATCGACTAGAGGGGGGTGAATAGGTGATTTTTATGAATTCTTCAATGAGGAATTTGCTGGTGAGGAAATTCCTAAATGAAGAACTACTTGCAGCGGAATAAGTACTTAGAAGTAAACATAACAGAACACAAGCATAGTCATCATGATGAAATGAAGACAAGCACAGAGTACAGAAAGCGTAAACACGGGATACCACAAGAAAGAAGACGGGACAAACTGAAGAAATTGAACCGAGGAAATTGAGAAAGTCTTTAGTCAAAGTCTTCAAACAGATATGAACAGGCACACAACAACAGACATGAGGAAATGAAAGAGTTGAGGAAATAGAACCAGTTAGGTTGGTGAAGATAATGATTTGGTAGACCAGTTCCAACTGCTGTCTCAGTTGTACATCTGGTTGGAGCGGCTGAGTATTTAAACTCGAGGACACACAGTCCTCACCGTATTCTCCTTGAGATAAGGTCACACAAACCTCGCCCAATCACTCGTGGTAAGTCTTCAGGTGACTTCTGAACCTTCACAAACTCGGTCACTCGGCGATCCACAACTCTTGGATGCTCTAGACCTTGACGCCTAACCGTCTGGAAGAAGCACAGTCTTCAAAGGAAGCAAGCATCGGATCCATGCAGGATCAATCTCTTCAGTGATGCTCAATCACTTTGGGTTTGTAGGTGTTGGGTTTGGGTTTTCCTCACTTGATGATTTTCGCTCAAAGTCCTCAAAGGATGGGATGCTCTCAATTGACAAGTGTCAGTTTCTCTCGGAGCAGCCAACCAGCTAGTGGTTGTAGGGGGCAGCTATTTATAGCCTAGGGAACAGCCCGACATGATAAGACATAAATACCCTTGTCTGATATGACCGTTAGGTGGGTAGATATTTTGGAACCACTAGCGCATAGCGCAGCAAGAGTCGGAATTTTGACTATCAAAATCCTCAGGGCTATGATGTTCCTCACTGTGTAGGCAATTCACAATGGCGAATTCCTAACTCCTCAGTCAGAACAGATTCCTCAGAGACCAGAAGAACTTTGTCTCTGTCACTGAAGAATATGATTGAACTGTATGTGATTTCCAATGGCTTCACTCGAAGGGATTGGTAGGTGTAGGATTTTAAGTTGAGCATCACATGGAAAATTTTCCTTAGTATTTCCTCGACCCCCTTTAAGAGTACGGTGTTTCCTATGACTCAAGAAAGAGAAAATGAAACTATAAAAACAAATGTCTTCACGCTTCATGTTCCTCGAATGATTACCAAGTCTTCAAGATCACACCAATTTCTTCACTTTCAAAGTCTTCAGAAAGTCTTTAGAAATCCAAAGTCTTCAGTTGAAGAACTTCATTTTTAGGGGTCTACTTTCTCTGTAAATATCAAACTCCTCATAGACTTATAGACCTGTGTACACTCACAAACGCATCAGTCCCTTAACCTATAAGTCCTCAATACACCAAAATCACTAAGGGGCACTAGACCTCAAACAGTCTAATCTTTGTGCTCAGTGTCATCCCTAGATCAGTAATGCTGACACCACACAGTACTTGTACGATTTATAACAGAGTAGCAATCACACACTTATTACATCAAATGTCTCAAAAGAGAACTTATTGAAATAAATATGGCTTAAGGCCATCTAAAATCGATAACAGCGGAAGACTTGGAAGATAAGCGAGTCCATCAACTCCAACGGCATCACTGAGTATAGAACCACGACCTAAAAGCACCTTACTCGTCGTCTAAAAAGTCTGCAACATGAAATGTTGCAGCTCGAAAACGGGTCAGCACATGGAATATGCTGGCAATGTAACACATAGAGAATAACAATGGATTAAGCTACACTTCATGCAATATGGCTGGTGGAAAAGCTCTATGGTTAAAGTTTTGCATAAAGCCAATTTTTCCCTACTGCAAAGGAATAAATTTATTTAACTATCATGGTGGTTGTTAAACATTGAGAATGGTTGACAGCATTCTCAATCCCAATTAAAAGTACTCATTAAACCCAACAATATTAAATTAGAGTAACATGATGAGATTCACATGATATCCAGATACTAGATACTCAAAACGTCCATAACCGGGGACACGGCTAACCATGATTAGTTTATACACTCTGCAGAGGTTTGCGCACTTTTCCCCACAAGACTCGATCGCCTCCGTTGGATTTCTCGCACTACATGATGTTTGAGAAACGGATGACTGAGACACAGTCTTTCGGAAGCGCTAGCACCTTACATGTGGGTAGACCGGTACACCTACTTTCCCTTACATCTACTAGTCTACCCGTAAGAGTTCGCACAACTTAGTCAACTATGCCAGAGCCCATAATGGCTTGTGGCTGCACACGTAAGTTTCTAGTTTGAATAATCTCATGATCCCTTTGAGCCTGAGTGGCGGTCCGAAGAAATACAGGCAAGTCGTGATAGAAACCAGGTGCCTCAATCCACCCAGATGTGTGTTTAAGTTGCCACCTTAAATAAACCATTGATTAACAATCTCACATCTGTCATGGATACACTCACCCAATCCACGTCTACTAGCATAGCATGGCATAATAACCAAACATAGAAGTAACTCCCAAAGGTTTGGTAACAAAACAGGTAATAGGTACTACCTCATCTACTTCCCAACCCACAATTTAATTAGATCCTAGTCATGCAATGTTTGAGGATTGATCTAATGCATAAAAACTTGGTATGAGAAGGGATATGATCAAAGTGGTACTTGCCTTGCCGATGATCCGCGAAACCTAGAGACTCGAAGTAACAGGCGGCGCACTCCGGGTATTCTATCGCAGACCAACAAACAAATGAACATACAATAAGTACTCATCTAATGCACAGGTAAAACTCGAATAAAAGATCTAAGCAGAATGTTCAACTTAAGAACTCCGGTTTGCAAAAAAAGAACCAAATCAAACAAAGCAACGAAGGTCAAACGGCGAAAGAAAATAGCTTCGTTTTACTAATCTGGATCTAAGTCAAATTTTACAGAAGTAAAAACTGGTTTAAGTAGATTATTCGGAAAGAGGTTTCGAGACGAAACTCCTGGCGCTTGAATCGCCTGATTCTGATAAACGAGCGAAAAGTTATACTAAAACGAAAATCGGATCAGGAATCGCGATCAGAAAAATCGCGGATTAAATCCGAGAAAAAGAAAAAACGACGAACAGGCTGACTAACGAACGTTCGTTGACTAAACAGATCTGACGAACATGTTCGTTAAAACAAACGAGCGAGCGAACGCTCGCTAATTAACTAAACCGAAAAAAACCGATCTAACAAAAAACCGAAAAAAAACCCGAAGAAAAACCGCTCGGTTTTATATAAAAAAACCGGCGCGGATTACGAGGTGCGGCCAACCTCGGGCGGCGGTTCGGCGAGGCGGCGGCGGCTCCGGCGGCCGCGGCTAACGGCGGCGGCGGCGGCGGCTGGTGGCGGCGCGGCGCGGGGCTCGAGGCGGCTAGGGTTAGGGTTTCGGGCGCGGGGTGGGCCGGCGGCGGGATCTGGTGGGCTGGGGCGCCGGGGGTGGCGCTTTATATAAGCTGCCCCCGAGCGGAGTCCCGCTCGGGCACGGCCCAGAGGCGGTGCGTGTTTTGTTTTTTTTTTGTTTTTTTAATAATTCCGCGCAGAAGAAAAATAAAAAGAAATACTAATCGGACTCCAAAAATCCTGAAATAAATTTTCCCCGGCTTCTAAAATCAAGACGGACAAGATGAACATTTATTTGGGGCCTAAATGCAATTTTGAAAAACACACATTTTTCCTAAATTCAAATAAAAGGCAAAAAACTCCAAAATAAATCTTATTTGATTTTTTATTAAATCTTCATTATTTCTTTATTTTGGGAAAGTCATTTTATTCCCTCTCTGAATTTTTGGTAGTAGAAATAATTGAGGATAAAATAAATAAAATCAATGATCCTATTTTCAAAATTTGAGAAAAGCTCAAATAAGAAAATAACGAAATCCCCAACTCTCTCCGTGGGTCCTTGAGTTACATAGAATTTCTAGGATCGAGCCAACAATGCAACAAAAATATGATATGCAATGATGATCTATGTATAACATTCCAAATTGAAAATTTGGGATGTTACACAGCATAACTCTTCTGTATCAACTGAGCTATCTTGAGTCTGTCATGAATCAGCTTGACCTTCTCTTCGGAGTCTCTGGTAAGATAGGGACCAAAGAAAATTTGGTGTCCAACACCATCCCACAACAATGGTGTTCTGCACCTCCTTCCGTATGGAGCCTCTAAAGGGGACATCTTTAAACTAGTCTAATAGTTGTTGTATGAGACCTCTGCGTAGGGTAAGTTATCATCCTAGCTAGCTCCATATTCTAGCCCATAGGCTCTCAACATGTCATGTAGAATCTGGTTAACTCTCTCGGTCTGTCCATCTATTTCTAGATGAAAAGTTGTACTGAACTCCAGCCTCGTACCCAAAGTTTCATGTAACTGATTCCAAAACTTTGAGGTAAATTGTGTTCCTCTATCTGACACGATACTCCTCGGAACTCCATGGAGACATACGATCCTGGTCATGTATATCTTGGCTAACTTAGCACTGGTATATGTGGTCTTCACGGGAATGAAATGTGTTACCTGGGTAATTCTGTTATAAAATCCATTCCAAGTTTTTCCCATTTCCACTTGGGTATCAACAGAGGTTGAAGTAACCCTATCGGCTTCTGATGTTCAGCATTTACTCACTGACAAACATCGCATATTACCTGGTAATCCTTGTGTACATCCGGCAAAATTAGCACTCTGGCAGTAACCAATCGTTTCTTCATCTCCTGAAAACTAGCTTCACAATCCTTGGTCCAAATGTACTTAGTTTCCTTCTTCAACAGTTGTGTCATGGGCTTAGCAGTCTTGGAGAAATTCTCAATAAACCTCCAATAATATCCTGTGAGTATGAGAAAACTAGGGATCTCCTTGACCGATGTGGGTGACTTCCATTTGGTGACTGCCTCAACCTTAGTGGGGTCGACTGTTATTCCTTCTCCCAAAATAACATGTCGGAGGAATCCGACTTCCTTCAACCAAAATTCACATTTGTTGAAGTTGGCATATGACTGATGTTCTCGGTGTTTTCCAAAACTAGAAGCAAGTGTTCATTGTGCTCTTGCTTGCTCTTGGAGAAAACTAATATGTCATTGATGAACACCACGACAAACTTGTCCAGGAATTCCATGAATACCTTGTTCATGCTCATAAAATACGCAGGGGCATTAGTCAATCCAAATGACATGACGGGATACTCATAAAGTCCATACCTTGTGGTGAAAGCTGTTTTGGGTATATATCCTATCCACAAATCGTCAGCTGATGATACCCTGATGGAAGATCGACCTTGGAGAATACCTTGGCTCCAACTAGCTGGTCAAAGAAATCATTAATCATCAGCAGAGGTTACAGGTTCTTGATGGCCACTTCGTTCAACGAACGATAATCCACAACCATTCTCACGGTTCCATCCTACTTCTCTACCAAAAGAACTGGGGCTCCCCAAGGTTACGAGCTTGGCCGAATATATCCCTTCTCCAATAGCTCATTAATTTTCTTGTTGATCTCTTCCAAATCATTTGGGGGCATCCGATAAGGTCTCTTGGATATTGGGGTTGTGTCGGGCAGTAACTCAATCAAAAAATTCAATGTCTCTGTCCGGTGGCATTCCTGGTAATTCCTGCGGAAATGCATCGGGAAAATCTTGCACTACTGGCACTTCCTCCAGAATGACTCACGTAAGGGAATTCACTTGATTCTTCATCAATGTGCGTTTGGATACATACTTGATTCGCTTGTTCTCCGGGTTGGTGAGCAAGATCATCTTGCAGGCTCAGTTGATGTTTCCTGCAAACTTTGTTAACCAATCCATGCCTAGAATTACGTCTAATCCATGTGATTCCAATACTATGAGTTCTACGAGAAACTCATGGTTTCCAATGCTGAGGGCCGAGTGACAACCTAAGCATGTCGTCATCGCACCTCCTGGGGAACTGACCTGAAGAGGGCTTCTAAGGGTTCTAGTGGGCAACTTGTACTTTTCCACAACTACCCTTGATATGAATGAATGCGTTGCACCAGAATCAAACAGTACCAATACCGGACATGAATTCAATAAAAACTTACCAATCACAGTCTCTGGCTGATCATAGGCAATCTGCACGTCGACGTGGTTCACCTGGGCACGAGGAAAAGGATTGGGCTTCTTGGCTGCTGAGTTTCCATTGCCGTTGTCATTTCCATTTCCCTGCTTGACTTCCGGACAATCGATGGCATAGTGTCCCGTCTTCTTGCACTTGTAACAGGTGATATGACTCAGATCCTTCTGAGCCGGGGCGAGACGGTGCTGGTTTCCATTTCCTCCATTGTCGGACTTGAAGTTGTTGTTGTTCTGACGATTATTCCCATTCCCTCCATGGTCATGTCCTCCATGGTTATGTCCTCCATGGGTGTGATGAGTGTGTGTCCTCCCGAGTATGGGGTGTAGCAGGGCTTCTGCTGAGCTCCCGAGTTGTACTTCCCCTGGCCATATTTCCGTTTGCGGCTATCAATATGTTGTTGCTTGCCTTCAAGGATGACAGCCTTGTCTACAAGCTCTTGGTAGTTGTTGAAGGTAGACACCATCAGTTGCATTCCTAGCTCATCATTGAGTCCTTCAAAAACTTATCCTGCTTCGCGGCATCAGTTGCCACATCATCTAGAGCATAGTGAGCTAACTGGCTGAACTCGTCCACATACTGCCCCACAGTACGATTCCCCTGGCATAAGTTGTGGAACTCATGCTTCTTCGGACTCATGGCTCCAGCTGAGACATGAGCAGTGCGAAAGGCCTGCTAAAACTGACCCACGTAACTGTGGCAATGGGATAGGTGGCGGTGTAATTCTCCCACCAAGAGGTTGCGGGTCCATCAAGCTGATGTGCAGCAAAGTGCACCTTCTCTGCATACGTACATCCAACAGTTACTATCTCCCTTCTGATCTTGCAAAGCCAATCATCAGCAACAATCATCTCAGTGCTGCTAGAGAACACCGGCGGATTCAGCCTTAGGAAACGGGACAGGTTGTCGATATGGGGTGGTGGCAGCAGATTGTTGTTGTTGTTGTTGTTGTTGTTATTGTTGCCTTGGTTCTGGATGAGCATCTGCAGCAAGGCATTCCACTGTTGGATCAGTTGGGTGAGCTCCGAGGGGAAGGTGAATTTGGGGTCACATCTCGGAGGCATCTGATGCTTTGGAGTGGATGAGAAATTAGAATAGAACAAGGGTCTAAAGGGGAAAATTACACTACCCATATGAATGCAATAATCATTATCACACCAATCATTTATTCAGTCAACTCAAACACAGTTCAATCTCGGAATACAAATCTCACGACGAAACTAAAACATCGGCCTAATCGATCAATGATAAAATAAAAATAACATGGTGGTCATGACTAAGTGTTCTCCTCAGATATCCTTGCGTCCTCCAGTGGTGCGTCTTCTGGTGTAGCGTCCTCCAGTGGTGCGTCTCCTCTTGTTGCATCCTTCAGTGGAACTCTCCTCGTAATCCTTATCATTGCTCACGAGGGGTCCATCGTCACCACTCGGAAAGAGGTATTCTCCCAAGTCCATCTTATCCTCCATTGCGCCAACATAAGTCTTCAGGTTCTCGATTCTCTCCAAAAAATCCTTGACTTATTCTTCATGCTCGTTGAAGTCATCACGGGCTTTATCCTCGAATTCTAGCTCACAGAAGATCAACCTCCTGACTACCTTCGAGCTTCTGTGCGTCTGAACCTCCAGATTCCTGACGTGAGTCTCCAGGTCTTGGACATATGATAGAATGGAGTCATCATCCACGGTGCGCACGATATTTCCATTTCTAGCTCTGCGGGAAATCATGGTGAGGTCAGATGCGTCAAGCTCGGCGCTGTACTCTTCTCGGAGATGTCCAAGTGCATGATGTATAGCCATGGATCTCCCGAGTATCCAAGTGGGAGCGATAAACTCGAAGTCAATGGGCTCTCATAAGCTTTCGAAAGTCCTCCCTGGAATGTGCACCACAATCCTATAGTGAGTGTCCGTCGGAAGTGCATTGGTAGGCTACCTGGTGATAGAGGGCAGAGCAATCTTCAACTTCTTGATGATCTGAACTAGCTTCTTGCCAAAAGGCATCGTCTCATCCGGCTGGCGAAACTCCGGCAGCAGAACTGGGATGTACTCGGTGGCCATCTAGAATGTTGAAAATCGGAGGGAAGTCAAAAATGAACAGGGGAGAATTGTGGAAAAAAAAGACATAAAATAAAATAATTTCTTCCTATAGCTTTCCGATCCAAGCGTTTACGCCCTACGGTTAGCGTGTGCTCTTATACCATCTCTATAGCGACCCGGCCCAAAATTGGCCAAGTCTCTGTGTATCTGTACCATCCCAAGATTGCTGGCACACACAATACATTAATGAAAATATAAAAGTTCAATCACACCTGATTAT
This sequence comes from Triticum dicoccoides, assembly GCF_002162155.2. Lineage (NCBI taxonomy): Eukaryota > Viridiplantae > Streptophyta > Magnoliopsida > Poales > Poaceae > Triticum > Triticum dicoccoides. The sequence goes on along the minus strand of NC_041387.1, from coordinate 297,596,120 downwards.
TTCACGATTCTCATATCGAGTCTTTATTACATCAGAATAAATTCGGCCGAAGGCCAACTCATGAGAAAAAACTAATGCAGAAGCATACACGATAAGCGAGTCCATCCGACTCCATAGGGCAATCACCGAGCATGGATCGTAGCCTCACTCCTAGTTGGAAAACTCCTCTGCAACATAAGACGTTGCAGTCATGTAGGTTGGCATTTTGAATATTTCTGCAAGTCATAGAGAGTGAACAATAAACAAATGCTATGACTATATGCATGTAACGCCCACGATGCAGCTATGTCTCTCATGTGTCGAGGCACGACTTAGAGGCATAACCACGTTGTAGGTTTTGTCGCAAGAAGGGTCATCTTCACACAATCCCATGTAATGAACAAGAATGGGATAAAGAGAGTTGGCTTACAATCGCCACTTCACACAAAACATAAATAAATTCATACATCATCCAAAATACACACATAGACCGACTACGGTCAAATCCAGAAGAAAAAAAGATAACCCCAAATGCTAGATCCCCGATCGTCCCAACTGGGCTCCACTACTGATCATCAGGAAATGAAACATAGTAATGACCAAGGTCCTCATCGAACTCACACTTGAGCTCGGTTGCGTCACCTACACTGGTATCATCGGCACCTGCAACTATTTTGTAGAATCTGTGAGTCACGAGGACTCAGCAATCTCACATCCGCGAGATCAAGACTATTTAAGCTTGTGGGTAGGAAAGGGTAATGAGGTGGATCTGCAGCAAGCACTAAGTAAATATGGTGGCTAACCTACGCAAATAAGAGCGAGAAGAGAAGCAACGCAACGGTCAAGAAGCTAGAAGTGATCAAGAAGTGATCCTGAAACTACTTACGTTCATACATAACCCAAAACCGTGTTCACTTTCTGGACTCCGCCGAAAAGAGACCATCACGGCTACACACGCGGTTGATGCATTTTAATTAAGTCAAGTGTCAAGTTCTCTACAACCGGATATTAACAAATTCCCATCTGCCACATAACCGCGGGCACGGCTCTCGAAAGTTTATACCCTGTAGGGGTGTCCCAACTTAGCCCATCACAAGATCTCATGGTCAACAAAGGATATTCCTTCTCCCGGGAAGACCCGATCAGTCTCGGAATCCCGGTTACAAGACATTTCGACCATGGTAAAACAAGACCAGCAAAGCCGCCCGAGTGTGCCGACAAATCCGATAGGAGCTGCACATATCTCGTTCTCAGGGCACATCGGATTGTCCAAGCTTCCGATAGGCTAGCCTAGAGTTGCCCCTGGTGGCCACCGTCGACTGACAGGTTGGACCAACACTCACGACGAGCACTGGCCCGGGGGGGGGGGGGTAAATAAAGATGACCCTCGGGCTCCGGAAACCCAAGGGAAAAAGGCTTAGGTAGGGAAATGGTAAAACCAAGGTTGGGCCTTGCTGGAGGAGTTTTATTCAAAGCGAACTGTCAAGGGGGTCCCATAAATCACCCAGCCGCGTAAGGGACGCAAAATCAAGGAACATAACACCGGTATGACGAAAACTAGGGCAGCATGAGTGGAACAAAACACCGGGCATAAGGCCAAGCCTTCCACCCTTTACCAAGTATATATATGCATTAATTAAATAAAAGATATTGTGATATCCCAACATAATCCTGTCCACCATGGAGCAATCTTCAACTTCACCTGCAACTAACAATGCTATAAGAGGGGCTCAGCAAAGTGGTAACATATCCAAACAATGGTTTGCTAGGAAGGTGGGTTAGAGGCTTGACATGGCAATATGGGAGGCATGATATGACAAGTGGTAGGTAGCACGACATAGCAATAGAATGAACAACTAGCAAGCAAAGATAGAAGTGATATCGAGGGTAATGGTCATCTTGCCTGAAATCCCTCTAGGAAGAAGAACGAGTCCATGAAGAAGACAAACGGACATAGTCGAACGAATCCTCACAACTCCGGAACGAAACCGAAGCTAACGAGAGAAGCAAACCGGAAATAAGAAAGCAACATGGTAAACACACAAGCATAAACATGGCATGTTGCACAATCAAGTATGATGCTTGTCCGGTTTAAAAAGGCATGGCGTGGCAAAGTACACAAACAATACTACAAGTTAAGTGGAGCTCAATATGCAACTCGTTGCATATTGATGAAACACCACATTCAATCATTTAGTTCTCTCTCATTTATGCTACTCATCATTATTAAATGTTGTTAAACATGGCAAGGGGTGAAGCATAATGAAACTACCTATCTAGGCAAGTTTAAATGAGGCCGGAACACCAAACAACAATTCCGGATAATCCTCATATGCATATTTTGGAATTGGCACTGTTCTGCCTTAACCATATTTTAGAGTTGTTAAACATGCAAAGTAATTCCACCATGTTAAACTATGCATTTTTCCACCCCATTTACATATAAAGTTTATTAAATTCGGAGCTACGGTTATTTAGTTATGAAATAAATCATTTTAACATGGCATTTATGCAAATTAAACAAACAGCAGGTTTAAACATTTTTAACATGGATGAAAGTTGGATAATATGAAACTAGATGAAATTCTAAGCACTTTTCATATATAAATCATTTTAAACCGATGCACGGTTCAAGAGTTATTAATGCATGAACATGAAGGACTTTTCTACAAAACTGGCAGTCTCTGGATAAAAGGAAAATTCGTTCTGGCAGGGAAAAAAACAACACGGGCCGAATCAGGAGCAGTCCACTGGGCGGCTATGCTGCTCACCTAGCTGGCTCGGCCCAGGTCGGTGGAGGTGGGAGCTGGGCCGTGGTCAACGGGAAAAGGGGAGGCCGAAGTTGACGAAGCGGTCAATGCGAGGCGCGGGCGAGCGGGCGCCTCATCCTCTACTCGTCAGGAAGCAAAGCAGCGGTGGCGTCTTGGCGCAGCTACAAGCGGCGCGGATCTGGGCGAGGATGGCGGATCCAGTCGCATACGGAGATGAGGCACCGGGTCTTGCGGTTGGCGACGCTGAACTCCATCGGGCGGCCATGGATGGGACCTGCGAAGCACCATGGCTGCAGGGTGAGGGATAGGAACGAGGGGAATTGAAAGAAAACGGGGAAGGGAGAGGAACGAGGTCACCAGTGGCGAGGTTCGGGCCAAGGCAGGAGAAGGAGGGCCGGGGAGGTCTTGGTGCTCGCTGGAGATCGAATCAACAGGGACGAGCTGCTCGTGATCCCCTCGGGATCGAGCAGAGGAAGTGGCCTTGGCGCCTGCGGGCACAGGGACGAGGAGGTGGGCACACGCGGGAGGAGGAGGACGGGAACGTTGTTGAGCACGTGAGGCCGATGCTGGTTTCACCGACGGCGACGGCGCCACGGGGGGAGGAACAAACAGGAGGAGCTCCCTCTCGATCCCAGATCGAGCGAGCAGGGAGGCTCTCGGGCATGGTCACGCTGGGGCGAGGGGTGCAGGGTTGCGGTTGCTGGTTGGATCATGGGGGTCTCGAAGTTTAGGCAGGTGGCTGCGCTTGCGGGTGGCGGCGGAAATCAAGGAGCTGGTCGGAGCGATCTGGTTGGGTGGATGGGGACTCTGAGGTGGGTGGCGGCTAGATCGGGAGGGATCCCGAGGAAGTGAGTGGCAGCGGCAGGTGAGGGGAAATCCCCTAGAATTTAGGGTTGGGGCAGATTTGGTTAGGCGGTCATCTGCTATAAATAGCATAAGGGGGTTTGGAACAAATTTGATCATCGGATCGCGATTAGACGATCGAGAATAAAAGGTTAGGGGAGTCCAATTAAGAAATGAAGATACTTTTGGAGATTACCGGACCCAACGGTCACGACAACCAGGTCCGAGTTCGGGGAGTTTCAGACACGCACGTGAGGGGGGGTTTGACAGAGGTCGAGAAGACAAGAGGGCTTGACAAAAGGTCAACAGAGAAAGAGAGAAGCGGCACTATGAATGACTAAGAGTTTTTATGAAAACATGCGGATGCAATATGCATGATGACATGATGAAATGCAACAACAACAAAATAAATCACACGACGGCAACGAAAAACATGGAAGGTGTCTGGAGCGTCGGTCTCGGGGCGTCACAACACTCCTCCACTTACAAGAGATCTCATCCCGAGATCTGAGGATGGCACCGGAGAGAAACGGAAGAGGAAGCGGTAAAACTAAGTTGCTTCTTCGACAAACGAGTGGAACCATGAACCTTGAGAGGTCGGAAAGCTTGAAAAAAAAGAATACAACGGAGATGAACGAGATTGAAAAGCTCCATTAGAAAATAAGAACAAGGAACATTATGAGAACCTTGTAGCTTGAAAGACAAACAAAAATGGTTACGATGGGCAAGAAGTACATGCAAGTACTCCGGTTTAAACGAGATGTACAAGGAACAATAAAGAACAATTACGACAACACTCCGGTTGAAAATGGGAGGGATATAATATGAACTTCGCAAAATGAAAGCACTTGGATGAGTCTCCGATTAAAAGAGGAATGATAGACACAACACTCTGGTTAAATGGATAAGCAAGAAAAGAACACGATCCTCACAATTCGAGATGATGAGTGAAGAGAGCAACATTACCATGCCTCCGGAAGAAAGAATAGAAGATAGATCATTGGAATATAGGAATGGAAAAGAAAATGCCAAATTCTGCACAAATGATCTTGGAAAGCACGCTTCCAAGAAGGTTAGAACAGAGTTGTAGGAAAACCAATAACGAAATGAATAAGCTTGTAGTGGGCTTATGGAAAACTTATCAAAATTGAGGCGAAATTCTGCCACTACGAAAACAAATAATATAATTGATAACACCAATGAGATGAAAAAACTTCTTCCAACAAGATGATAGAGAGATAACTTGGATCATTGATAAGCACCATAATAGCAACATTCCTTAGGGAAGGCTTTAGGTGAAATATAACGCAAGATAACTCCAATGAAGAGATTGATGGGTTGCAAAGGATCTCCTGAATGAAGAGAAAATGATGGGTTTAAATATCTCATTCTTAACAACTTGAGAATCATGAAACATGAAGTGAAATTGTCAAGAATGACATAAGACCACCTCAGAAGGTAGAAAGAATTGCACTTCGGGATGCACGATGAAGAATGCTTGAACTCCTCAAAACAAGACATGTGTTGAACACCATGTTTAATTTTGAGTATAGCTCAGCGGATCATAACTTTGAGAGAAATGTTGAAGAACAATTGAAGAATGAAAATAATCCTTGACGAACCATCATGTAGAGCCGCCATGAAGAACTTCGGTAATAAAATGATGATAAAAAGAAAGAGAAGTTGAAAGCACAAGGTGAAGCCTTGCGATGATTTAGATGGACCTTCGCGACGAGATAATGCGGAAAACTTGGAACTCCGGAAAAGGAAAAGATGAAACACTAGAACCGAGAATTACTTCATCACGAACAATCTCCGAAAGAAAAGAATTGAATCACCTCGAGGAAATAAGAATAAGATTTATTGTATGCTTATCCTTCATCAAATTAAATTGATGGCAAGCAATGGATTTGGCATACTACTTATTCCCGCAGAAAGGATTAAGAGAGATATAGCGCAAACTTGAGAAGGTATTGATGGAAACACCGGTGGGATTTGGAAACAACGAATGAATTGATATGATAACAAAGGAAGTGAAATCTTGAATGAACCACCGTAAGAATTGAAAATGAAAGTAGCAAAGGCACAATTCACCGGGAAGAATTGGAAAATGAATGAAGATACTTGAGGTGATTTAGATACATGAGAACGAAGAGATCATGAACTGATTAGAGGATATTTGAACGATTCACCGACAAGATTTGTAGAACGAAAGCTACACACTGAGAATGAATAATTCTGAGATGATGGGCTCCGGAGAATCAAACTGAAAAGAATCTGAATTGCTCTGGATGGGTGAAAAGAATTCTCACAATCGAAAACAATTATGAGAGGATGGCATCAAGCTAGAACCATGAATCTTGAAGAGAATGGAGCAAGATTTAAGAGAAATCCTTCTTCGGTCTTCAAATGTTGTGAATGAAGATGAGAACCACCATGACAATTTATGAGACACTCCGGAGCAATGAAGAATAGAAATGTTGAACCAACGATGAAAATGTTTTAAAAGCGATCTTGGAGAAGGAATATGATTGATGATAATTCATTCTTAAGTCAAACTTGGAAATGAATTTGAGAATCACTCCTGATAATTAGAAGAGTCAGGTAAGATCCTGGGAAAAGACCTGTGGGTTAGGGCCCACTAAAAAGATACACTGTTGAACGATTTTACAGAGAGATTGCACGGGTTGAATTAAATGGATTGAATGACATAACAACCTCAAAATAACTTGAACGGATTGAGAATGGAAACACGAATCTTTCGAGATATCTTCAGCACACCAAAACAAATGTAAAGCGAGAGGTGAATGATTAAGAGATACACCGGCATGAGAAAAACATTTGAAACGAGGAAAGGATATGATCGACAAGGCTTGAATTGAAACCACCATTTAAGAAAAGAGAACAAAGAATGATAAACTTGAAGCTTCCTTAGTACCTTCCTGAGAGTCACCGGATAAGAACATTGACGGAAAAGAATGGAGAGACTTCCCACCAATAAAAGGATACATGATTAAGAAATCTGAGTCCTTGAAGAAAAAGGGTGGGAGGGTGGGAAAACAAAGGCAACATGGGACGGTTGAAACAAACACCGTTGAGAAAATTGAGGGGTGATCTTAGGAATGTTGAAATGATCGGATCCACTTGAAGAGAAGCACGCCAGTTGGAAAGAATTGGGATGACAATCTCGATGATGAAGAAGGATTACCACTCCCGTAGAAATATGAGAACACCGCTTATGAAAGGTATGGAATCAACACTTGACATTGAAGCAACTCGAATACCACAACTCAAAACAAAACAAAGGATTGGCTTGCAGAAATAAGCCGGAACAAATACATATGATAGAGATTTACCCAATCCCATATCATGCATTTGTCGGAAAGATATTCTAGGAGCTACTTGAATTCCCACCTATAAACTCCCGAAACTTTCTGGTTATGCAATTTGGTGTTGGGGATACAGGGGAAGCAATATATCTCACCCAAACTAACAATACTTACATCCATCTGCATCCATCCGTCAACACATAACCAAGAAAACTCCGGAAATCATGCACCTCAACCTTCGAAAAGCATCCGTTATACGAGCTATGGCAATACTCCCGAACTCCCTGGTACTGGGTGGCGTCGAGGTTATCTTACCACTAGATGCATAGAAGATATTTTCTATGTCGGCGAAACTCAGGTATTCCAGAACCGCAACGATAAAATTGTGACGACAACACCTCGGAGCTCAACTCCCCGGGTCACTTCCACAACCCCTAAATGTCAGGAGGCACCAAGAACAATGTTCTCGTCACAAAAATATCGGAACGATCCCAAGATACCCAAATGATCCTAAATTTTTTTAGTGAAATTTGAGGAGAATAATGTCAAAACATCTATGTTAGGAGACCTCACCAGAGCGACGAAGGGACTGAGGAGTAAAAAGAATCCTACTCTCCGATATATATAATCCTAAGACTCAAAACATTTTTGTTCTAGACTCGACAACACCAACGATTCGATCAAGCAGGGGGCTCCTAAGTCGGGGATGGCTCTGATTACCAACTTGTAACGCCCACGATGCAGCTATATCTCTCACGTGTCGAGGCACGACTTAGAGGCATAACCGCATTGTAGGTTTTGTCGCAAGAAGGGTCATCTTCACACAATCCCATGTAATGTACAAGAAGGGATAAAGAGAGTTGGCTTACAATCACCACTTCACACAAAACATAAATAAATTCATACATCATCCAAAATACACACATAGACCGACTACGGTCAAATCCAGAAGAAAAATAGATAACCCCAAATGCTAGATCCCCGATCATCCCAACTGGGCTCCACTACTGATCATCAGGAAACGAAACATAGTAACGACCAAGGTCCTCGTCAAACTCCCACTTGAGCTCGGTTGCATCACCTACAGTGGTATCATCGGCACCTGCAACTATTTTGGTAGAATCTGTGAGTCACGAGGACTCAGCAATCTCAGACCCGTGAGATCAAGACTATTTAAGCTTGTGGGTAGGAAAGGGTAATGAGGTGGAGCTGCAGCAAGCATTAAGCAAATATGGTGGCTAACCTACGCAAATAAGAGCGAGAAAAGAAGCAACGCAACAGTCGAGAAGCTAGAAGTGATCAAGAGTGATCCTGAAACTACTTACATTCATACATAACCCAAAACCGTGTTCACTTCCCGGACCCTGCCGAAAAGAGACCATCACGGCTACACACGCGGTTGATGCATTTTAATTAAGTCAAGTGTCATGTTCTCCAAAACCGGATATTAACAAACTCCCATCTGCCACATAACCGCGGGCACGGCTCTCGAAAGTTTATACCCTGCAGGGTGTCCCAACTTAGCGCATCACAAGCTCTTACGGTCAATGAAGGATATTCCTTCTCCCGGGAAGACCCGATCAGTCTCGGAATCCCGGTTACAAGACATTTCGACAATGGTAAAACAAGACCAGCAAAGCCGCCCGAATGTGCTGACAAATCCCGATAGGAGCTGCACATATCTCGTTCTTAGGGCACATCGAATTGTCCAAGCTTCCGATAGGCCAGCCCAGAGTTGCCCCTGGTGTCCACCGGCGACTGACAGGTTGGACCAACACTCACGACGAGCACTGGCCTGGGGGGTAAATAAAGATGACCCTCGGGCTCCGGAAACCCAAGGGAAAAAGGCTTAGGTAGGCAAATGGTAAAACCAAGGTTGGGCCTTGCTGGAGGAGTTTTATTCAAAGCGAACTGTCAAGGGGGTCCCATAAATCACCCAACAACTTAAGGAACGCAAAATCAAGGAACATAACAGACGGAAACTAGGGCGGCAAGAGTGGAACAAAATAGCGGGCATAAGGCCGAGCCTTCCACCCTTTACCAAGTATAAAGATGCATTAATTAAATAAGAGATATTGTGATATCCCAACATAATCCTGTCCACCATGGAGCAATCTTCAACTTCACCTGCAACTAACAACGCTATAAGAGGGGCTGAGCAAAGCGGTAACATAGCTAAACAACGATTTGCTAGGAAGGTGTCACATCCCTAGTTCTGGTATGACCTAGGCTAACTAGTCATTTGTGCATCATGTTTAAATTCCATTTAAATTTGAAATGAGGATTTGTGAAACCCTCAGAATCATCTCTGAAAATGACCCAAATAATTTTTTTTTTCCAAAAAGGTCCAAGAAAATGCTCATGTTGCTCTCTGAAAATATTGGACCGAGATAAAAATCAAACCAATATTTTTAGGACCTCATAAGTATTTATTTTGGGCATTTGGAATTAATGCAGTAATTATTTGCTTTGGATATATATTGTTATATATATAAAATATTGTCCAAAAATTATGCCATTTATAAAGGAGCTCTGGAATAATATAACTAGCTTCTATAAAAATTGGCATAAGAAAATAAAATGATTTAGTATTTTTATTAAATCAAAACATATGTCAGAAAATAGAAAAGAAAACAAAGAAATGGAAAACCTACCTGGACTTACCTGCAGCCCTGTGTAGCCCAGCGGCCTAGTAGGCCGGCCCAGCCAGCAGGCGGCCCAGCCCGCCTCCTCCTCTGTCGTCTTCTCCCCCTCGCCAAGCAGCTGCGTGCCCGCGCCACAGCCGGCCGCGGCCACGTGCCCGGCCACCTCCTGCCTCCCTGCCTGCTCCGCGACTCCTTGGACGTCGCCACGCACGCCCCGCACCTCTCTCCCTCTCTCTCATTCCTCCCCTTCCCCTGGTCTCTCTCCCATGCGACCGCCCGAACGCGCCGTCGCCGCCGCACGCCATTGCCGCGGCCACCACCTCCCCCTCGCCCTCTCTTCGAGTCCGGAAGCTCCGCCACGTCGTCCACCACCTCTCCGCCAAGACGTGCCTCGCCGGACGCCCCGTGGAGCCGTCGCCGTTGCCTTCTTCACCTCCGGCCGCCGTGGATCCCCATCGCCGCCCCGCCGTCTCCAGTGTGTCCCCGAGCTCGCCATCGAGCCTGTCGAGCCCGCGGTGAGCTCCGCCACCGTTCCCCTCTCTCCGTTTAGCTGCCCGCACGCCGCAGCCCTCCTCCCCACCAAAGTCGAAGCCTCTCGCCACTGTCCATGTCGCCGTCGTCGTCTCGGCCTGCCTTCGCCCAAACCGAGCACCCCATCGTGCTACCGGTGCCACGAGGGTGCCGCAGAGCCCCTCGGGTGGCCTCCCCGTGCCCCGCAGCCCGTTCCCGCTTGAAGCCGAACTCCGGCCGCCGCCCCGAGCTTCGCTCCGGCGAGCTCCGGTCGACCCTGCCTCTCCCACTTGCTCCAATCGGTGCGGACGAGTGCTGGCTCCTCGCCCGTGGTCTCCGTCGCCCAAATGGTCGCCGGGGCGATGATCCCGAGCCCTCCGCTGCGTTCGGCCTCACCGGCGGCTAGACGCCGGCGGGATTGACCGGGTCAACCCCCGCTAACTAAGCCCCCTTGTGACGCTGACATGTGGGGCCCGGTCCTGCTAATTTTTTTGTTTAGGATTAGTTTAGCAACTAATTAACTCTGTTAACTAACTATGACACTGACGTGTGGACCCCACACGTCAGGTTTGACCCTGGTCAGCCCCGGTCGACCTGCTGACATCGTGCTGACGTCATGCTGGCGCAATAATATATTTTCTGGATTTAAATTAAATCAGGAAATTCCAGAAAATGATTTAAACTTCAAAAATTCATAGAAATTCAACCGTAGCTCAGATTGAAATAATTTATATATGAAAAATTATCAAAAAAATGCAATCTTTCCATCTGTACTAGTTTCATGCATGACAAACCAACTTATACATGCTGTATAAGTGAAACACTAAAATGGCTTATATAAAGAGCTTATTTGGAGATGCATTTGAACCTTTGGTTCAAATGGACTTCAAACCAAATGAATACTAGTTGCATTAGCTCAATAGCATCACATCTTCATGCCATCTTCATGCATCATATCGTTGCATATGCTTGTGTATTGATTGTTGGCACCGTTCCTTCTTGATAGGTCCTGCTCCGGAGACCGTTCCAGAGTACCTGTCTGTGAAGTAGTGCCTCCCTTGTTGATCTACCAGGCAAGCAAACCCCCTTGTTCATTCCGATATAATCCTACTCTCTCGCTCCTGCTCTCAGTTATTGCATTAGGACAACAACGATTCATCTGCTACTTTGTGATGCGGTAGTTGAACCCATTCCTTTGCATGACCTGTCATTGCCACAGTAAATAGTTGAAACCCACTAGCATGTGTAGGAGTTGATTGAAGCCATTGTTGTGTTCCTACCATGCTATGCCTGCTATTGCTTAGAGTGTGTCAGATCTGATTCATTGGGAATGAATTGGAGTGCAGTCCTATGTTCTGATGCTGAGAGTGAAGTGTGTGAACATGATTTGGTAAAGGTAGCGGTGAGAGGCCATGTAGGAGTACATGGTGGGTTGTCTCACAGGAACCGTCCTTAAGCACCGAGTTCGGTGTATGTTGTCCAATGACTAGCTACTACCACACATTGGAATGCTTAAGTGCCCCTCTCGACTTATTAACCGACTTGATCTCTATCCAGGAGTCGCAACTAGTTTCTGGTGTTTGTAGGTAGTGCTATTTTTCTACCAAGTGGCACCCGGCAGGGTGGGCTTGGGACAGACTAGGCACACGTGGCCTGGTGTACCGAGTGGCACCCGGATGGTGGGATCGGGAACCCTGCACACATCGTTTGGGGCCGTGAGCGAAACCCCGACCGGATCTCCTTGCGGATGGAACCCGAATAGGCGATAAACCTGGACTAGAGTCTTGTGTGGTTAGTCAGGTCGTGGCTGACACCCTCGCCAGGCTTCCGCTTGAAGGTTGCCGAGATACATGACGTGTACATGGCGGTAAGTGGCGAGAGCGTGTGTGAAGAAGTACACCCCTGCAGGGTTAACATGATCTATTCGAATAGCCGGGTCCGCGGTTATGGACTTCTTGGATGCTTACATGGTACATAGAAAACTTGAAGTGGATACTCTAAAATGCTCAAGACAAGTGTGAGTGCTATGGATGGCCTTCTCGTAGGGAGACGGGGATGAATCCATAGTAGTGTATTGTGTGGTGATTAGTGGACTCGTGTGCGCCATATCACCTCAAGAGTTTCTGGTAGTCGTAGAACAGGATAGCCACAGAGTCAAAGCTGGCTTGCTGCAACGAAACCCCAATTACAGTCTTGATACAAATGCATGTATGATAGGATCTGATGTAAGTCTTGCTGAGTACCTTTGTACTCATGTTGCTTTATTTATGTTTTTGCAGCAGAGACTTCGGTCTTTCTAGTGTTCTCGTGGACTTCGACGAGTAGCTTGTACCTCAGCTACGATCTTGATCGGATGTTGTAGATAGTCAGGCTCTTCAGCCTTTTTCATTTGTAGATGTCTGTACCCAGACATGTAATGCTTCCGCTTGTTGCTTGTATGCTCTGTATGATGGGTCTTGTGACCCCTATTTGCAATAAATGCTATGTTGGCTCTTCTGAGCCTTTATCTATATGAGTTGTTGAGTTGTGTTGTGATGCCATGTTGTACAGCACATACTTGCATGTTATGCGTACGTGTAATGTGTATTGCTATGTAGGATCTGGCTACCTAGTTGTTTATCCTTAGTAGCCTCTCTTACCGGGAAATGTCTCCTAGTGCTTCCACTGAGCCCTGGTAGCTTGCTACCGCTCCGGAACACTTAGGCTGGCCGGCATGTGTCCTTCTTCGTTCCTGTGTCTGTCCCTTCGGGGAAATGTCACGCGACGAATACCGGAGTCCTGTTAGCCCGCTACAGCCCGGTTCACCGGAGTCCTGTTAGACCAGTGCTACAGCCTGGATTCACTCACTGATGACCGACACGTTCGATGTTGGGTCATGGATGCCTGTCCCTATAAGTTTGTGCCACTTTGGGTTTACGACTAGCCATGTCAGCCCGGGCTCCTTATCATATGGATGCTAGCGACACTATCATATACGTGTGCCAAAAGGCGCAAACGGTCCAGGGCAAAGGTAAGGCGACACCCGTGGGGATACCGTGCGTGAGGCCGCAAAGTGATATGAGGTGTTACATGCTAGATCGATGTGGCATTGAGTCGGGGTCCTGACAGAAGGTGGGTTAGAGGCTTGACATGGCAATATGGGAGGCATGATATGACAAGTGGTAGGTAGCACGACATAGCGATAGAACGAACAACCAGCAAGCAAAGATAGAAGTGATATCGAGGGTAATGGTTATCTTGCCTGAAATCCCGCTAGGAAGAATAACGAGTCCATGAAGAAGACAAACGGACGTAGTCGAACGAATCCTCACAACTCCGGAACGAAACTCAAGCTAATGAGAGAAGCAAACTGGAAAGAAGCAAGCAACATGGTAAACAGACAAGCATAAACATGTCATGTTGCATAATCAAGTATGATGCATGTCCGGTTTAAAAAGGCATGGCATGGCAAAGTACATAAACAATACTACAAGTTAAGTGGAGCTCAATATGCAACTCATTCCATATTGATGAAACACCACATTCAATCATTTAGTAATCTCTAGTTTATGCTACTCATCAATATTAAATGTTGTAAACATGGCAAGGGGTGAAGCATAATGAAACTACCTATCTAGGCAAGTTTAAATGTGGCCGGAACACCAAACAACAATTCTGGAAAATCCTCATATGCATATTTTGGAATTGGTACTGTTCTGCCCTAAACAATATTTTAGAGTTGTTAAACATGCAAAGTAATGCCACCATGTTAAACTATGCATTTTCCACCCCATTTACATATAAAGTTTATTAAATTCGGAGCTACGGTTATTTAGTTATGAAATAAATCATTTTAACATGGCATTTATGCAAATTAAACAAACAGCAAGTTGAAACATTTTTAACATGGATGAAAGTGGGATAATATGAAACTAGATGAAATTCTAAGCATTTTTCATATATAAATCATTTTAAACCGATGCACGGTCCAAGAGTTATTAATGCATGAACATGAAGGACTTTTCTACAAACTGGCAGTCTCTGGATAAAAGGAAAATTCATTCTCGCAGGGAAAAAACAACACGGGCCGAATAAGGAGCAGTCCACTGGCGGCTATGCTGCTCACCTAGCTGGGCTCGGCCCAGATCGGTGGAGGTGGGAGCTGGGCCGCGGTCAACGGGAAAAGGGGAGGCCGAAGTTGACGAAGCGGTCAACACGAGGCGCGAGCGAGCGGGCGCCTCGTCCTCTGCTCGTCAGGAAGTAGAGAAGCGGCGGTGTCTTGGCGCAGCTCCAGGCGGCACGGATCCGGGCAAGGATGGTGGATCCAGTCGCAGACGGAGATGAGGCAGCCTGGTCTTGCGGTTGGTGACGCTGAACTCCATCGGGTGGCCATGGATGAGACCTGCAAAGCAGCATGGCTGCGGGGTGAGGGAGAGTAATGAGGGGAATTGAAAGAAAACAGGGAAGGGAGAGGAACGAGGTCACCAGTGGCGAGGTTCGGGCCAAGGCACAAGAAGGAGGGCCGGGGAGGTCCTGGTGCTCGTTGGAGATCAAAGCAACGAGGACGAGCTTCTCGTGATCCCCTCGGGATCGAGCAGAGGAAGTGGCCTCGGCGCCTGCGGGCACAGGGACGAGGAGGCGGGCACACGCGGGAGGAGGAAGACGGGAACGTTGTTGAGCACGGGAGGCCGGCGCTGGTTTCACCGGCAGCGACGGCGCCACGAGGGGAGGAGCAAACAGAAGGAGCTCCCTCTCGATCCCAGATCGAGCGAGCAGGGAGGCTCTCGGGCATGGTCACACTGGAGCGAGGGGTGCAGGGTTGCGGTTGCTGGTTGGATCGTGGGGGGTCTTGGAGTTTAGGCATGTGGCTGCGCTTGCGGGTGGCGGCGGAAATCAAGGAGCTGGTCGGAGCGATCTCGATTGGTGGATGGGGACTCTAAAGTGGGTGGCGGCTGCATCGAGAGGGATCCCGAGGAAGGGACTGTCGGCGGCAGGTGAGGGAAAATCCCCTAGAATTTAGGGTTGGGGCAGATTTGGTTAGGGGGTCATCTTCTATAAATAGCATATGGCCTAGAGGGGGTTTGGAACAAATTTGATCATCGGATCGCGATCGGACGATCGAGAATAAAATGTTAGGGGAGTCCAATGAAGAAACGAAAATATTTTTGGAGATGATCCGGACCCAACGGTCACGACAAGCAGGTCCGACTTCGGGGAGTTTCGGACACGCACGTGAGGGGGGGGGGGGTTGAGAGAGGTCGACGAAGACAAGAGGGCTTGACAAAAGGTCAACAGAGAAAGAGAGAAGCGGTACTATGAATGACTAAGAGTTTTTATGAAAACATGCGGATGCAATATGCATGATGACAGGATGAAATGCAACAACAACACAATAAAACACACGACGGCAACGAAAAACACGGAAGGCGTCTGGAGCGTCGGTCTCGGGGCGTCACAATGCAATTTTGGCTGTGGGGCTCTAAGTATATGTTTTTGCGGAAAGCAAATTTTTCCCTACAACAAAAGGACTTGCTTGCGATTACTACAACATATTGGTTGTTATTGAGATGGTTTCGCCAACTAGTGTCTCAGTCCTGAAATCATTAATAACCCATCAATTAATTAATTATGTTTGGTGTTGAGATTTCTGAATAACTCCAATTCTAGAGGCTCAGTTGTCCATAACCGGGGACACGGCTAATCGGTTAGATTTCCACTGTACAGAGTCTTGTGCACTTTACCCGCAAGAATCATTCACACCTTTGAGTCTTTGCATTGCATGGTGTTTGAAGACAGGACGAACGAAACAGGGTCTTCCGTACGGATCCTCTGGGCCACTGCCGGTGCCCATCCATTTCCTGACGTTCTTCTACATCTACAGGCACCGTTCGTCCAGAGCCATGCCTAGGGTCGACCAAGCCAGAGCCCATAATGGATTGTGGCTGCACAGGTAAGCTTTCGGTCAAGGTGTATCCATCCGTCTCTTTGTGGCTGGGTGAAGCTTTCCGCAAGATGTCATGGCGTTTCTCCATGCATCCCTAGGTCAACCTCTGCATGCTCTAGGATGCCCGTCCATCCGTCCTCCACCCAGTAGTGAATTGAAGTCTGTCTTGAGCATCTTGAATTCTTGATGTTGCCATCATCTTGACTCTCACATCTTCCATGTGAATCACTCAATCAACCCCATCTACAAAGCATAGCATAATAAACTACAACGTCCCGGGCCATGGTAACATAGGGATTTGGGTCAACCTACCACATGATACTACTGAATAAGTTGATTCAATTTCTCCTACTTACACCCATGGTGGGGAGGAATACTGCTAATGCAACAAAACAATGCTAATAAAATTCATGATCAAAGACTTGCCTTGCTGATGTTCTTCGAACGCTAAAGACTCATGGTAACAAGCCTTGCACTCCGGGTACTCTATCAAAACAAACAATACACCAATAAGCATACCATCGTATAAATATAATAACATAACAACAAGTACAACTTGGTAATTAACAATCAATATAACACACAATGGAAACCAACAACAAAACCAAAGAAAGTTATAAAACTCAATGCAAAGTTTTTACTACAAGTAAAACAAGCTATTAAATAGTTTTATACTACCGAAAATGTCTTTAGTAGAATGTAAATAAGGTTTTTGCTAAATAACAGAAAGGAAAAACAAATAAATTTTATGCAAAAAGAATTACTTAAAAACCTTTTAGGAAATTACTAATATGCTCAAAACAGTTTTCCTAGCAAAACAAAAGGAGACAAGCTACTAAGATATTTTTTGAACTACAAAATACGCTACTGTTGCTCTACAGAAACAAATCTGAACATGTCAAAAATAAGAAAATATATAATAATTTAAAGCAATTAAAAACAAAAGAAATAACACAAAATGTATAAAAAAGGTAAAACAGTACTGTTTTTGTGATAAACTAGTTTTAATTAATTCTAAAATTCACCAAATGACACCTATTGATAGACAAAGTCATAAGAAACGAGTAGCAAAAACAAACACTAAAAAATATTAATCCTAGCTCAAGATATTGCAAAACAATGATCTGAACAAAATTCATATAAATCAATTTTCAAAGTTTAAACCATGGTCGAATTTGATATCTACAGAAGATTTTAGAAAGTTCCAATCTAGAGAAGAAAGAATCAAAATAAAATATTCAATATCCTAGGAGATATTGATTTTACAAGATTGGAACTTATTCTGTTTTTAAAATAGAAACAAAAATAACTGGGAAAAACAAGCAGGCAGGTGCTACGCATTGGTCTACTATTGGACCTAAGCTGTGGGC
Source organism: Triticum dicoccoides (assembly GCF_002162155.2). Lineage (NCBI taxonomy): Eukaryota > Viridiplantae > Streptophyta > Magnoliopsida > Poales > Poaceae > Triticum > Triticum dicoccoides. The sequence goes on along the minus strand of NC_041387.1, from coordinate 297,578,750 downwards.
GATCCGAAGCTATACTGCGCTCTGCCGTAATATAACTAAAATGCTAGCGCCCTTAATAACAGAAAACCGACCGGTTCGATCTAAACCGAAATAAATCATAAACTAAAACTGATCTATAAAAATAAAACCTAACTATTCAAGATCTGATCTAGTATTTCAAGTGATGATCTAACGGATGTGAGAAGGCGGCGGCTTACAGTGCCTGTTGACGGTGATGGATGGCGGCGGTGGCTCAAGCGTCGTCATGGCGGCGGCTCCGGCGGCCGGGGAAAGCGGCGGTAGCATCGGGGAGATGTGGCGGAGCGAAAGGAGGTCAATGGTGGCCTTAGTTGTGGTTGGGGAAGATGGAGGCGACCACGGCGATGACGACAGAGCCCTGCAGCTCCAGCAACGGGCGATGATGCTCGAGGCGGTAGCAGTAGTTCCTGGGCGGTGAGAAGGTGTCAACTTGGTACGCGAGGTTGAGGGGGTGCGACTGACAAGACTTGGAGGCAGTGGTTGGCTCACCGGTGGTGGTAGCAGCGATGAACTGCAGCGGCGGCAGCGAGATCCAAATAGCACGAGCGTGGGCTATGGTGCGAGTTGGGGTAAGGTTTTGGGGGTTCAAGAGAGGATAGTGATGGGGCTTTATAGGGCATTGGCTTGGAGAAGGGGTGGCTTGGGATCACCATCCCTGGAAGATTAGAACCGTGGCAGCGGCGAGCGTGTTCTAGCGAGGTTGTCATGGGCTAGGGGTTGAAGACAAGGGCGGGCCCCACGGGTCAGTGAGGGAAAGAGAGGGGAGACGGGCCGAGCGACCGAGCCGTGAGGGGTTCAGGTTGGGCGCGGGGGTAGATTACTGCTGCTGGGTTGACTGGCTGCTGGGCTGGCTGGTGTGGCGGGCGCGCTAGTTTTT
>NC_041387.1:297517915-297577446 GCF_002162155.2 Triticum dicoccoides | reverse complement strand
TATATATCAAAAATCACAGAAAAATAAACTCTAAAAGATGAACTATTTTTCAGAGGCCAAATAAAAACCTTATAAAACATATTTTTGACAATTCCAAATGAAACAAATTTGAATTCAAACTTTTGGCATTATTTTCATCTGACATTTTTGGAGTGTCATGTTAGCTCCTCTCATACTTCTGAACAAAGTATTTGTGAGGGATTTTTGAAATAAATGACAAATGCCTATTTGAATCCAAATTCAAATAAAACTCAAGTGCCTCTGACTTTTTCAAACGCCACTCAATTCAAACAAAATGTGTAGATGCTTAGAGAATAACTGTAAAACATTCCAAATTGGAAGTTTGGGATGTTACAGCAAGACCCTAAGCTTGGGGATGCCCAAGGCACCCCAAGGTAACACTCAAGGAGGACCTAAGCATCTAAGCTTGGGGATGCCTCGGATGGTATCCCCTCTTTTGTCCACAATTCATGGATATGTTACTTGGAGCTATATTTTTATTCATCACATGATATTATTTTTATTGGTAGCATCTAGTTCCATAGTTTTATTTTGTTTTCTTGTTTGTTTGCCACAATCATTGTTTGTTGGACACATCATTTGAGATAGACACACATTCATCATGATTTGTTAGAATACACTATGTGCTTCACTTATATCCATAGAGCACCATGGTGGTTATATTTTATATAAATCATTTGCACTCTCATGCTTCACTTAAATATTTTTGAGAGTCTCTTAAATAGGAAGCAGTAATGTGCACGGGTTATGAGATTAGACTAAATATGATAGGTATACATGAAGGATATAATAAAACACTTTCATATAGATCATGTAGAAATCCTAATGAAGACGTTGCTTCCCATCTTAATACCTTCGTTGAATTATGTGATATGCAAAGAAAAAAGATGTGGATTATGATATTGTTAAGTTGAAATTATTTTGCTTCTCACTAAGGGACTATGCTAAAACTTGGTTTTCATACTTACGTCGCAATAGTATCAATTCATGGGATAAATGTAAGGATGCTTCTATTGTTAAGTGTTTTCCTCCTGCCAAGATAATATCTCTTAGAAATTAAATCATGAACTTTAAACAACATGACCAAGATCATGTTGTGTGGCTTGTTATTTAGAATCACTAATGATGTTAGAGGTGTATGAAAACATGCCTCTATGGTTCAAACCCAGTTAAAGCAAGTTGCTAAATCTCAAAGGGAATTGCTTAGTGAAATCAACAATAATATGAATGATTATGTTGTTAGGGTAGCAACTAGAGGAGGCAAAATGACTCAGGAACCACTTTATCCATAGGGACACCCTAAAAGAATTGAACAAGAACTACTGCAGCATAGTACTAACACGACACTACAATCAGAGACCCTTCAACGAAATTGTGTGCGATGAATTAATCGCAAATGGTCATGTAAAAATGTCAAAAAAGATGAAAAATGTTTGCAATGGAAGATACATCAAACACGGTTCATATTCTAATTACGTGTGCAATGCGTGGCATACGGTTAATCCATAAGAACTATTTTTGGTGAGACAGAACAACAGAAATGGGCAACTATATCAAGGTGTCTGCGATACACGGCATACAGTTCACTCGGATGAACTGTTTGCTATTAGGGAATGCAATGGAAACGGTTAGCCAGATTACGGTGTGTGTGAAATACGGCATACGGTTCACTCGGACAAACTATTTTCAATTAGGGAACACAACAGAAACGGTTCGGTTTAACAAGATGTGTGTGATATGCGACATATAGTTCACATAGATGAACTATTTGCGATGAGCTAAAATAACACAAATGACCCGTGTAAACAAGATGTGTGTGATATACGGCAAACAACCCACTCGGAAAAACTGCTTGTGATGAGAATATATAACACAGGAGGTTTCATGTGCAATCCTATATGTAGAAAAAACTTTGAAAACTGCAAACTAGTTGCTTGCGATGGCTAGGAGTATCGCACACGATGCGTGTGCCGGTACTCGTGTGTGATGGTTAGTAAGTAACACATATGTTTCCTTATGGTCGCGTGTGTGATAACATGTGACACCGCATACGTTTGTTGGGTTGTGCGCTCCACTTAGTCTTCCCGCGCTCCACATGGGTGAATTGTAAAATCTCCAATCCCCTAGCCAGCTGCTAGCTATAAATAACCACAACAATGGCCGGCAGTAGAGACACGCTACTGATCTAGTTGATAGCTAGTTACCCACACATACCGGCATACCCCCAATGGCCGACGACGGGATGGAGTCGCGCGATGGTAGAATCGAGGCTGAAGTCATGATGGTCGGCTTGGGGGTCGACGGCCATGTCGCCACCTCTCCCACAATGGCCAGAGGAAGTAGGAAACGCGGTACAAGCAAGCCGCCAGGTTAGCCAGGGTCATCCTAAAAGTGGACAGGGATCTCCAGTGGGCGATACTGTTGGCTGGATGCAGAGTGCGGCGGATGGTGCGGGCAGTGGAGGACGAACTACGATGATGCAAGGACAACTGCGGTGATGCGGAGCAAAGTTGATCATGTTTTTGGAGCCCCTACCCCATGTTTTCTAGCTTGATTTTGTTGTTTCTTCCTAAATCCGAAAATTCCCCACCAAAAAGCCCCAATATTTTTTTGTGATTTGTTGGTGAGTTGAAATTTTGTTGGATTTGGTCCATGGATTTGTGTTGCCACATGTGGATCTAGCTTTCGCCATCCTCACCACCCTTTTCCATCCACAAATCCGCTCGATTTTGACATCACCATCTCCCTCCACCCCAAAATCGTGTTATTCATCCTGTGCCCGATTTTAGCCCAGGATATGGACGACCGGACCAAGCCGGACGTCCGATGACTTCCGGACGACCGTGACAAGCCGGACGTCCGGGCAACTCTGACGAAACTGAATTTTGTTCAGTTCGGCCACCACCGCATCCCCACCTTCCACCACATCTTCCAAACCCACATACACCACCATCATCCCCAATACCTCCTATGACGATTTTGACACGTTTTGGTCTTTGAGATTTTGAGTTGTGGCTCCCATGTCCTATTGTGTTTCGGCTATATAGGTACGGTTCGAGATCATCATCACTGCGGCTCATCTTTGCAAGGGTCCCATCATCGCCAAGGTCGGTAACCTCGACGACATCTTTGTCATACTTTGCAATTGCATTGATACCCACATGGCCTTACTTTTGCGTAGCTTACCCATCGAAACTAGCCACTGAGTATTGCCGGCAACATGACTTGTGAACATTAGTGATCATACTCCATAGCACACATACCATACCATAGTGGTGCATATCTTGGCATCAACTTGTGTGTCACAAAGTTGTCATCGCATACACAATTGCTATCTTGGTTAGTGAAGTTTTTCATGAGAAAAGAGATCAAAAGTGAAAGAGCCACCCATGCTTTTAAGCAATGAGGAAAGATAAGCAAAGAGCTTATGAGCAAGAGCCATAGCATCATACTACATTAAGATTGTCATACTCGATCATCTTGGTTCATAGAACCGAAATACCATACATATAGCATACTTGGGATAGAGGTCGTTGCATTTTTGCCTAGTAAGTTGTGCACAAGTTCCGTATCCGCCTATTGTGCAATCGTGCTAGCGTCTCTCGTGTATTGTGCAACAAGAGCATTTTTGTGGATTCCACATTTTGGCTCACTTTTGGTTTGTACAATCCCATTTATCTATTTGCATGTGTGTTTCCGTGTACCTCTATTTGCTTGGTCTACTTGTTGCATTTGCAAATTTGTGAATCATTTCCAACATTATTGAAGCTCACTCACAATTGCATCAAATTTTGTGCCACAATCCTAACCAAGCTCCACCAAAAGTTTTTACTTGTGTAGGTGTGAGAACCGACAAGAATTGGTACCAATAGTGCTATTTCATTGTCCGCATTTGAGTGAACTTGATTCATCGTCAACATCGGACAAGGTACATTGGTATAAGTTCTTCTCTTTCTACCACTCACATTTTGCTTGGAATGATGGATAGGCCGAGTACTTCTACCAACCCACTCTTCATCGAGCAAGACGATGACATGTCATCATACGTTACCAAGAGCCACCTCTTTGGTGCACAATGAGCGTTGCATCAAGAGCAATAAGCTATGAACGAATGCATCGACAACCTCGCCACCGACTTGCGAGTCTCCGAGCAACGTACCAAGGACTACTTCGACAACAAGCTTGACGCGCAAAAGCAAGAAAACGATGCAAGGATGGATGAGATCCGCGCTTTGTTGGTGAACCGACCTCCTTCTACATCATCATACTCAAGACGGAGCCACTCAAGTCGACACTCCGACGACTCCTTCTCCGGCTCAAGTACACCGTCATCGAACACTCTTTGACGAGCCGCGCGTCAAGACCGCCATGCATCTCGCAATCCGCTACATGACAAGTATTCACAAGAGCAAGTCGATGAGCGAGTACCTCGTCCTCAACCACACCAAGTCGCTTTTGCACAAGCTCAAGAACGACTACGACAACGGCGTCAAGAGGAAGAAAGAGCGCGTCTACACCAGGCTCAACGTCTTCAACAAGAACATCGAGAAGCGCAAGCTCTTGAGGCGCAACAAGCCCATCAAGAATCAAGTCGAGCCATCGCAGACCGCAATCGCGAACGGCTCAATCAAGAGGAAGCCCTTCGAGAAGAGATCCAAGAGAGGAACTACCAACCGCGAGTGCAACGTCAAGTTCCTCAAGCTCCTTCACAAGCTCGTCAAGCTCCACCTCAACCTCAAGTTCAACAAGAGCAAGTTGATCATGGACTTCCTCCACGCCAAGAGCAACATGAGGATGATTACCCTCCATGACAAGGGCGTCATCATCACCATCGCCAACAACACAATGAAGAGCAATGCTATGGCAAGCTCAAATTCACAATGCCCAAGTTCAATCGAAGCAATGATCCCGAAGAGTACATATCATGGGCATTGAAGGTTGACAAAATCTTTCGTTTGCACAACTATGAGGAAGAGAAGAAGATCGCTATGGCATCACTTGAGTTCCAAGACTATGTGGTCATATGGTGGGAACAAGTCCTTGAGCGTCGAGAAGCAAGAGGTGAACCACCTATCACCACTTGGGATCAAATGAAGGATGTCATGCGAGCACGTTTTGTGCCCACCTACTACAACCGTGATCTCTTCAAGAAACTCCAACTCCTCGAGAAAGGAACAAAGAGTGTTGAAGAATACTACAAGGAAATGCAGATAGCCATGATTCGATCCAATGTCACGGAAGATGAGGAGCAAACAATGGCACATTTCTTGAATGGACTCAATCATCCCATCAAGAAGATCGCCGACTTCCAACCCTACTCCAACCTCTTGAGCTCGTGCATCAAGCTACAAAGGCGGAACATCAAGTGCAAGATGACTTCAAGTACGCCAAGTACGCATCCAAGACCTACGGCTTCTCCAACAACCAAGCTTCAACAACAACTCCAACCTCTACATCAACCAAGCCTTCTCCAAGCAACGACGACAAGTCAAGTTATAAGAAGACTTCATCAAGTTCAAGTCGCCATCCTCCTACTACAAGCAACTTCAAGCCGCGTGCTTCATCATCTACTCCGACCAATGAGATCGTCAAGACAAGCTCCTTCAAGTGTTTCACTTGCGGCGGGCAAGGCTACAAGTCATATGAATGCACAAACAAGCGCACCATGATCCTCAATGACGATGGCACCTACGACTCCATGAGTGATGAGGAGATGGAAGCTCTTAAACAAGTGGCCATGCACCAGTGTGTGAACGAGGATGAAGATGATCAAGTCTTTTGTGATGAGGATTCGAGCCCCGCTCTCGTTGTCTCCAAGGTCTTGACTCTTCAACATCAACAAGAACAGGACCAACGATGACACATCTTCCACACAAAGGCCGGCATCAATGGAAGGTCCGTCAAGGTCATCATCGATGGAGGTAGTTGTCACAACTTGGCAAGTGAAGAACTATGCTCCAAGCTTCAATTGGTCTAGGTGAAGCACCCACACCCATACAAAGTTCAATGGCTAAGTGACTCCGACACTATACGAGTTGAGCATACGGTCCAAGTCTCCTTCAAAATTGGTGCATATGAGGACACTTTGGAGTGTGATGTCGTCCCAATGTCCGTTTGCCACCTCCTTCCTGGTCGACCATGGCAATTCAACCGTGGTGTCATCCACAACGGGCGTACCAATCACTATAGCTTCAAGATGAAAGGGAAAGAGTATGTGCTATGACCTATGTCTCCTAGTCAAGTGATAGCCGACAAGCAAGCCACCCATCATGGAGAGAAGAGTGAGAAAGTGATCCACCAAAAAGTGAGTGAGAGCCACAAGCCAAACTTGAGCGCCCCTTCGCCTAGAGAGAAAAACCTAGTCCTATTCGCCACAAAAAGCGAGATGAGAGAAGTGTGTGAGAACCCATCGGGTGTTATGCACTTTGTCCTTGTGTGCAAGGATGGGGAACCAAAAACTAACACCTCTCACAAGGAACCTTTAGTGTTTAAATCTCTTTTGCAGGAATTCCATGATGTTTTCCCTGATGAGCTACCTCCGGGTCTTCCTCCTCTACGAGGCATTGAGCATCGAATCGACCTCATCCCCGGACCGCCTCTCCCAAACAAAGCTCCATACCGCGTCAATCCCAAAGAAACTAAGGAGATCCAACGGCAAGTACAACAACTAATCGACAACGGTCATCTATGTGAGAGCTTAAGTCCTTGTGTCATTCCCATTATACTTGTGCCTAAGCAAGATGGAAGTTTTCTTATGTGTTCCGATTGTAGACCCATCAATGCTACCGTTCGCTATAGGCATCCCATTCCTCGCTTAGATGATATGCTTGATGAACTTAGCGGTGCCGCCTTTTTCTCAAAAATTGATCTTAAAAGTGGCTATTATCAAATCCGCATACAAGAGGGTGATGAATGGAAAACTGCTTTCAAAACCAAATTTGGCTTATACGAGTGGTTAGTAATGCCTATCGGTTTATCGGAAGCTCCCGGTACTTTCATGCATCTTATGCATTTTGTGCTTTGACCTTATATTGGAGTCTTTGTTGTGGTTTACATTGATGATATTCTTGTGTTTAGAAAATCCATGAAAGAGCATCTTAATCATGTTAGGGCTGTTTTGCAAACGCTTTGCAAGGAACGTCTTTATGCCAACTTGAAAAAATGCACGTTTGGTGTTGACAAACTTGTTTTCTTGGGTTTTGTTGTCCCTTCCAAGGGTGTCCATGTTGATGAATCTAAAATCTAAGCAATTAAAAGTTGGCCCCAACCCACCAATTTGCAACAAGTGTGTAGCTCTCTTGGTCTTGTGGGTTTTTATCGTCGTGAAAGACTTTAGCACTATTGCCGTTCCTTTGCATGCTTTGAGTAAGAAGAATGCTCCTTTTGTTTGGGGATCTTTGCAATCCACCCCTTTTGATGAGCTCAAGTCTTTTCTTACTCATGCTCCAATTCTTGCTTTACCCAACTTTGACAAAACTTTTGAGGTTCATTGTGATGCAAGTGGTACCGGAATTGGCGGAGTTTTGATGCAAGAAAAATGAGACATTGCATATTTTAGCGAAAAACTCTCCGGCGCTCAACTTAACTATCCCATCTATGATAAAGAATTGTATGCTTTAGTGCGTGTGCTACATGTTTGGGAACATTATCTTAGACCTCATGAGTTTGTCATCCATACCGATCATGAAACGCTTAAGTACTTAAAAGGTCAAACTAAGTTGAACAAGCGTCATGCCAAATGGAGTGAATTTATCAAATCTTCCCCCTATGTGATCAAGGACATTAAGGGTAAGGAAAATGTAGTTGCGGATGCACTCTCGCGCATATGCACGCTTGTCACTAAACTTGAGTTGAATGTTATTGGTTTTGAGCACATAAAAGACTTGTATGCTAATGATCCATCTTTTGCTACCCCTTATGCTAAATGTTTGACGCATACATCTTGGGAACAATATTACATCAAGGATGGTTATCTTATGAGAGCTAACCAACTATGCATTCCCGAGTCTTCTCTTCGTTTGCTCCTTTTGCAAGAGGCTCATGGAGGCGGACTCTTGGGACATTTTGGACGCGACAAGACATTCGCCACTCTCTCCAAGAACTACTTTTTGCCCAAGATGTTCTGCGATGTCTCACGCTTCACCAACCGATGCTCTACATGTCGCAAACCTAAGTCTAAATCTCAATCACATGGGCTTTACATGCCTCTTCCTATTCCTTATCAACCTTGGGAAGACATTAGCATGGATTTTGTACTTGGGTTGCCTAGAACTCAAAATGGAAAGGATTTCGTTTTTTTTGTTGTGGACCAATTATCTAAAATGGCACATTTCATTCCTTGCAACAAGATAGACGATGCTTCAGACGTTGCAAATCTCTTTTGTAGGGAAATCTTGCGCCTCCATGGAGTTCCAAAGACAATCACCTCCGACCGTGACGTCAAGTTCTTGAGTTACTTTTGCAAGATGCTATGCGCCAAGCTCGGAATCAAGCTCTTGTTCTCATCCGCATACCATCCACGAACCGACGGCCAAACGGAGGTGACGAACCGGACACTCTCCACTCTACTTCGTGTGTTGATCAAGAAGAACATCAAGGAGTGGGAGGCATGTCTACCCATCGCCGAGTACGCCTACAACCGTGCAAGACATTCGACTACCGGCAAGTCCCCCTTCGAGGTCGTCTACGGCTTCAACCCATTGTACCCATTGGACATTCTACCTCTTCCACTACAAGAGCGCACCAACATGGATGCGAGTGCACGGGCAAGCTACATCAAGAAGATGCATGAGGATACAAGGAACACCAGCGAGCGCCAAGTACAACGACTAGCGACCAAGCTCAACGTCAACAAGCACCCCATGATCTTCAACATTGGCGATCTCGTGTGGCTACACCTTCGCAAGGACCGCTTCCCCAATGAACCCCATGATCCAAGGACGGTTCTTTCCCAAGGGGGGGAGATGATGCGGAGCATCCCTCGCTCATCCCTATGGACGTACCTACATCTCCCTCAACACCACTTGGACCCATGACAAGAGCTCGAGCAAAGGCTATTGAAGATAAGGTGAACTCGCTCCTCTCCAAACTCCCTCTCTCTACTCACGAGACATGGCTACTACCTCATACGGAGACTCTGTGCGTGATCAGGTACTTGGAGGAGAGCCACGGGACGGCAACATCCAATGGCCAAGGTGGCGAGGACACCAAGTGTGAACATCAAGAGGAAGGACTGCTTTGGAAGCTACAGGACCCGGATGACCGGCCAGGCACAGACGTCCGACCCCTAGAAGGTGCTACAACCGAGAGAAGGAAGGCAGGCCAGAGCTCCAGGTTACGGACGACTGGCCGAGCCCGGACGACCGGACACTCCCAGGCTCCGGATGATCGAGCCCCTACAGACGTCCGTGCCAATGACCACAGAACGGACATTACGGCAATCCGAAGGCTTACAAACGACCGTGCGCCTACCAACAGAACCAAATCTACGATCATCCGAAGGACCTCGGACGTCCGGGACCCTGCGAGCCTCTAGACGATCGGCGCCCCACGGACGTCTGGACCCTGGCTGTGTCCAGCTGCGGGCTGTGTCCCATGTACCCCTTCACTTCACCCCTCTTTTGCACTAAGACTATATATAGACCACTCCCACCTCCTAGATAGGGTTAGCATTGTGATAGCTCATTGAGATAGAGCATTGCTCATCCGTACCGGATCTACTCCATGTGAGGGACCGCGCCTCTTCGGAGAAGATCCATTCGGATTCAAGGCCTCCATCCAGAGAAGACAATCAAGACCTCCTCACGGAGAAGAACGGTTACTCTTGTATCTTCCTTTGTTGAATTTGGATCTCGTGATACTTTGTGCTTTCGGTGATCTAGCCCTTGTGTGATCAATACTTGTCGGTTGAGTGTTTCTCTCGTTTTCCCCCGTGATTTCCCTTGTGTTCTTCCGCGCGTTCTTCATGTTTCCCCGTAGGATCCACTCCAAACGTGAAAGATCAGCCCCTAGGGTTCCGCCCTACGTCATGCGGCAGTGGCGACTTCCACACTAGGCGCGGGCTTATGTCCCAGATGGAGGAGGGTGAAGCGCTGGACGTCGCCAGGGCATGCCCGGGGGCTGTCACAGCCGCCCTGGTGACAGCCAACGTCATCTCGTCGGAAGTCGCTAGGGCAGACCCGGCGGTCGCGTTAGCCCTGGTGAGCCCTGCGTCCGAGGCAGTACCAGCGATTCCCGATGTCGAGTCTGCCCTAGCCTCGATCGATCAAGGTGTGTAGGTCATTGTCTTGGCGGCCTCTGCTCCCATTGAGCCCATGATCTACACGTTAATGGACGATGGTTGTTGTGCATGCAGGGTCAGCGTCAGCGTCATGTGCACAGTGTAGCTCTTTTGTGTGCGTGTGGTTCGTTATATTCTTGTAAATTAGCGATATATATATGGGATGACCTCCGCTCAATTGATTTCTTCATGCATGTCAAATATGTCAATTGTATGGGCTGGCCTCTCTGTATATTATCTGAATTTGCAATATGGACAATTAATATGCAAATGCCTTCTGGACATCAGTGTTGATCGCCACGTCGAAAACATGGACATCCTCTACTCTATCGGGCACACACTTAAACCGAATGAACTATGTACGATACTAATACTTTCCAAGAAAATTTGAGTACTTGGCTAATAGCATTTGAGTAACATATATATAGTGGTGACACTATTCGGCAAAATGCGGATGTTGGTAACGCGGTTTTGACAACCATATGGTCCATATCTATACTTAACATAGTAACAACTAGCACATTTTAAGTGGCTAAGGGCCAACAACGACAACAATCTGCTGGAAGCAGCTTGACCATGACGACTCGGAATTTCATCAATGAAAAGGAAGAACCCTCCTGTGCCTTGGTAGAGCATGAGTAGAACAGTGTGTCCAATTTTCCAATGTGGATGTATTGCCACGACAAGTGAGAACTTGTTAATTTGAATGGTTCCATTTCTACGGGAAATGCAGTACCTTGCAATCACTTTGGCGTTATTAGCAGGCACAAGTATAATTCGACCACGTCGGGAAATCAATTCAGGAACAGCTGCAACGGGCAATTTCTGTTGAAATGTAGAATCAAAACCAATTGTAACATATTGTTGAAGATATATATAGTTAATGAACACGAACATAAAAATAAGACTTTACCAACATTTTGTGCACACAATTGGTCTAGTTCAATGTGTGCACGATAGGTAGAATTAATCCCATCCAAAATCCAGTGTTCATACGCTGTGCTATCTCTGTCAGATGATGAAAAAAAATTATGGCATGCCTCAAGTCTTTCTAGGGAAATTTGGTACGCTAAGTAACATACAGATCGTTAACTATGCACCCAACATATCATTCTTAAAAGGTGGAAATGTATTATTTATTCAGAACATGGCATAAGACTATATAGTGCGCATAAATTGGTTAATATAATTTGTTACTGCCTAGGAACGGAGTTAGAAAATGAAATCACAATTTGTTGCTTAAATAGTGAGCAGTTAGTCAGAAAAATTACCCCGATTTTGCTAAGTAATATGCCAGCATGGAGAAAGTTGAAAGAACACTAACCTCGATCAGACTTTGATCGGCTGACGATGTTGGGGAAGTAAACATCCATGTCAATTAGACCAGCATGTGGTGCACACATTAGAATCTTATTGCCATCTTTTAGTTCATAAAACTTAGAAAATTTTCTCCAAAGGTCTGCATCAAAATAGGAGTAACCATATTGATCAAATTTTATGCTAACTATCATTGTAAATCCATGTTGCATTGTCAATATGACATCCATGGAGTCATCAACAAAGTAAAGCCCAAGATTTCCTTCTACTCGTGTTCTTGCAAAGCAAGGGATGTACTACTTGAAATGAAAATTAAGATCGTAAATTAGATATACTAAAATAACAAAGCAAGATGCAAATATAGGAGTAACTGAGAGAACAGAACAATATATAGCTGAAAGCAAAGTACAAAAATAGATAATGTAACAAAGATTTGATGCAAATATGAGTAACTGAACGAACAATACATCATTAATTTCCCTAATATAGGAAAAAATTGGCGTTGGCGTTTAGGCTGCATGAGGCACCGTGCCTTTTATCCAAATGTAGCAACATACGGTATATGTTTACAAATTTAGGCCATGCTGACCATGGTAGGGTGAGATTGAACATATAGAACGCTCCCTGAAGTCATCCAAAATGGTGAGATAGAACTTTGTTTTTGACTGACCGCGACCACTCTTGCCCGATTTGTGCTCGCACTATGGACACTTGAATGAAAACCCTCGAATCAACTAGAAGAAAAATGAATCCACAATGATTTCTGCCGGTTGATTAACAGCGACAGACGGACTGCGATAAGAGATGATTAAATATTTTGCTAAATTTATTACCTTCTACATTAGAAATATTCCCTGCCCAATCCCGCAGAAAATCCCAATCGACCAGAGTGTAGAAAGTCGGTGCAGATAGGCGGTGGCAAGCCGTAGGGGTGAAATCCCGTGCAGTTTGGAGCGCGACCTCCGCCTGCTGACGACAACCATCGAACTTAGGGTGGCCGTCGTGATAGAAGTTGACGAGGTGCAGAGATGCGAAGGTGTCTGTGGCGAGTGGATGGGGACGAAGTGGGCAGGGGGCGAGGGTTTTATTTTTCCTTTTGCATGTGTGGGTGAACACACAGAGTTCAGAGAGGCGACGGAGATGAATCGTGCGCGTTAGTAAATCACCGAGATTGAAGGGGAATCCAAATTTCCTTCCAAGTTTGTCATTCAGTTTTTTTCTACGATCGACATACCCCCTCCAATGCAACGTGTTCAAATTTGGCCTTTTTTTCCGGGCTCATTTACCATATTTAGGTGAGTATGTGCCTTTCCTAGGCATTAATGCACATAATTCAAATTCAAACAATCGGTGCATGAAAAGGTGCACAAGAACGGTCAGGAAAACCATGCTCCTGTTGTTTAGTAAATTCTCATGCCTTTTACAAGGAATGGGCGGATATTTCAAGGAAATGTGTGGCAATAGTCAACCACAAACACATCGTTTATTGGTTTTTCAACTATAGAAAAATGAAACACATGCTTGAAAAACATGATGCCTGGCATGGTGCCATGGTATGGCCTCACCATGCCCTGGTAAAAAATTGAGAAGGTTTGGCTTATGTCGTCATGCACGCCCTTCATAAACCGAACTATCACCAAGGAAGTTTCATGGTTTCAAGGGCAAAATCACTGAGATTGAAGGGGAATCCAAATTTCCTTCCTAGTTTGTCCATGAGTTTTTTCTATGATGAAAATACACCCTGCAAATCATCGTGTTCAAATTTGGCACTTTTCCGGGTTTATTGACCATATTTAGGGGATTATGTGCATTTTCTAGGCATTAATGCACCATAAACATGACGCCTCGCATGGTGCCATGGTATGGCCTCACCGTGCCCAGGTAAAAATTTGAGAAGGTATGGCTTATGTCATCATGCACGCCCTTCATAAATCGAACCATCACCGAGGAAGTTCCATGGTTTCGAGGGGGAAATCACCAAGATTGAAGGGGAATCCAAATTTCCTTTGTCCATGAGTTTTTTCTATGATGAACATACACCCTGCAAATCACCGTGTTCAAATTTGGCACTTTTCTGGGTTCATTTACCATATTTAGGGGATTATGTGCATTTTCTAGGCATTAATGGACATAATTCAAATTCAAACAATCAGTGCATGAAAAGGTGCACATGAAAGGTCTGGAAAACCCTACTCGTGCTATTTAGTAAATTCTCATGCCTTTTACAAGGAATGGGCAGAGATTTCAAGGAAATGTGTGGCAATAGTCAAACAAAAACGTTCATTTACTATTTTTTCAACGTTAGAAAAATGAAATACATGCTTGAAAAACATGACGCCTGGCATGGTGCCATGGTATGGCCTCACCATGCCCTGGTATAAATTTGAGAAGGTTTGGCTTATGTCGTCATGCACGACCTTCATAAATCGAACCATCACGGAGGAAGTTCCATGGTTTCGAGAGGGAAATCACCAAGGTTGAAGGAGAATCCAAATTTCCTTCGTTCTTTGTAATTACACCCTGCAAATCACAGTGTTCAAATTTGGCACTTTTCAAGGCTCATTTACCATATTTAGGGCATTATGTGCATTTTCTAGGCATTTAGCATAGATAAATCCAATCCAGCTATAGTTGCACGGGTGTGATGTCGTTCGATCATGGTGCATTCTACGGTGCCATGCGCGATCCGCGTGGCTGGGGTTCCAGCCAATCATAATGCAACACACAATAGGCTCAGTGCACACTGTTTCCGGAGGCGACGAAGATGAACCATCTGCGATAATGAATGAGCTAGATTGTAAGGGAAGCCGAATTTCCTTTGTCGTTTATCCTTGAGCTCTTAAAATCCACCGCACTGTACAGCTGTCCGGCCACTCCATCCCAAAGCTCTCTCCAAGCGCCATTCATGGCACCATGGCGCACAGTAACTAGTGAGGAAGCGATGGCATCCTGCCACGCCGAGTTCCACACCGCCCGTGACCGCACACATGTACGGTCACGCTAGTTCCGCCACGCTAGTTCATCACCACCCGCGTCCGCACAAGTACATGGGCCGGACTTTGATGCTGCCATGGCCGAATGGGCACTGGATCTAGAGGTGGCCAAAGCCACACAGAATGAGCGGAAAAGGCAGAAAGTAGTCAAGAAAAGAGAGTCCTGCCGCAGCAAGAAAGAAGAGGCCACACGCCGTGCTGATGAGAGCTCGGCGGAGATCAAAGCACAGTGGGCTGTCACCGACAAGGCTGGGAAGGAGAATGACGGTGTCTAGCCAGCATGCCCTGATGCCAGCATGTGAGAAGTAGTTAGTGTGTGTGTCGCCCATAAGTTTGTATAATTAATTACGAGCATCTACTAGTACTACATGCATACTAGTTTTGAGCAAATTACCAGTAGTACTTTAAGTTGGTACTATCTGTTATTAACGTACAATGTTGTTAAGCGCATGCTCTGAGGGCTTTGAGCGTTGATTAGCATGTGTTCGCTGAAGTTTTGTAGCCACACCCCGGCCCTAAATCCTCTCGAAATGTCCGCCCGCAGCCACGGGAAGCCACCGGACACTAGAGCTGGCCACAACTGGTTTTTAGTCCCACCTCACCGTGCGAGTTGGCCGCACACCGGCTTAAATAGCCGCGCCGGTAGATGGAAGCAAGCTTCTCTCTTGTTGCATAGGATCAATTCCAGCTATGCGAGCGGAGCAGGTTGACACTTGATTGCATTTCATAAACCGATGATTGTTCGTCGCGTGTCACCTCTGCCTTGTTCATGTACATTGAATAACCCTGCTACAATAAAAGAGATTTTTAAATTAGGTGCGGCTAAAGATGCTGATGGATATAAGAATTATTAGAAGATCATAAAACACATGGTTTCTATGGCATACCTGTGGCGACCAGACCCGAATGGATCAAGTCTCTGTGCTTAAGTGTCATCCCTGGATCGGATGCTGACACACAGTACTCGAGGATTTATAACAGAGGTAAATCACATGTATAAAGTAACGTAAATACCATTACCTCAATCCAAAAAGCGGAAGTACAAGGTTGTGGATTCCCATCAACACCAACGGCAAAGTTGAGTGTAGAAATGGTAACCCTAACGTATCACTTACTCGTCGTAAGATCCTGCAACATGAGACGTTGCAGCCACAAAGGGTCAGTACATTGAATGTACTGGCAAATTCACACCATAGAGCAATAATGAAAAAAAACTATCACTACAGGCATATTTCGCTGGTGGAGGCTCTATGGTTATAATGTTTTTGCGAAAAGCCAATTTTTCCCTACTACAAAGGAATAAAATTTATTTAACTATCATGGTGGTTGTTAAACATTGAGAATGGTTGACAGCATTCTCAATCCCAATTAGGTAACATCATCATTAAAACCCAACAATATTAATTAAAGTAACATGATGAGATTCACATGATAATCCAAATACTAGATACTCAAAAAGTCCATAACCGGGGACACGGCTAATCATGATTAGTTTATACACTTACAGAGGTTTGCACACTTTTCCCACACGACTCGATCTCCTCCGTTGGTTTTCTTGCACTACATGGTGTTTGAGAAACGGATGACCGAGACATAGTATTTCAGAAGTGCTAGCACCTTATGATGGGTAGACCTGTACACCTACTTGCCCCTACATCTGCTAGTCTACCACTGTAAGAGTTCGCACGACTTAATCAACTATGCTAGAGCCCATAATAGCATGTGGCTGCACATGGAAGTTTCTAGGATGAATAATCTTATGATCCCTTGGAGCCTGGGTGGCGGTCCAAAACAAACAGGCAATCCTGGAATACCCAGGTGCCTCAATCCACCCAGATGTGTATTAAAGTTGCCATCTTAAGTAAACCATTAATTAACAATCTCACATTTGTCATGGAGATCACTCACCCAATCCACGTCTACTAGCATAGCATGGCATAATAAGCAAACGTAGAAGTAAGTCCCAAGGGTTTGATAATAAAACTGGTGATAGGTACTACCTCATCTACTTCCCAAAACCCACATATTAATCAGATCCTAATCATGCAATTGTTTGAGGATTGATCTAATGCATACAAACTGGGTATGAAAACAAATATGATCAAAGTGTGAACTTGCATGCAATGTTGACGAAGATGATTCGCACTCAAAACTCCTGATAGTTCTACTCATCACACTCTGGTCAATCTATTTTGAGCAAGCAATGGTAACCACACATAAGCAATCACTCAAAAGATCGGAAAGAACGAAGAAGACAATTCGAAGAACTTCAAAATCAATCAAATAACTCTTGCAACATGAAACAATTTCTAATAGTACCAAAATTAAGTGAACTTGGATTTATGAGAAAGTTTAGGTCAAGAGCTTCGAGTTGCAAAAAGAATCACTCAAATCGGAGTTATAAAACTCGAGTTATGAACAAAAGAAGTTTGAATACAAATATGTTTGAATTCAAATTTTAAAACTTCCAAAAACATGTTTAAGTTGTTTTACTGGATATAGGGGATCATAACGAAGAAGTCTGTGTTGGTTTCGTTGGATTTAGACAAACGAGTAAAAAGTTGTGGTCGTTTGAAATCCAGGGGCTAAACTATAAGAAAAGTATTTACTACTGGGTCCCTGGCCGAAATTAAAAAGGAAAAGAAAAAATCTAAATAACGGACGTTCGCTACCGAAATTAAAAAGGAAAAGAAAACCGTGTTATAAAGAAAAACCGGGAAAACGAGAAATAACCAATCTAGGGTTCGGTTTTATATCGGTCCGGCGGTTCGGCGGTCTTCGGCGGAAAACCAGCAGCGGCGGTTCCCGGTGGCTCTCCGGTGATGGCGCAACGACGGCGAGGCATGCCGTGTCCGCGGGCTAAGGCGCGGCGGAGTGCGAGGGCAGCGGCGGCGCGGGTGGCGGGAGGCAGCAGCGCGGGTGGCGGCAGCACCCGACGGCGATGGCGGCGGCAGATCTCGCCGGCGGCGGCGGTTGTGGCGAGTCGAGGAGACGCGGCGGCGAAAACGGGAAAAAGAGGGAGAGAGGCGGGGCCGGCGCATTTATAGGGGAGGGGCAGCCTCGGGAGGCGTAGGGAAGGGGGCAAGGGGAGGCCGGGGCGGACACGACGGCGACGGCGATGCCGTGGCGGCTCGGTACTTCGTCCCGAGCTCGGGGACAAGCGGCGCGGGCGACGTGGGCTGGCTGGGCCATGGCCTGGCTAGCTAGCTAGGCCGGCCCAGTCGGCAAGAGATTTTTTTTAACATTTTTTTTGCAGACAAACAAAAATAATAATAACAAAATAAATAAAATTATTATATAGGCATATAATATATCAATTTTTTCATAAAAATATTTCCTACATCGTGAACATTTCTGTAATATCAAATAAAATACACAGAAGTTCAATAAAGCAAAGAGTGCTTCTGCTCTAGTAAAATCCAGTAAAAATCATTTTAAAAATACCAAAATTAATTCAAATTTATTTCTCTCCATTTTTCTGATGTAGGGAATCATGTTACCCCAATTTCTGTATATTTTATTTTTGGAGAAAAATAATTTGAATAAAACTCAAATATCTCCAAATTGAAAACAAATTCAAAAGAACTTTGAATTTAATTCTTTGAAACTCCCAACTCATATTTCATATGTTTTGAAGAAGTCATTTTATCTTCGCTCGTGAAAATCATTGAGTTGCATAAAGCTCCTGGGTTGGAAATATTTTCCAAATGAAATTCAAATATTTTCAGCACCCCTTGTCATTTAAATAAATGGAAGAAGTCATGTCATCTTCTCTCCAGGGTTTTGTGGTGAAAAGAATTTGAAATCATGAAGATAAGAAAAGAAAATGAAAGTTTGGGAAAGTCCTTTTATTCCCTCTCATTTAACTTTCAAATAGTTTCAAATTTCACTCAATCAGTCACACAACAATCAAACAATCAATCAAATCTATCTATTTGTATAACATTCCAAAATTTAGAATTTTGGGATGTCACAAACCTACCACCCTTAAAATAAATCTCGTCCTCGAGATTCAGAGAGGCTAGCAAGAAATAGGTTAGGGTTTGGGGGTCTTCAAAATCCATCGATTGTCATAGGGGGTCTGGGGTGCTACCACCCTTAGAAACATGGTTACGATTTCATCAAAACTTATATACTCCATCCTTTTTGTTGACAGGGTTGGTCTTCTCAGATTCTCGGGAAAATTCCTTCTCTGGGTTCTTCTGGTGGTGGCATAACCTTTCCTCAATAATTCTGTCCTTTCATCTTGGTAAGGTTCCTCTGTGACTGGGTCTTCTTATCAGATGGGTCTGGCGCCAATACTAAACAACTATCTATATCTCATGGTGGTCAACAATTTATGGTTTCTCCTGCAAGAAATGGGTCTGGGCTGAACCTCACCGTATGACCTACTATTGGCAACAACTGCCTTGTACAAGGAAAGAAAACTTATACCATTCTAATGTTCAAACAAGGTTTTGATCGTCGTCTCTCTATTATCGGTAAGTCACTCAGATTTACCATCCCGTATAGCAAGGCGAATAATAGGAGTAAGTCGGTATGGTGATCAATCCATCCCGCACCCAAATCATTACCGTGTATATGGTTTAGCAATCTCGCATTCTAACACTGGGTCATCCTCACAAGCATTGCAGAATTTCTCTTGTCAACGAACCATGTTCGGATAAATCCATTGATTCTCCAAGCCAAACAAACATCTATCGTTTTCTTCACAACTCTCAGGTTTTGCGTTGCTCCTATAAAATCGTCGGTTGATAAAGGCATATCCTCTTCTTCCAGGGTTTCTCCTTCAGCAAGAGTGTGCTTGCTTCTTGTCAGGTCCTAGGGCCTGTGGGCTATGGCCCACTCATCACTTGTAAACCTTGAACTCATCATCGGGGCAACTGATCATTATTCCAACATCCAACTTCCTGGCATTCTTAAATCCATCCAATTGTACTATCTCCCTTCGTTCTATTGGCACCAAACTACTCGTCATGGAGTTACAATTGCTCCACATCACCAGCATTATACCTCCTTCATATCCAATAGTAATTCATCCCTTCGTATTCCTGGGGTATCCCACATATCGTGATAAAACTCATACTTAGTTTGTCCAAGGTCCACTCCGTGGAACATCATTATCCTTTTCAGGGGTCGAATTTCCTCACAGGGTACTACCACCCTTAAAATGCTCCAATTCATCCGTAGACCATATTTCTCATATCCTCGAAAATGGTCAAAAAATCTTTCTTCGTAGAGTAACAACTCATAAAACCCACATCACTGCTAACTTCATTGATAATCAAATTATTACAATTGCCTGCATTTCCATTACATGGCTCAACTCAACACCTCAATATAAAAATAATTGTTCCCACTACTACTACTACATTTCTTTTGTTGCTAACTCAACTATTTAGCACAAGTCTCCTTGGAACAATCCCTGGCAAAGTGCCCTACTTCATTACAATGAAAACATATCACTTCTGACAAGTCTCGAAGTTTCCTTGTGATTACATAGCCTCCTTGGGTCCTCGGCTTCCTTTTTGGGCAACAGCTGAAGTAGTGCCCTGACTCCTTGCACCTAAAACAGGTGATATGACTCAGGTCCTTCCTGGTATCCAATCTATTTCTCTTCCTGGATTTTTCTGTTCCAATCAGGGCTTCTATTTCTTGCGGGTCATACTCTACTTCCTCTGTCGGGAATTCTACTAGATCTCCATTCAGACAATCTTGGGAGATGTGTCCTTCTTCTCCACATGAATAGCATGACTTGGTGCAGGCTTTAATTCTGTTTCCTTTGTGTGTGTCCTCAGCATGTTCCTTGATCACCGGTTTTTCTAAAATTTCCATGAGGGCTCCTTTCATTGCTTCTTTCTTCTGCTGGATGGTTCTCTGTACCATACGGTAAATGTGAAACTGAGTAGGGTAATGGGTAGTTCCTTCACACAAGAAACAAGTAATCTGCCTAGTTGGGCATTCTTTAGCTGGGTGACTTCCTTCACAATTAGGGCATTCATCCTTGTGCTCCTTATGGTTGTGTCCTATTTCTCCACAAAGCTTGCATGCACAGAGTCTCTTCATATCATTTCCATGAGGCTTCATCTTCTGGGACACAAGCCGAGACGTCAGCAAGGTTAACTTAAATTCATTCCAAGTGGTTACTCCTTGCCATCCATTGATGGTTTGGTACATCCTCCACCAAGTTGTAGCACCTCTTTCAAAGCATTGAAGAGCATGCTGGGCCATATCCTTTCCAGTTATAGGGTTATTCTTCATGTGATCCTCCATGTTCTAAATCCATCGGACCGTCTCCAATTGACTCGTCGGTCCAGATAATATGAGCTCATCTCCATTCATCCTCTATTGGGTCCAGGGGTTTTGGGGTGAGATAAGAGAGATAGAGAGGGATACACACAAACCAAACAATGGTTTTGAAAGGGCATTTTTTTGTGGCTGTCAGATAAACATCAAACAAATGACAGCTCACAATCGACGCATCTAACGTAAGTATATAACAGGGGTTGGGTCTTCTAATGGTCAATAAATCTTCAATGTCACCAAACTCTTCAAGTCTTGTTCATATCTCGATGGCTTCTTCCGATCATGCCCGTCCTTCTCAAGTTCCTATGCCAAATCTCTATTGACGTGAAGTCTCTTAGTGACATCCTTCAATATTTCTGGAGTTGCGTTCCAAACTTCTGGGTTTCAACATCCTTGGCATGATCCATGGTCCTACTGTCCTTCAGTTCCTAACGAATCTCCGGCATCTCAAGGTTTTGCCCCTCCAGCTTGGCTACCCTCAGCTTCTAGGTCCTTGAGTTCTTCACGAATTGCCTCCTTGTCAACTATGACTTCCTAAAGTTCCACCCTAAACTTCTTGATGTAATACTCCAGATCCCGGGGATACACCAGCTAAGGTTAAAACTTCATATTTTGCTGACAGATGCTCCATCAGTCTTCTACCATCCAATCCTTCCCTGCATCTGCATGCTTAACTCCGCACGGTGACAATAGCATAAACGGGTAATAGCACCATGGTCATCCGTGTCTATGCCCATGTTACTGCCATGAGCTTCCATTCTATAATTGATATCTCTTGTCTTCGGGTTTTCTTGACAACACTTTGAGTTCTAATGCTCCATGTTCCAGCCCTTCTTCGATACACCTTGATCTCGGGTATAGGTAGCTGCCATAGTCTGCCAAGTTCCATAAGGGTAGCCTTCCTAGGTCATACTAATCTGGAGATCCTTCAGAACCTTCAAATTCTCCTAGTCTTCGGAGTCTTCAACCGTTGCAGTTCCAATTATAACAAATGCTCGATAAAATAATCTTCATTCTGAAGTGGTCTTGGTTGTCCGATATCTTGTCCTTCTTGGAGTAGTCTCATCAGCCGAATCTTCGAGTGGTCAAAAGGGGGAAGGGGTATAGTCTCACTAAAAGGGAATATTTGAATAATCTCAGAAGAGAAGAGAGGTAAAAGATTCTTTTGAAGCGAAAGTTGTAGAGAAAAATCTTTCCTATGGGCTTGCCAGTTTCTAGGGTCACGTCCTACAGTCAACATGTGCTCTAATACCATCTTGTAGCGACCCGACCCGAATGGATCAAGTCTCTGTGCTTAAGTGTCATCCCTGGATCGGTATGCTGACACACACAGTACTCAAGGATTTATAACAGAGGTAAATCACATGTATAAAGTAACGTAAATACCATTACCTCAATCCAAAAAGCGGAAGTAACAAGGTTGTGGATTCCCATCAATACCAACGGCAAAGTTGAGTGTAGAAATCATAACCCTAACGTATCACTTACTCTTCGTAAGATCCTGCAACATGAGACGTTGCAGCCACAAAGGGTCGGTACATTGAATGTACTGGCAAATTCACACCATAGAGCAATAATGAAAAAAACTATCACTACAGGCATATTTGGTTGGTGGAGGCTCTATGGTTATAATGTTTTTGCGAAAAGCCAATTTTTCCCTACTGCAAAGGAATAAATTTATTTAACTATCATGGTGGTTGTTAAACATTGAGAATGGTTGACAGCATTCTCAATCCCAATTAAGTAACATCATCATTAAAACCCAACAATATTAATTAAAGTAACATGATGAGATTCACATGATAATCCAAATGCTAGATACTCAAAACTTCCATAACCGGGGACACGACTAATCATGATTAGTTTAAACACTCTGCAGAGGTTTGCGCACTTTTCCCACATGACCCGATCTCCCCCGTTGGTTTTCTCGCACTACATGGTGTTTGGGAAATGGATGACCGAGACATAGTCTTTCAGAAGCGCTACCACCTTACGATGGGTAGACCTGTACACCTACTTGCCCCTACATCTGCTAGTCTACCACTGTAAGAGTTTGCACGACTTAATCAACTATGCTAGAGCCCATAATAGCATGTGGCTGCACATGGAAGTTTCTAGCATGAATAACCTTATGATCCCTTTGAACCTGGGTGGCGGTCCAAAGCAAACAGGCAATCCTGGAATACCCAAGTGCCTCAATCCATCCATATGTGTATTAAAGTTGCCACCTTAAATAAACCATTAATTAACAATCTCACATCTGTTATGGAAATCACTCACCCAATCCACGTCTACTAGCATAGCATGGCATAATAAACAAACATAGAAGTAACTCCCAAGGGTTTGATAATAAAACTGGTGATAGGTACTATCTCATCTACTTCCCAAAACCCACATATTAATCAGATCCTAATCATGCAATTGTTTGAGGATTGATATAATGCATAAAAACTGGGTATGAAAAGGGATATGATCAAAGTGTGAACTTGCATGCAATGTTGATTAAGATGATTCGCACTCAAAACTCCTGATAGTTCTACTAGTCACACTCCGTTCAATCTATTGTGAGCAAGCAATGGTAACCACACATAAGCAATCACTCAAAAGATCGGAAAGTACGAAGAAGACAATTTGGAAAACTTCATAATCAATCAAATAACTCTTGCAACATAAAACAATTTCTAATAGTACCAAAATTAAGTGAATTTGACCTTATCAGAAAGTTTAGGTCAAGAGCTTCGAGTTGCAAAAAGAATTAGTCAAATCGGAGTTATAAAACTCGAGTTATGAACAAAAGAAGTTTGAATACAAATCTGTTTGAATTAAAATTTTAAAACTTTTAAAAACATGTTTAAGTTGTTTTACTGGATAGAGGGATCATAACGAAGAAGTGGGAGTTGCTTTCGTTGGATTTGGACAAACGAGTAAAAAGTTGTGGTCGTTTGAAGTCCAGGGGCTAAATTGTATGGCATCTTCTTCTACCTCCGATGAGTTCACCTACATCGGCCTTCCTCCACGGCGACGGTGACGAGATGATTGAGCATGGTATTTTCCCTTCGGTCATGGAGGAGAGCGATGATTTGCCATCTTCGGCCTTCATCCACGGCAACGACGACGAGATGGTTGAGCATGGGATTTTCCCTTCGACCACAGCGACGTATGATGACATGAGTGACTTCTGCCACCATATGGAGAGTGAGAGTGCCTTCACCACTAGCCCCATATATGATGAGTTGCCACAATTCCCATGTTAGGAGAGCCATAACCCCCACCACTTGAGTGAGATGAGTGACTCCACAATATGTGACATTGCGTGCACCTACCTTGAGGGAGTGAGTGAGCCCCCACCACGTAGAGAGAGTGAGGAAGTTGATAGGGCACTTGAGGCCATTTGCATTTCTAACAACTTGACCTCTACCTCTATTGTGTCTTCTCATTTGGTGCTAGGTCTCATATATGATGATGCGCTGATCTGCGACGACTTCGTCCTTCCTATGGACAAGACGATGGCCATGGTGGAATATGATGCACCCCCCACATGGTTCCATCAAGATGAAGATGATGACCATCATTTGATCTTTGCCACCTCGCCTACACCACATTAGTGGAATGACATCGGTAACATAGGTGACGATGATGCTCTTGTCCCACTAGTGGACATTATCGACATTGATTGCTTGCATGATGTTGACTCACCTATTACCATGCTTCATGCTAGTATGATTTCCCCATGCGATGATTTACCCATTTATGATGAGTTTGATGATTGCCATGCGGAGTCTAGTAGTTGTGATGCCGTGTTACATAGGATTTCTTGTGATAATTCTCTTGGTCACATCATGTTTTATTCGCTTGACTTGTCATATGCTATGCATGAGATCAATCATATGTCTTATTTGCAATCGCATCTAGTGCCTATGCATATGCCATTAAAATTAATCCAATTTGCACATATGGCATAGATGACAAGCCCATGGTCATTGGCTTTTGTTTTTCATGCAATGATATTGCCATGCTTCCTTTACATGATTTGTGCCATTCATCTACTATACCATGCCATGACCACATAGAACCAAATATGCTTTGTTTTGGATGTTGTCAATATTCTCCATGTGATGTTTCCAATATTGCTCATGAGGAGACCCCCATAGTTTCCTCATACATTTTAGGAGATTTTGATTCATCCTATCAATTGCATGATGCCAATACTTGTGTGCACAATATGCTTCCCATGAATAAACATGCCATTGATGTGCCATATACTTCTATGCTAAATTTGCATCCCCATCATGTCATACACAATAACTATTCTTTCATGATGGATGACATGTTCTTATACCATGCATCAAATTTCTTTGAGCGATGCTTATCTTGTGCTAACTCACATGTGCACATACACATCATGATGGATGATGTGTACATTTACCATGCGCACAATTTCTTTTGTTTGTGTTTCTTTTGTGTAGGTACCCATGAATACTTGGGATCACATGGATTGCCTTTCCCATCGTTCTCTTCGCGCAAAAACTTCGCACATTTCTTCTACATGGCTCTCACATGGTTATGGGTTATCGTCCATTACATATTATATGAACATCTTGCCATGTTCACTTTGCATGATATGCTCATCTCTATACCTTTGCCATGCATTTGTGACCCATGCTTCGCATTACACATGATGTTTGATTCTACTACTTGTATGTGTATTTGCAAGCTTGGTGGAGATATTGCTTGTTCTTGCCATAATTCCTTTGTGATCCATTCCTATGATGATACTATGATCTTGCATTGCGCTCATGCTTGCGATATGTCATGTGCATTGTCTATGCCTATTATTTGCTCACATGACATGATTTCCATGATTTCCTCTAGTGGGTTGCATCTTCGCCCCACTAGTTTGTGCGACATGATTTCTATGCTTGCTTCATGTAGTGCACCACCCATGATACATACTTGCTCATATCACATGTTTGGTTGCACCAATGTCATCATTTCACACATGCCATGTCCTTTTGCTTGTCACATGCTTCACTTGATTGCATCACACATGATGAACAATTGCCCTTTCCATTGTGTTGAGTGCCACATTATCTTCACCACACCATATGCACATTATGCTTGGATTGTCTTGCACTTGCCTCACGTGTTTAGCCATTCCATTTCATTTGGTGTTGTGAATGACTCTTATGCCTACCATAGACCATTTGTCGAGCACTTTATGCATGTTTCCTATGATCTTGAGGTCGATGCTTGCTCTCTTGTCAAACATATTTGCATTGCTACCTCACATTTACATGCTTGTTTCCATGATGTCCTTGATTTGGCTCAACTTATGTGCTTACATGACATGTCACAATCCCTTCTCACACCATATGCTATGCTTGATTACGACACTTGTTTGGTGAATCACCTCTTGAATGCTTGGTTTTGCTCTAATGCTAACCGCATTTAGCGACATTGGAGAGTGCCCATTTCAATCTTGACGATGATGAGTACTTGGCAGTTGTCCACTTTTACACGGCGACGCCATCTCTTTCCCGTAGTTATGAAGATCACGATCCGTGGACGGATCTCTCCCAAGGGGGGGGGGAGATGATGCGGAGCATCACTAGTCCATCCACATGGACACGCCATCACCATCACAAGCACCGAGAGGACCGGTGACAAGAGCACGCGCACGCAACATTTACAAAGAGGTCACTTCTTTCCTCTTCAAGTCTCGTTCGGAATCGCATATGAATCTGGTCCTACCTCAAACGGAGATGTTATGCTTTCTTAGGTACTTGGGAGATCGTCACAAGGAAGACGGAGGGAAACACCAAGTTCACCTGGAGACACAAGCACCTGCGGTCGAGGAGAAGGAGGAAGCGAGAAGAGAGAAGGAGGAGCGGCTCCGGGTGCCCGGGCACTTTGGCCCCGGACGCTCGGCCCCTCCCTGGTGCAGCTCCAGCCGGCCCCGGGTGCCTGGCCTGCAGCCCCGGGTGCTAGGCCTCTCTTGGCCCAGCGCGGCCCAGGGCACCCCCTGGGTGCCCGGCCTTGAGGCCCCGGGTGCCTGGCCAGCCACCAGGCCACAGGCCGCCGGCCCGAGTGCCTGCACCTTTGGCCCCGGGTGCCCGGCCTCTTCCCCCTGGGCCCCAGCAGCCCCCCAGGTGCCCGGGCTGTCAACCCCCGGGTGCCCGGCCCCCCTTCAGCCACCCCTCTGGCGGTGGCCCTCACTGGTCCGGGTGCCCGGCCGGTTTTACCCCGGGTGCCCGGACACCTCTGTGTATGCCTGCATGCATTAGGATCATTTCCGACCTTTGTATCCCTCTCCCCCTCTATTTCGTCCCTACACTATAAGTACCCCACCTAGCTCATTAGAGAGGATAGCTAAGAATAGACACAAATCATAGAGCTTAGCTCATGTACCTCCCCTTGTGGGATTCCTATTGAGAGAGAAGAGTCCATTGGAGTACAAGATCTCCATTGGCGAAGATCCCTAGGGATTCAAGCCCACCTTGAGGGAAGGATCTACCTAGATCATCAAGCCCTCATCTCCTTCATAGGATTTGGGATGAACTCTACCATGTATCTTGTTCCCCTTTGATTGTTCTTGTACCTTGTGGATCTTGTGTGTTTGTTGGTCTAGTGGATGTGTGATTGGACTTGTTCTTGAGTGTTCCTCTTGTTTTCTCTCTTGTGCTCATCTTGTTCTTGGGGATTCCCCCTCCAATTCGTGAAAGATCTTCACTTAGGGTTCCACCCTGCAACAGTATGGCATACAAGGAAAAATGTTGCACATCCATCATATATTACAGGAAATTATATCCACTGGGCAATCAAAGATTGATGCCAATGCAAATAAATGAACATAACCTAATGATCTACAACGTCACAATCTGCAACCCCAGCACAGATGACACCCATAAGCATGTGGGCAAGTTCTTGCTGCTTTGCTACACTGTCTCTGAAAACATTGATCAGTTGTTGTGTTGCACGACTCTGCACCTCTTATTCCTCCACCATTTCCATCATTGCTTCAGCCATTAATTGGTTCACAAACATACATTTTTTCCGTTGCATTCGAGATAGAGGATACTGAACAGATTTAGATGGCGATTTTGGCAGGCTTGTATTATTGATAGTGGAGAGTGTCTCGACCACTGCATCTAACATAAATTAGCAGGGGAACCACACAGATTAATCATGAGTTATTGCCATATTACCTGGCCTAGATTTATTGGAAAGAAACAATGGGGTTGTGTCAAGAGGATGAACCCCGGGCAGGCAACAGGACCCGGATCCTTCTCAAAAACAATGGGGCCGGTGTCGCCCCTCAAGCCGGCGCGCGCTTAGCCGGGTCACTCGGCCCTTCCAGGCCCTGCGACCCGGCCGAAATCTCCGACCCGGCCAGGCCCCTCGACTCGTCCTCAACAACTAGCACAAGACAGTCGAACCCGGCATGACCAAGACTTCCTCAACAAGTCAGCTCCACCCTTGGCGTGTTCCTCAACCCAGCCACAGGTCAGCTCCCGTCCTATCCAGGTCGTATGATTGGACGAGTGTTCATCCACTGATCACCGAGGCAACAGTGCCCTGCACATGCCTTTGGTCAGCCGGAGCATGGCAACAGTGCCCCTCACCTGCCCGTTGACCAGGGCCGGCATGGCAACAGTGCCCCCATCATCACAGCTGACGCCAGAAAGCGGCGACCTGACGGAGCGCCACTGTACCCGACTCGACTCGGCCACTCCCTGACGATCGACAAGACGGCGCACATTCCCCCTAGGCACGTGGGGCCCGCACCTAGGGGAACCCGGTGAACCACGGACGCCCGGCGGGGCCCAGCCCCGAGTCCCGAGACGCTGACGACCTGGCCCTACGGTCCTGTAACATTACCATTGTACCCCTGGGTTTTGGCCTATAAAACTCCCAGGAGCCCTCGCGTATACGAAAAAGCAAGCATAGAGAAGCAGTAAGCACACAGGAACTAGCCACCGATCAGCAAAACACACCTAGGGAGAAGGAGCGGCCTAAGCCTTGGCCCGTCTACCTTTTTCCTCCATACAGCTCCAGGAGCAACCTTGTACCATTGCATATCAACCACACTTGGCAGGACTAGGAGTGTTATCTCTCCGGACAGCCCCGAACCTGGGTATGTCTTGCGTCCCGCGCTCGCTCATGCCAACCCCGCCTCTGGAGCCCACCAGTGCCCTCGAGCCTCCTCCTCTCTTTAGCCATCCCATGGCATCTGCCGTGCGCCCACCACGACAGTTGGTGCCCACCGTGGGGCAGCTCGAGAAGCTGGCCGGGAGCATGCTCCAGACGGGGCTCCTCTCCGACTCCAACGAGCCCATCATGCTGGCGGACGACGTCGTCGACGCGCTCGCCGCCTCCTTCGTCGCACTGCGCATCTCTGATGTGCCCGCGGCCGATGAGTACCAGATGTAGGGTAGAACCCTAGAGGCCGATCTTTCACGATTGGAGCGGATCCCCACGAAGAACATGAAGAACATAGGGAAGAACGGAGAGAAATCACAAGGGGAAACACTCAAGAACAAGTCCGATCACACATCCACTAGACAATCAAACACACAAGATCACAAGGTACATGAACAACAAAAGGAAAGATACAAGGTAGAGTTCATCTCCAAGAGGAGGTCTTGATGGTATCCTGGATGGATCTTCCCACGAGGGGGTCTTGATGATATCCCGCAGGATCTTCTCACATGGAGGTCTTGAACTCCATGGGAGTGGTAGTCTCTCTCTCTCTCTCAAGAGGAGGAGCTAGGAGCAAAGCTCACCTTAGAATGAGCTATCATATTTGCTTCCCCTAGAAAGGAGGTGGAGGAGGTCTATTTATAGCCCAAGGGGCGAAGGGGTAAGTGACGGGGCTAATGGGTACATGGGACTCGGACCAAGTCATGCGCGCGGGAAAGGCCGAATGATCCGGACGGGGTCCCGGATGATCCGGACGTCGTCCGGATGATCCGAGAGGGGCCCCGGATGATCCGACTTCACACGAGGCCTTCGGGTGTCTTAGTACGCAGTTATCCGGATGATCTGGAGGGGGACCCGGATGATCTGGCTGAGCCCCGATGATCCGGAAGGCGGTTCGGATGTCCGGCCTGGCTCCCGCAGCTGCTCCGTCTT
This sequence comes from Triticum dicoccoides, assembly GCF_002162155.2. Lineage (NCBI taxonomy): Eukaryota > Viridiplantae > Streptophyta > Magnoliopsida > Poales > Poaceae > Triticum > Triticum dicoccoides. The sequence continues at coordinate 297,547,398 of NC_041387.1, read as the reverse complement.
TTTCTCCTTTCTTCCATCTTCTCTTCCACGCTTCCCTGGCGGACGGCGTAGTCGTTCCTTGGCGCTTGCACTCCTCCTTGACATCCGTGAAGCTCCGACAAGACCTATGCATGCACGCAGGAGAAGTGTCAAGTAGTACACCATCCTCGAAGGGGTCAAGTGAGCATGTGCAAAGGAGATGATTCACCTTTGTGTATGTGAAGTAGATGTCGCATGTGTCACTTGCCAAACGGACTCTTGACATGGTGATGTCTGTAGGATGCTCCGCATCATCCCCTCCCCCTTGGGAAAGATCCAACCTCAGATCGAAAACCAAATCACCATGGGAAAGAGATGGCTTCGCCGTGAAGAAGTGGACGTTCACCATGTACTCGTCATCTTGAAGCTCGCAATGGGCACTCTCCAATGCCGCATCATCTTGGGATTCCTTCAAAATGAGCAAGGACAACAAACACTTGGAAAAACAAATGGGGTTAGCGTTAGTGCAAAACCAAGCATGCAAGTGGTAGTTCACCAAACAAGTGTCTTCATCAAGCATAGCATATGGTGCGACATGGGATTGTGGCATGGCATGTAAGCATATCAATCGAGCACAAGCAAAGATATCATGGGGACAAGTATGCAAATGTGCGGTAGTGATGCAAATATGTGTGACAAGAGAACAAGCATCTACCTCAGGATCATAGCAAACATGCATAAAGCGCTCGACAAATGGTCGATGCTATGCATAGGAATCATTCACAACACCAAATAAGATGAGATGTCTAAACACATGGGTCAAATGCAAGACAATCCAAGCATAACGTGCATAGGGTGTAGTGAATATAGCGTGGCACTCAACACAATAGAAAGAGAAATTGTTCATCATGTGTGAGGCAATCAAGTCAAGCATGTGAAAAACAATGGGACATGGCATATGTGAAGCAATGATATTGGTGCAACCAACCATATGATAGTAGCAAGTAGTCCAAGAATTGGATGCAACACACAAGGTGTATATGTCATGAAGCATGGAAATGTGGCAATCATGGGTGAAAGCAATATGTCAAACATGCATGCTAATAGTGCAAGCAACACATGAAGTATGATCCACAATATCCAAGCTCAAGAAGGATGTCACCTTGAAAGTGTGTCCTTGTGCATTCTTCACAATGCCAAAGTTGTAGGAAATGTGGTGTAGAAGCGAGTCGTGGTAGAATATATGAGGCTGGCTCTCAAGAGCTCGAATGGTCAACTCACATGAAGTGGAAGTCGACACAAAGTCCAAGTATCCTACACATGCACACAACATAACAAAGAAAGTATGCGCATGGTAGACAAACACATCATCCATCATGATGGTTCTCATCTTTTGCACATAACCATTAGAATCACAAGTGCATGAATAATATGATCCAACAATGGCGATATTCATGGCACTAGGTATATGGTGCAAAGACAGAAGACAATCATGCTTCACAAGAAATATGTCAAAATCTCCAAACATATGCGAGAATGCTATGGGGGCAATCTCATGAGCAAGACGAGAATCATTGTTACACTCAATACATGGAAAATCATCTAGCATGAGAGAGGCAATACATGGAGATATATGACAAGAAGCAATATGAATCATCTGCAAAGCATATAGATGGTTGTCATCAACCGCATTAAATGAGCAAGTATGAATCATGGGTGATGCAACATGAGCAAGCATAGAGATCAAGTCGTGCAAACTAGTGGAGTGAAGATGCAACACACTAGAGGAAATCATGGCAATCATGTCATGTGAGCAAATAATAGGAATAGGCAATGTAAAAGACATATCGCAAGCACAAGCACAAAGCAAGATCATAGTACCATCATAGGCTTGGGGCACAAAGCAAACATGGCAATAACAAGTAATATCTCCACCAAGCTTGCAAATACACATACAAGTAGTACAATCAATCATCATGTGTAATGCAAAGCATGGGTCACAAATGCATGGTAAAGGCATATGAATAAGCATGACATGCAAAGTGAACATGGCAAGATGGGCATATAATATGTAATGGACAATAACCCATAGAAGAGTGAGGGCCATGTAGAAGAAATGCGTGAAGTCTTTGCATGAAGAGAGCGGTGGGAAAGACAATCCATGGGAGCCCAAGTCATCATTTCTCTCTAGAGCTTGTTTTGTCAACTCGTGGGATTGCGAGGTTGACGAGTATTCATGGGTACCTACACAAAAGAGACACAAACCAAAGAAAGTGTGTGCATGGTAAATATACACATCATCCATCATGATCTGTATGTGCACATGTGAGTTAGCACAAGATAAGCATCGCTCAAAGAAATTTGATGCATGGTATAAGAACATGTCATCCATCATGAAAGAATAGTTATTGTGTATGACACGACGGGGACACAAATTGAGCGTGCAACTATAAGGCACATCAATAGCATTTTCATTCATGGGTAGCATATGGTGCACATAACTATGAGGATCATGCAATGGATGGATGGATCAAAATCTCCTAACATGTATGAGGAAGCTATGGGGGTCTCCTCATGAGCAATATTGGAAACAACATATGGAGAAAATGGACAACATCCAAAACAATGCATATCCGAAGCTAGCTGGTCATGGCATGGCAAATGAGATAAATGATGTGAAGGGAGAATATCAATATCATAACAAGAAAAAGAAATGCCAATAACCATGGGCTTGTCATCTATGCCATAAGAGCAAACTGGGTTCATTTTAATGGCATATGCATAGTCACTACAAAGAGATTGCAAATAGGACGTATGGGTGATCTCATGGATAGCATATGACAAGTCAAGCGGATTATCAAACATGATGTGAAGCTAGGTGGTCATAGCATATGACAACATCGAAAACAATGCATATCCGAAGCTAGGTGGTCATGGCATGGCATATGAGATAAATGATGCAAAGGGAACATATCAATATCAGCACAAGAAAAACAAATGCCAATAGCCATGGGTTTGTCATCTATGCCATATGTGCAAATTGGGTTTATCTTAATGGCATATGCATAGTCACTATGAAGAGATTGCAAATAAGACATATGGTGGATCTCATGCATAGCATATGACAAGTCAAGCGGATTATCAAACATGATGTGACCTAAAGAATTGTCACAAGAAATCCTATGTAACATGGCATCACTACTAATAGACTCCACATGAGAATCATCATACTCATCATAAATGGGCAAATCATCACATGGGGAAATCATACTAGCACGAAGCATGGTACTAGGTGGATCAACATCATGCAAGCAATCAATGTCAAGAATGTCCACTAGTGGGACTTGAGCATCACCTTCACCTATGTTACCTTTTTCATTCCACTCAAGTGGTGTAGGTGAGGTGGGAAAGACCAAATGGTGGTCATCTTCATCTTGATGGAACCATGTGGGGGTGCATCATATTCCACCATGGCCATTGTCTTGTCCAAAGGGAGGACGAAGTCGTCGAGGATTGGCGCGTCATCATCAATGGGACCTAGCACCAAATGAGAAGACACAATAGAGGTAGAGGTCAAGTTGTTAGAAATGCAAATGGCCTCACGAGACCTATCAACTATCTCACTCTCTCTATGTGGTGGTTCACTCACTCCCTCAAATTAGGTGCACTCAATCTCACATATGGTGGAGTCACTCATCTCACTCAAGTGGTGGGGGCTATGGCTCTCCTCACATGGGAATTGTGGCAACTGATCGTATATTGGGCTAGTGGTGAAGTCACTCTCACTCTCAATATGGTGGCACAAGTCACTCAAGTCATCATACGTCGCCGTGGTCGAAGGGAAAATCCCATGCTCAACCATCTCGTCATCATTTCCGTGGATGAAGGCTGAAGATGGCACATCATCACTCTTCTCCATGACCGAAGGGAAAATCCCAAGCTCGATCATCTTGTCATCGTCGCGATGGATGAAGGCTGAAGCTGGCACATCATCACTCTCGCCTCCAAAGTTGGAAGCATCATCCTTGCTCGCCACCTTGTCGCTCTCCTCCAAAGCTTGGTCCTTGAAGTTCTGCGTAGTCGTACTCGTTGCCGCACCTCTTGAAAAATAGTCATGGTAGACTCGGCACCATCAATGCCACAAATAGGGATGGCGGTGAATTCGAACTTGGGAGCATCGTCTTGGAGCTCATCGGGCTTGGACATCGTGGTGGTACTAGCCTCATGTTTGTATTAGAGCTTGGTCGCCGTGAAGTGTGCTTGGGGTGGAGAAGCCTTGGTCTTTGGGTTTGTCATCACCACAGACAGGAATCTCATGGTCGGTGTCGAGGTCGTAGTAGCTCATGGAAGTCGCGGACTTGATCTTGGCGAGCTTCTCTTGAGCGTAGCCTTGGGGTGCTTGTTGGTGAAGATGTCGTATGTGCGTAGGCGAAGATACCTTGAAGTTGCTTGGCGAAGATGCCAAGGGAGATGGTGAAGTCTTTGAGCAGTTTTTGGTGTTGAGCTATTGAACTTCAGGTTCTTGTTGGTGATGGTGTCGATGCCGATGTGATCTTGCCGGAGATGGTAGCTCGGAAGCATGTGCTCTTGAGCGTCTTCTCGAAGATGAGGAAGATTGCTTGTAGGACTTGATGAGGGCTTTGATCTCCTCCATTTGAGCTTGCATCTTGGTGTCGGAGTTGTTTTTCGTGGCATCGAACTCGTCGTTCTTGTAGACCGAAGGTGAAATGCCTTGCCAATCCATGACAAGACTCAAGTAGAGGTGAGTAGGAAATGAGATAAACAATACCAAGTTACCTTTTCCCAAAGTTGAGGATGTATCCCGTTTCACTCAATGTGAAATGAAAGAATAGTGGAATTGGTACCGGACTTGTTCACTAACACCTATCAAGTAAAGCTTATGGTGGAGCTCGGTGAGGATAGTTGCACAAAAATTTGATGCAAAATGTTAGCAAGAGTCAAATAATGTTGAAAGAGATTCATAAAATCTCAAGTGAAACAAGTATACCAATAGCAATATGTGGCACATGGAAACACACACGGATAGATAAATGGGGTCATGCAACTAAGGAATGAGCACAAAATGTGGAATCCACAGAAAACGCTCGTGTTGCACAACTCAAGAGAGACGCTAGCACGATTGCTCAATACGCGGATATGACACTTGTGCACAACCTATAAGATGCAAATTGTATGGTCTTTTATCCCAAGTATGCTACGTATGTATGGTTCCCCGTGTTTCTCTCAAGATGATCCAAGATGATCGGATATGACAATCTTATGTGCAATGTGGTATGATGCTATGGCACTTGCTTACAAGCTTCTTTGCTCTCTTTCTTTTGCTTAAAAGCTTTATTTCTTTTTTTTGTATGGCCACTTTTGCACAATGCAAAAACCAAGATAGCAATTATGCATATGCGGGAACAAACTTGTGACACAAGATATGATACCAATATATGCACCACGATGATATGGTATGTATGCTATGGGAAGTATGAGCACTAATGTGCACAAGTGACGTTGCCGGCAATATTCAAGTGGCTCGTCTCAATAGGCAAGTGACGCTAAATGGGCTAGAGGTTATGCAATTGAAAGGGGAATATACAATGGTTTCGTCGAGGTTACCGTCCTTGGTGATGATGAGAGGCGGAGTTGCCGATGTCCACCCGTTCCTAGTTAGCCAAAACACCCTAGGAAATAGAAAAACCCGCAAACTCAAAATCTCCAAAGGCAAATGTCAAATGGTGGTAGCGGAAAGCGGTGGTAGTTTGCACTTGGCAATGCGGAAGTGGAGTGATGGGTTATGCGAGTCGAAGTTGAAGTTGAAGTTGCCATCCCTAAGTAGCCGAAACACCTTAGGAGACACCAGCCACAACTCAAACATGCTCAAACAAAATTGGGTTAGCTTGGGTTGGTGGAAGTGTATGATGGGCAAGGTTATGCGGAAGTGGTGGTGGTGCTTGATGAAGGAACAACCGTCCCTAAGTAGCCGAAACACCTTAGGAGACTCGAATCACTACTCAAGCAACCACTAATGCTATGGCAAGAAAATGGGTTAGGTTGCGGAAGTCGGCGGTGGTGTAGCGGACGATGTGGTGCAAGCCCTAGGCAAAGATGCCAAAATTCACAAAATATGATGGACTCAAATGATGGTGGTGGTATTTTGGTGGGATAGGGGATGTCAATAGCTTCAAAACGAGGTAAAGAACGTCAAAAACGGACTCCGGATGTATTACTTATGGCCGAAACAATATTTCATCCGAGTCAGTGTCAGGGTTAGCCGGACATCCGAGACGAGGTCCGGATGATCCGGGCTTGGTCCGGATGATCCGGGAGTACTTCCGGATGATCCGGGTTCGTCAGCTCCGGTTCTGTTGTTCGGGTGCATGGGTTATCCGGACGTCCGAGGGGAGTCCAGCTGATCCGGGAGGTGTCCGGAGGATCCGGGAGCACGTCCGGATGATCCGGGCAGGTCAACTCTGCTCGGGATTTCCTCTCGGGGGCGAATTTTTGGGCGGAAATGGATGGTTTTCGGGGCAAAATTGAGGAGATTTTGTGGATGAAAGGTGGGGAAACTTGGGGAGATTCTAGATCCACTCGAAACCAAGAAAATCCATGGATCAAAGTCAACAAAACATCATCAGAACCAACAAATCACAAAAAAAAAATTGGGGCTATTTTTGGTGGGGATTTTCGGATTTAGAACGAAATCAACAAAATCAAGCTAGAAAACAAAGGGTAGGGGCTCCAAAAACGTGATCAACGTGGCTCATGATACCAAGATGATGTAGGGTAGAACCCTAGAGGCCGATCTTTCACGATTGGAGCGGAACCCTACTAAGAACATGAAGAACGCGGGGAAGAACGGAGAGAAATCACATGGGGAAACACTCAAGAACAAGTCCAATCACACATCCACTAGACAATCAAACACACAAGATCACAAGGTACATGAACAACAAAAGGAAATATACAAGGTAGAGTTCATCTCCAAGAGGAGGTCTTGATGGTATCCTGGACGGATCTTCCCACGAGGGGGTCTTGATGATATCCCGCAGGATCTTCTCACATGGAGGTCTTGAACTCCATGGGAGTGGTAGTCTCTCTCTCTAGAGGAGGAGGTAGGAGCAAAGCTCACCTAAGAATTCGCTATCATATTTGCTTCCCCTAGAAAGGAGCTGGAGGAGGTCTCTTTATAGCCCAAGGGAAGGGGTAAGTGAGGGGGCTAATGGGTACATGGGCCTCGGCCCAAGTCATGCGCGCAGGCAAGGCCGGATGATCTGGACGGGGTCCCGGATGATCTGGGCGTCGTCTGGATGATCCGGGAGGGGACCCGGATGATCCGGCTTCACACGAGGCCTTCGGGTGTCTTCGTACGCAGTTATCCGGATGATCTGGAGGGGGGCCCGGATGATCCGGGTAAGCCCAAATGATCCGCAAGGCGGTCCGGATGTCCGGCCTGGCTCCTGCGACTGCTTCGTCTTCTTCTCATTTCTTCCATCTTCTCTTCCACTCTTCCCTTGTGGACGGTGTAGTCGTTCCTTGGCGCTTGCACTCCTCCTTGACATCCGTGAAGCTCCGACAATACCTATGCGTGCATGCGGGAGAAGTGTCAAGTAGTACACCATCCTCGAAGGGGTCAAGTGAGCGCGTGTAAAGGAGACGATTCACCTTTGTGTATGCGAAGTAGATGTCGCATGTGTCACTTGCCAAAGGGAGTCTTGACATGGTGAAGTCCGTAGGATGCTCCGCATTAGTACCCCAGCGAGTTACTCATCTACTCCGACTCTCCCCTCTCTCTCGGCGGCGGCATTTCTGCCTGGGCAATGGACATCCCCGTGGCGGTCTTCGTCACCGGCACCGACGCCTCCTCTTGGTTGAGCAAGACAAGGAAGGCTGTCGAAGCCAAGGTCGGAGCGGAATGGGCCGACACGTCCAACCCGTTGCGTGCCGCGATGTAGATCCTCCGCGTCCCCATTGGCACTGACATCGATGCCTCCAACATCGCCGAGGCCCGAGCCCAGCTCGGGGAAAGGGGCCAGCAGATGCTGGACCTAACCGAGACGCTTGCCGCCATGCAGCGTCGCCTAGACTTTGCTCAGCTGGAGCGCAACGCCGCCTACGGCTTCACGCCTACCGCGGCCGAGCCAAGCCGGGTCGCCGACGTGCGAGCCCGGGGTGGAGCGATCGGCCGTGCCCTTGGCGCCATCCTGACCGTCTATGAGACCCTCGTGAAGAACATGCGTGCTGCCCAGGCGGACGCAGTCGGCCTGGATCAGCTCACAGGCTAGGAGCTGAAGGAGCGCATCAAACGGATGCACGACCTCCTCAACGCGGCCAATGCGCAGCAAGACCGCCTCAACCATCTCGCCAAGCCGGCGGGATCTGGCTCCGCTCGCGTTGTCAGACCCGGCGATCTTCAGCACACGGCGTCCTCTCCACCCGGCGAGGCACACTCTGGCCGAACCCGGACTCAGCGCGATCTGGCCCCGACGGCCGCCGGCGGCTTAGGCGACGAGCCCGCCCTAGAGAACCGACGCGGACCCGGCCTGCCTGGTCGGCGTCTGGCTCCAACCGACCCGGCCCCCCGTGGCCCGGTCGCCAGTCGACTCGGCGCACACGCCATCGACGACACCGACGCTCGTCACCGCCTCGACCGGCTCGCTCACTCCCTGGAGGTGCAGGAAAGCGGCACCGTTGGGCCAGCATGCTTCGACCCACGCATCTGGGAGGAGCCCTTTCCGAAAGGGTTCATGCTCCCCCAGGACAACCCCAAGTACAACAGAACCATGAAGCAGGAGGACTGGCTCACTGACTACGCCACCACCATCGGCATCACCGGCGGCAACCACCGACTCGCCATGTTGAACAATCTGCTGGTGGGCAGCATCAACGCGTGGGTCGACTTCGAGCAGGCTTTCGCCCGCAACTTCACAGGGACCTACAAGTGACCCGGCCGCCCCAGCCAGCTCGCCATGTGCGTGCGTACCTCGCATGCTGGACCGAGCTCCGGAATAGCTATGAGGGCGTCCACGAGGTTCAAGCGATCCAGTACTTCGTCAACGGGTGCCGAGACGGCACCCTCCTCAAGCACAAGCTCTTGTGCTCCGAGCCAGCCACCATGGCCGCACTCATGGTGACGGCAGACAAGTACGCTAATGGCGACTCCGCCATGAAGATCCAAGTGGCACTGGATGAAGCCGGCAAGGCAAAGCTGGTTCCTCCTCCGAAGCCGGCCGGGCAGAGCAGCCGGCACCAGCACTAGTAGAACCAACAAGCGCAAGGCCGACCAACAGGCTAAGTGCTACGACAACCGGCTTGCCGCAACTGCCGAGCCTGCGGTGGACCCGGCAGCCAAGCGCCGACAGACAGGCAAGATGGCGTGGCAACCCGCCATGAGCTCCGAAGAGATGCTCGACGTCCCCTGCAAGCACCACAGCGGCACAAGGCCATCCACGCACATGCTTCGGTAGTGCGGCATCACCAAGCGCATCATGAGGGGCGACGTCCCGCCTCCTCCGGCTCCGGCTCCAGGCGCGGGACAGCCGCCTCCGCCTCCACCGATGCCCCCAGTCGGCGGCATGATGCGCATGACGCCTACCCGTACCAGAACGCGACCTACATCGTCTTCACCATCCTCAGCGATGACAAGCGCAGTGAGCGCCTCCTTTGGCAGGAGGTGAACACCATCATCCCGGCCAAGCCAGAGTACATGCACTGGTCGGACCGCCCGGTCACCTGGACCTGGGAAGACCAGCCGGTTGTCATGCCGAATCCGGGTGGCTACGCCCTCGTCCTCAACCCCACCATTGTCGTGCGGTGCACGTGCAAGTTTCCCCAAGTCCTCATCGATGGCAGCAGCAGCATCAACAGCCTCTACTGCGACACGATGACCAAGCTCGGCCTCGAGGCCAAGGACCTTGATGTAGGGTAGAACCCTAGCGGCCCGATCTTTCATGATTGGAGTATGATCCCTCGAAGAACACGAAGATCACGGGGAAGAACGGGGAGAAATCACAAGGGGAAACACTCAAGAACAAGTCCAATCACACATCCACAAGACAATCAAACACACAAGATCCACAAGGGTACATGAACAACAAGAGGAAAGATACAAGGTAGAGTTCATCTCCAAGAGGAGGTCTTGATGGTATCCTAGACGGATCTTCCTGCGAGGGGGTCTTGATGATATCCCGCAGGATCTTCTCACATGGAGGTCTTGAACTCCATGGGAGTGGTCTCTCTCTCAAGAGGAGAAGGTAGGAGCAAAGCTCACCTAAGAATGAGCTATCATATTTGTTAGCTATCAAAATGGGGAGGAGGAGGTCTATTTATATCCTAGGTCACGAAGGGGTAAGTGAGGGTGCGGAATGGGTACATGGGCCTCGGCCCAGAGGCATGCATGTAGGCAAAGCCCGGATGATCCGGATGGGGGTCTGGATGATCCGGCCGTCGTCCGGATGATCCGGGAGGGGGACCGGATGATCCGGCTTCACAGGAGGTCTTCGGGTGTCTTCGAACGCAGTTATCCGGATGATCCGGAGGGGGACCCGGATGATCCGGCTGAGCCCGGATGATCCAAACGGCGGTCCGGATGTCCGGCCTGGCTCCTGCAGCCACTCCATCTTCTTCTCCTTTCTTCCGTCTTCTCTTCCACGCTTCCCTCGTGGACGGTGTAGTCGTTCCTTGGCGCTTGCACTCCTCCTCGTCGGCTGTGAAGTTCCAACAATACCTATGCATGCACACGGGAGAAGTGTCAAGTAGTATACCATCCTCGAAGGGGTCAAGTGAGCACGTGTAAAGGAGATGATTCACCTTTGTGTGTGTGAGGTAGATGTCGCACGTGTCACTTGCCAAATTGGCTCTTGACATGGTGAGGTCCGTAGGATGCTCCACATCATCCCCTCCCCGTTGGGAAAGATCCAACCTGGGATCGAAAACCAAATCACCATGGGAAAGAGATGGCTTCGCCGTGAAGAAGTGGACGTTCACCAAGTACTCGTTATCTTCAAGCTCGCAATGGGCACTCTCTAATGTTGCACCACCTTGGGATTCCTTCAAAATGAGCAAGGACAACAAACACTTGGAAAAAGAAATGTGGTTAGCATTAGTACAAAACCAAGCATTCAAGTGGTGATTCACTAAACAAGTGTCGTCATCAAGCATAGCATATGGTGTGACATGGGATTGTGACATGGCACAAAAGCACATAATTTGAGCAAAATCAAGGTCATCATGGAAACCAGCTTGTGAGGTAGCGATGCAAATGTGTGTGTCAAGAGAATAAGCATCGACCTCGAGGTCATAGCAAGCGATCAAAAATTGCTCAATGAAAGGTCTATGGTAGGCATATGAATCATTCACAACACCAAAGGAAATGAAGTGTCTAAACACATGGGTGAAGTGCAAGACAATCCAAGCATAACGTGCATAGGGTGTAGTGAATATAGTGTGGCACTCAACACAATAGAAATAACAATTTTTCATCATTTGTGAGGCAATCAAGTAAAGCATGTGACAAGCAACGGGACATGGCATATGTGAAGCAATGATACTGGTGCAACCAACCATATCATAGTTGCAAGAAGTCCAAGAATTAGATGCAACACACAACGTGTATATGTCATGAAGCATGGAAATGTGGCAATCATGGGTGAAAGCAATATCTCAAACATGCATGCAAATGGTGCAAGCAACACATCAAGTATGAGCCACAATATCCAAGCTCAAGAAGGATGTCACCTTGGAAGCCTGTCCTTGGGCGTTCTTCACAATGCCGAAGTGGTAGGAAATGTGGGGTAGAACCGAGTCGTAGTAGAATGTATGAGGCTATCTCTCAAGAGCTCGAATGGTCAACTCACGTGAAGTGGAAGTCGACACGAAGTCGAAGTATCCTACACATGCACACAACAAAACAAAGAGATTATGCGCATGGTAGATAAACACATCATCCATCATGATGGTTCTTTTCTCTTGCACATAACCATTTTAAGCACAAGTGCATGCATAATATGATGCAACAAGGGTGATATTCATGGCACTAGGTATATGGTGCAAAGAAGGAAGACAAGCATGCTTCACAAGAAATATGTCAAAATCTCCAATCATATGCGACAATGCTATGGGGGCAATCTCATGAGCAAGACAAGAATCATTGTTACACTCAATACATGGAAAATCATCTAGCATGAGAGAGGCAACACATGGATATATATGACAAGAAGCAATATAAATCATGTGCAAAGCATAAATATGGTTGTCATCAACCGCATGAAATTAGCAAGTATGAATCATGGGTGGTGCAACATGAGCAAGCATAGAGATCAAGTCGTGTAAACTAGTGGAGCGAAGATGCAACACATTAGAGTAAATCTTGGCAATCATGTCATGTGAGCAAATAGTAGATATAGACGATGCACATGACATAACGCGAGCACAAGCACAAAGCAAGATGAAAGTATCATCATAGGAATGGGACACAAAGCAAACATGGCAATAACAAGAGATATCTCCACCAAGCATGCAAATACACATAAAAGTACTAGAATCAATCATCATGTGTAACGCAAAGCATGGGTCACAAATGCATGGAAAGGCATAGTAATGAGCATATCATGCAAAGTGAACATGGCAAGATGGGCATATAATATGTAATGGACAACCACCCATAGCCAAGTGAGGGTCATGTAGAAGAAATGCACAAAGTCTTTGCGCGAAGAGAGCGGTGGGAAAGACAATCCATGTGATCCCAAGTCACCGTTGCTCTCTAGAGCTCGTTTTGTCAACTCATGGGATTGTGAGGTTGACCAATATTCATGGGTACCTGCACGAAAGTGACAAAAACCAAAGAAATTGTGCGCGTGGTAAATGTACACATCATCCATCGTGATGTGTATGCGCACATGTGAGTTAACACAAGATAAGCATCGCTCAAAGTAATTTGATGCACGGTATAAGAACATTTCATCCATCATGAAAGAATAGTTTATATGTATGACACGACGGGGACACAAATTGAGCATACAAATATATTGCACATCAATAGCATTTTCATTCAAGGGAAACATATGGTGCACATAGTTATTGGGATCATGCAATGGATGGATGGATCAAAATCTCCTAACATGTATGAGGAAACTATGGGGTCCTCCTCATGAGAAATATCGGAAACATCATATGGAGAAAATGGACAACATCCAAAACAATGCATATCCGACGCTAGGTGGTCATGGCATGGCATATGAGATAAATGATGCAAAGGGAACATATCAATATCAGCACAAGAAAAACAAATGCCAATAGCCATGGGTTTGTCATCTATGCCATATGTGCAAATTGGGTTTATCTTAATGGCATATGCATAGTCACTATGAAGAGATTGCAAATAAGACACATGGTGGATCTCATGCATAGCATATGACAAGTCAAGCGGATTATCAAACATGATGTGACCTAAAGAATTGTCACAAGAAATCCTATGTAACATGGCATCACTACTAATAGACTCCACATGAGAATCATCATACTCATCATAAATGGGCAAATCATCACATGGGGAAATCATACTAGCATGAAGCATGGTACTAGGTGGATCAACATCATGCAAGCAATCAATGTCAAGAATGTCCACTAGTGGGACTTGAGCATCACCTTCACCTATGTTACCTTTTTCATTCCACTCAAGTGGTGTAGGTGAGGTGGGAAAGACCAAATGGTGGTCATCTTCATCTTGATGGAACCATATGGGGGGTGCATCATATTCCACCATGGACATCGTCTTGTCCAAAGGGAGGACGATGTCATCGAGGATCGGCGTGTCATCATAAATGGGACATAGAACCAAATGAGAAGACACAATAGAGGTAGAGGTCAAGTTGTTAGAAATGCAAATGGCCTCACGAGACCTATCAACTATCTCACTCTCTCTATGTGGTGGTTCACTCACTCCCTCAAAGTACATGCACTCAAAGTCACATATGGTGGAGTCACTCATCTCACTCAAGTGGTGGGGGTTGTGGCTCTCCTCACATGGAAAGTGGGGCAACTCGTCATATATGGGGATAGTGGTGAAGTCACTCTCACTCTCAATATGGTGGCAAAAGTCACTCAAGTGATCGTACGTCGTCGTGGTGGAAGGGAGAATCCCATGCTCAACCATCTCGTCGTTGTTTCCGTGGATGAAGGCCAAAGATGGCACATCATCACTCTTGCCTCCAAAGATGGAAGCATCATCCTCGCTCACCACCTTGTCGCATGCCTCCAAAGCTTGGTCCTTGAGGGTCTCCATAGTTGTACTCCTCACCGCACCGTCTTGAAAAAGAGTCGTGGTAGACTCAGCATCATCAATGCCACAAAGAGGGATGGCGGTGAAGTCAAACTTGAGAGCATTGTCTTGGAGCTCGTCGGGCTTGGAATCTTGGTGGTACTATCCTCATGCTCATAGTCGTAGAGCTTGGTCACCGCGAAGTGTGCCTGGGGTGGAGAAGCCTTGGCCTTCATGAGTTCTTGTTCCGCCTTGAGAGCACCAATGTGGTAGTCGTCGAGGGACTTGTAGTTCTCGAGGAAGATAGTCTTGGAGATGCCATTGTTCAGTCCCATCCCGAATTGAGTATTGCCGGCTCATCGCAAGGCAATCTTCATCTCCTTGGAGATCTCCATTGATGTATGCAATGGAAGGTACGGATCACTAATGTGCACAAGGAGAGCAACAATTTTGACGCCAATTGGAGAACACCATCCAAGGATCCAAGTCCATCGAAAAGTACTTCAAGGAGATGAAGATTGCCTTGCGACGAGCCGGCAATACTCAAATGGCTAGGCTCGATAGGCAAGTAATGCAAAACGGGCTAGGGGTTATCAATGCAATGGCAAGGGGAATATACAATGGCATCGTCGAGGTTACCGTCCTTGGCGATGATGAGAGGCGGTGTTGCCGATGTCGACCCATTCCTAGTTAGCCGAAACACCCTAGGAAATGAAAAAACCGAAAACTCAAAATCTCCAAAGGCAAATGTCAAATGGTGGTAGCGGAAAGCGGTGGAGGTTTGCACTCGGCAATGCGGAAGTGGAATGATGGGCTATACACGTGTCGGAGTTGAAGTTGTTGTCCCTAAGTAGCCGAAACACCTTAGTAGACACAAGCCACAACTCAAACAAGCTCAAACAACAATTGGGCTAAGTTGGGTTGGTGGAAGCCTGTGGTGGGCAAGGTTATGTGGAACTGGTGGTGGTGGTTGATGAAGAAGCAACCATCCCTAACTAGCTGAAACACCTTAGGAGACTCTAATCACAACTCAAACAACCACATATGCAATGGGGAACAAAATGGGTTATGTTGCGGAAGTCGGTGGTGATAATGCGGATGATATGGTGGTGGCCCTAGGCAAAGATTCCAAACTTCCAAAACTTTGATGGAGTCAAATGATGTTGGTGGTATTTTTGTGGGATGGGGAATGTCAATAGCTTCAAAACGAGCTAAATGTCAAAAATGGACTTCGGATGAATTAGTTATGACCAAAACAAAAATTCAGTCATGTCAGTTTTAGGGTCAGCCGGACATCCGGGAGGAGGTCCGGATGATCCGGGAGTACTTCCGGATGATCCGGGTTCGTCAGCTCCGGTACGGGTATTCGGGTGCGTAGGTTATCCGGACGTCCGGGGGGCGTCCAGCTGATCCGGGGGATGTCCGGATGATCCGGGAGCAAGTCTGGATGATTCGGGCAGGTCAACTCTGCTTGGGATTTTCTCTCGGGGGCGAATTTTTGGGCGGAAATGGATGATTTTTGGGGCAAAATTGAGGAGTGGATGGAAGGTGGGGAAACTTGGGGAGATGCTAGATCCACTCGAAACCAAGCAAATCCACAGATCAAAATCAACAAAACATCATCAAAACCAACAAATCACAAAAAAATTCGGGGCTATTTTTGGTGGGGATTTTCAGATTTAGGATGAAATCAACAAAATCAAGCTAGAAAACACAGGGTAGGGGCTCCAAAAATGTGATCAACGTGGCTCATGATACCAAGATGATGTAGGGTAGAACCCTAGTGGCCCGATCTTTCACGATTGGAGTGGGATCCCTCGAAGAACATGAAGAACACGAGGAAGAACGGGGAGAAATCACAAGGGGAAACACTCAAGAACAGGTCCAAACACACCTCCACTAGACAATCAAACACACAAGATCCAAAAGGGTACATGAACAACAAAAGGAAAGATAGAAGGTAGAGTTCATCTCCAAGAGGAGGTCTTGAGGGTATCCTAGACAGATCTTCCCATGATGGGGTCTTGATGATATCCCGCAGGATCTTCTCACATGGAGGTCTTGAACTCCTTGGGAGTGGTGTCTCACTCTCAAGAGGAGAAGGTAGGAGCAAAGCTCACCTAAGAATGAGCTATCATATTTGCTAGCTCTCAAAATGGGGAGGAGGAGGTCTATTTATAGTCTAGGACAAGAAGGAGTAAGTGAGGGGGCGGAATGGGTACATGGGCCTCGGCACGGAGGCATGCATGCAGGCAAAGCCCGGATGATCTGACCGTCGTCCGGATGATCCAGGAGGGGGCCCGGATGATCCGGCTTCACAGGAGGCCTTCGGGTGTCTTCAGACGCAGTTATCTGGATGATCCGGAGGGGGACCCGGATGATCCAACTGAGCCCGGATGATCTGGACGGCGGTCCGGATGTCCGGCCTGGCTCCTGCAGCCGCTCCGTCTTCTACTCCTTTCTTCCGTCTTCTCTTCCATGCTTCCCTCGCGGACGGTGTGGTCGTTCCTTGGCGCTTGCACTCCTCCTCGTTGTCCGTGAAGTTCTGACAATACCTATGCATGCACACGGGAGAAGTGTCAAGTAGTATACCATCCTCGAAGGGGTCAATTGAGCACGTGTAAAGGAGATGATTCACCTTTGTGTGTGTGAAGTAGATGGCACACGTGTCACTTGCCAAATGGGCTCTTGACATGGTGATGTCCGTAGGATGCTCTGCATCAGACCTGGAGCTGACCCGGACAATCTTCCACGACATCGTTCCCGCCTCTCCTGCTCTCCCATTGGCCGGGTCCGGCTCGACGTCCTATTCGGCGACAACAACCATTTCCGGCGTGAGCCGATATGGTTCGTGGTGGTGGACCTGTCCTGCACGTACCACGCATTGCTGGGCCGACCTACGCTCGCCAAATTCATGGCGGTCCCCCACTATGCGTATCTGAAGATGAAGATGCTGGGTCTGAAGGGCCTCATCACCGTCACCGGCGACTACCGCAAGTCCCTAGAGTGCGCCCGAGATGGCGCCAAACTGGCCGAGTCGCTGGTCATTGCCGAGGAGTAGCGCAAGCTCGACCGGACCATCGCCCTGGCTGGTGAAGCGTCAGCCGCGTCAATCCCGATCGAGGAGCCGGCTGACGAGGCCGCCTTCAAGCCCTCCAAGGAGACCAAGAAAGTGAAGTTGAACCCGGAAGACCCCAGCAGTAGCAAGTACGTTGTTGTGGGCACCCGCCTCGACAGCAAATAGGAAGGCGAGCTCATCGACTTCCTCCATGAGAATCGGGATATTTTTGCATGGACCCCCAAGGACATGTCGGGTATCCGAAGGAAGTACGCCGAGCACAAACTCCACTTCCGTAAGGACGCCAAGCCTGTCCGTCAAACCCTGCAACGTTTCTCCGAAGAGAAGAGAAGAACCATCGGTGAAGAGGTCGCCAAGATTTTGGCGGCCGGCTTCATCATGGAAGTGTTCCACCCCGAGTGGCTGCCAACCCAGTCCTCGTCCTGAAGAAGAACAAGACCTGGCGCATGTGCATCGACTACACCAGCCTTAACAAGGCCTGTCCCAAGGATCCATTCGCCCTCCCGCGGATCGACCAAGTCATCGACTCGACCGCCGGGTGCGAGCTCCTATCCTTCCTGGATGCTTACTCCGGCTACCACCAGATCAGGCTGGACCCAGCCAATGCCCAGAAGACGTCCTTCATCATGCCCTTTGGGGCGTATTGCTACATCACCATGTCGTTCGGCTTGAAGAACGCCGACGCCACCATTCAGCGCTGCATGCAGAAATGCTTGCTGCCACAACTCGATCGCAATATCCACGTCTACGTGGACGACATCATGGTGAAGACCAAGCACCACGTCATGCTCCTCGATGGCCTGAAGGAAACATCCGCCAACCTCCGCGGATACAAGGTCAAGCTCAACCCGGAGAACTGCGTTTTCGGCGTCCCGGCCGGAAAGCTACTCAGCTTCCTCATCTCGGAGCGCGGCATTGGTGCGAACCCGGAGAAGATCAAGGCCATCGAGCGCATGTTCAAGCCAGCTCAGCTGCGCGATATCCAGAAATTCACCAGCTGCTTGGCCTTGGTCAACCGGTTTCTCAGCCGGCTGGGCGAGAGGGCCCTACCCCTATACTAGTTGATGAAGAAGACGACGTCGTTCGAATGGAACGACCAGGTGGACGAGGCTTTTCGAGACCTCAAGCGCATGCTCTCCACCGCACTAGTCCTGGCCGTGCCGGCCGAGAAGGAGCCGTTGCTCCTCTATATTGCCGCGACCTCGCGATCGGTCAGCATGGTGATGGTGGTCGAGTGACCCGACAAGGGCAAGGTCCAAGCCGTCCAGCGCCCGGTCTACTACCTGAGCGAGGTGCTCTCCACCTCCAAGGAGAACTACCCGCACTACCATAAGATGTGTTACGGCGTGTACATCACCGCCAAGAAGCTGAAGCATTACTTCCAAGAGCATGCCATCACCATGGTCAGCACGGCCCCCCTCAGCAGGATCATCAGATGCCGGGATGCCTCTGTCCGGGTCACCAAGTGGGCGTTCGAGCTAGCCGGCCAAACCATCCTCTATGATCCCCGCACCACGATCAAGTCTCAGGCCCTGGCCGACTTCCTCGTCGACTCGACCGAGACCCAGTACATGCCGCTGCCTCCAGACTCGATGCACTGGCGCATGCATTTCGACGGCTCCAAGATGCGACTCGGCCTAGGGGCCAGCATCATGCTATCGTCCCAAAACGGAGACCGACTCCGCTACATACTCTAGATCCACTTCACCACCTCCAACAACGTCGCCAAGTACGAAGCCCTTGTGCACGGCCTCCGGCTTGCCAAGGAACTCGGCTTCCGGCGCATCCTGTGCTACAGCGACTCGGATCTGGTGGTGCAACAGTGCTCGGGCAAGTGGGACGCCCGCGACTCCAGCATGGCAAACTACCGCTTCCTCGTCCAGAAGTTGTCCGGATCCTTCGAGGGTTGCAAGTTCCTCCACGTCCCATGCACGGAGAACGAGGTGGCCGACACGCTCACCAAGATCGCCTCGTCCCGGCAGTCCATCCCGTCTTGCGTCTCCCTCGAGCACCTGCACAAGCCGCCCGTCAAGCCGTCTCCGGACTCCGAGTCCATCCACGTCCCAAATGACCCGGCCGCACCCCAACCCAGCCCGGGGACTGCTGAACCCGGCCCGGAGATCGAAGCCGCCGACCCGGCCACCATCTCCCTTAACCCGACCGTCGCCATCCCCGACCTGGGGGCTGCTCAACCCGGCTCGGGGGCTGCCAACCTGGAACCTACCCTCGTGGCCGTCTTCGTCGTGGTGACGGACCCGTCTTGGGCTCTGCCCATCTCAGAGTTCCTGGAGAATGGGGTTCTCCCCATGGACAAGACCGAGGCCCGGAAGGTGCAACACCGGGCGTCCGCCTACAGCATCAACAATGAGCTCGTCAAGCGCAGCTCCACCAGCGTGTTCCAGCGCTGCGTCGAGCAGGACCAAGGCATCGACATCCTCCTCGACATACACCAGGGCGAATGCGGGCACCATGTCGCATCATGATCCCTGGTGGCCAAGGATTTCCGCCATGGTTTCCACTGGCCTACGGCCCTCCATGACGCCGAGTCACTCGTCCTCAAGTGCGAGGGATGCCAGTGCTTCAGCAAGCGGAGCCACCAGCCGACATCAGCACTCCGCACAATCCCAATCTCCTGGCCCTTTGCGGTCTGGGGACTCGACATGGTGGGACCCTTCAAAACCGCCCGAGGCGGCATGACGCTTTTGCTGGTGGCGGTGGACAAGTTCACCAAGTGGATCGAAGCACGACCAATCAAGAAGCTGGACGGGCCAACAGCCGTCCGGTTCATCAAAGACATCGCAGTTTGCTATGGCATGCCGAACAACATCATCATGGACAATGGCACCAACTTCGCTAAGGGAACGCTCGCGCAATACTGCTCTGTCTCCAGTATCCGCCTCGACCTGGCCTCTGTTGCACAGCGGCAGTCCAACGGGCAGGTCGAGTGGGCCAACGGCCTCATCCTATCCGGCATCAAGCCACGGTTCGTCGAGCCGCTCATCCGCTCACCCAGCAGCTGGCTCGATGAGTTGCCGACCATCCTCTGGAGTCTCCGTACTACGCCGAACCGGTCGACCGAGTTCACCCCGTTCTTCCTCGTCTATGGAGCCGAAGCCATCATCCCGACCGACACCTTGCTGTGTGTCGCGATGTACACTAAGCCAAAGCCAAAGAAGCTCGCGAAGACGGCGTCGACCTACTAGAAGAAGCCCGCCTCCTGGCGCTCAGCCGTTCAGCCATCTACCAGCAAGGCCTAAGGCACTACCACAACAAGAAGATCAAGCACCTCGCATTCTGCGAGGGCGACCTCGTCCTCCGACTCGTCCAAGAGCAAGCCGGCTAGCACAAGATGTCCCCTCCATGGGAGGGCCTGTTCATCGTCAGCCGGGCCTTGTGTGATCGCAACGCCTACTACCTCATCAACACGCGCAAGTCAAACAAGTGCAAGAGAGACACCGCCGGTGAAGAATCGACCCAGCCATGGAATTCGGAACTCCTCCGCCCATTTTATAGTTAGTCGTACGAATGTATGTATCGCTGCCTTTTGTAAACGTATGAAACTATGGGGTCCCCGAATGACACTCGGGGGCTGCCTTTTGCTGACCAAGTTATTGTGTCCCCTACTTTTATGCATCACTATGCTCTTGAACCCGGCCACCGATCCGACTCGCTTGATCCGGAGGCTGGCCAGCTTAGTCGCCACCCGCCGCCTTCCTTGGTGATTCCTGATGCGCTAAGGACGCCGCGGCCCCTCACTTCGGCCTAGGCCATAGGTCCGACTTCGGCTGTCGGCTGGCAAGTACAACGGGCTAGAGCTCCTGCGTATTCCAAACGCCAACAACCCCCAGCGGGTCACGCTGGAAGAGGACGGCCTCCTCCACTAGCTGATGTGTCTCTATCCTGTCAGAAAACAAAGTAAGTCAGAAAAAGGACACGAAGAACAAGAAACCAGATCCCAACCTGGTAGAACTCAAGAAAAGCACTTAGTGGAGAAGGATCCTTCCAGGTGCTGCGCTTCGAGCAACATACCATGCCGCTCCCGATCAATGGTGCGGTCGCGCTC
This sequence comes from Triticum dicoccoides, assembly GCF_002162155.2. Taxonomy (NCBI): domain Eukaryota; kingdom Viridiplantae; phylum Streptophyta; class Magnoliopsida; order Poales; family Poaceae; genus Triticum; species Triticum dicoccoides. The sequence continues at coordinate 297,526,035 of NC_041387.1, read as the reverse complement.
CTAGAGCGCCTTATCTAGGTCGGCCACCTTGGCAAGGACCGCCTTCAGCTTGGCGTCCTTGTCCTGCGGGTTGGTCTCGGAGCCAACAACCCCCAGCAGGTCGTGCTGGAAGCGGACGACCTCTTCCGCCAGCCGATGCATCTCCGGGAAGGCCCCTGCCAGAAAACAAAGCAAGTGAGAAAAAGGACACGAAGAACAAGAAACCGGATCCCAACCCGGCAGAACTCAAGAAAAGCACTTACTGGAGAAGGATTCTTCCATGTGTCGTGCTTCGAGCAACGTACCGTGTCGCTCCCGATCAATGGTGCGGTCGCGCTCCTGGAGCGCCTTCTCCGGGTCAGCCACCTTGGCAAGGGCCGCCTTCGGCTCGGCGTCCTTGTCCTCGGCCGCTTTCTCGGACGCCTCGCGACGGTGGGCCTCGTCCTGACAGGCACCCTCCGCCGCGGTCACCTGCCCCTTCAGACGCTCCACCTCGTTGTGAAGCTGGACCTTGTCATCGGCCAGCCTGCCGCGTTGCTGGTCCGCTCGGCCAGGGCCCGCTGTGCCTCCACCACCTTGGCGTCCTCCGCCTTACGGAGCTCCACCTCGGCCTCGAGGCGGCTCTTTTCCCCTGCCAACTGCTCCCACAGCTGGTTGGCTTCGTCGAGCGACTGCCGGGCCGCCGCCGCCTCCGTCTTCACCTGCACCACCTCGGCCCCAAGACAACCAGTATCGGCGACAAGATGGTCGTAGTGGTGGCCGGCCCGAAGCAGCCGGGACTGTCGGGACAACACCTCGGCTGCAAAAAGAAGATTCAGAAAAGAAGACCAAGATTCAAGATTCGACCCAACTATTACACAGTTGGCCCGAATCTCGAGGGCTACACCCAGTGGGTGCGCTAGCGCCCCCCCACCCCAACAGAAAAGAGCACGAAGATACCTGTGGCGGCGCAGAGCTCCTCCTCCTTGGCGGCGAGCTACTCCTTGAGCTCTAGGTACTTGCCCATGAGGCGGTTGAAAGCATTGACCCGGTAGGCGTCCAGTTGCTGAAGAAGGCAGCGATCAACACAAAGACATCATTCTAAAGTTTCAACCCAACTACTACGTAGTTGGCCCGAACCTTGGGGGCTACACCCAGTGGGTGCGCTAGTGCGCCCCCACAAACAAGAAGCTACAAAGGAAACTTACTAGTACGGCGCGCTCCAGATCCCGCGTCCGCTCCACCTCGGCCTAGGAGAAGGCCTCGATCCGATCCGTCTGCCCGCGCAGACGGCGGCTGATGGCATCCATCGCCGCCTCCTCCTGGGTCTGGGTCCTGAAGACCACAGCACCCCTGCCCCGTGCCGGCTGCGACACGGCGGCCCGACGCCCCCCTGGCCGGGGCACCAGGGCATGCTCCCCGCCGGCCACTCCCGCCGCGGCCGGCGCCTCGTCTGACGCCCTCTTCGGTACCGCCGACGACCCTGCTGCCGGGACGGCTTGCGGCGCCACAAATGACCCGGCCGCCGGGACGGCTTGCGAAGCCACCACCCGTGACGCCTCCTTCGATGCCCGGGGCGTCCCCTGCGGCGCCACCCGCGGCGCCTCCTCCAAGACGGTGTTGTCGCCGCCTCCGTCGACCCCCGCCCGCTCGACGACGTCGACCCGCGGCAGGGTGTCGTCCTCCACCTACACGACCTCCAGGTCGAGGTCCAACACCTCTGCCCAGCCTCCTCGGCCGCGCTCCCTCACCGACGACGGCTCGAAGACCGTTGCCACCACCACCGTGCCCTCCGGCATCTCGCGCCACGTCGACTCCTTGCCGGCTCGCACCCACGCCGCTGCAACATCGGTCCAGGCCCAGAACGATGCGGCCTCCAGCTCCGCCTCGAACCGGTTCCTGTCCCGCCAGGCCAGGCCTTCGGCGTCGGTCGGGTCCAGGCCGAGGTCCGGATCTGCCGACTCCTCCTTCTCGTCCTAGTCGACAGGACCAAACAGGCTCCTCCAGAACGCAGCGTCCTGAGCAGCCGCGGCATCGGCCGCCGACCTCACCAGCGCGATCGGCGACCTGAAGACAAGACGAAATGAACAACAAGCGAGGCCGACTCGGCTGCTCGGATGCAGGCAAAAGGAAAAAACTTACCCCGACAACACCGGGACGGTGACCCTCGCCGACCTCTCCTGCGCCATGCCGCGCCTCCTCTTGGCGGCCGGCATCACACTCCCGGCCGGGTCCGCCATGCGCTTCGCGGCCTGAGGCCGTGGCATGATGTTGTCCTTCCCGTGCGGCTAGCTCGGTGCCGCCCCCCGCGACAACCTGGCTCCACCCACGTCGCCGCCTCCTCCGCCCAATGCCACTACATCAACGCTCTGCATCAGTATCGTTCGGGCCGTGTCGCGCCCAACGACTCAAGAAGCATGAAAAAGAAAGCAAAGGGCAGGACTTACCCGCGCGGAGCCCTGCACCGACGTCGTCGTCGTCCTCCTCCTCTCCATCATGGGCTACGGGCTCCTCCGACACCGCCCGCACCACCTACAGCGAAGCCCAGGCGTAAGGGTGCCGGATGGCATTCAGAAGCACCTCCCGCGTCGCGTCGGGACAGATGAGAAGATGCACAACAGCAAAATACGAGGACCAGAGACTCACCAGGGGCGCCGGGTTCGAGTGGTTGTACGGCGGTTTGCCGAACCGCAAGTCGTCCCTCAAGTTGGCCTTGGAGATGTCGTTGACCTGGCGCGCGATCTGGTCAGCCGCCAGGTGCACTGCTCCCAGGCGGTTGGGGTCCTGAAGGCCGGTTATCTCGCTGCTGAGGCAGGTGCGCCGCTGCAGCGGAAGGACCCGACGCGTGATGAAGGCAGCAATGAGGTCGGTGACAATGAGCCCCTCCCACGCCTTCATCACCAATACCCGCTCGCAGAGATTGAGAATCTTCTGCGACGGGTTCCTGGGGTAATAACCCCAGTTCATCTTCGCCTGCGGAGGCGCAATGGCGAAGGCCGGCAGATTGATGCGGTCCGCGCCAAGGTTGCGGACGTAGAAGAAGGAGTTCTGCCACTTCTTGGCAGAATCCTCCAGCGGAATCTTGGGGCAGTTAGCGCCCGACCGCTTCAAGATGACGGCTGCGCCGCAGTCGGAGAACTCCCCGGCCGTCGGTCCCTACTGGTTCAAGGAGAAGAAGCGTGCCCAGAGGTCGATTGTGGGCTCTACCCGCAGGTACCCCTCGGAGAGGGTGACGAAGCCCGACAGCTAGACAATGGCGTCGGCACCAAGATGGTGGGGCTAGAGACCGAAGAACTCCAAGAACATGCGGAAGAAGGCTCTCGCCGGAAGCCCGAACCCGCACTCGAAGTGTGGAAGGAAGACCACGCGCTCCGTGCCCTGGGGTTGCGGCCTCTGCTCGCCCCACGATAGGCGCACGGCGACCTCCGTTTCCCTCGGCAAGCGCCGGGAGGAGGGAAGGTAGGAGATGTCGTTGGCGATGACGGTCGAGCCCATCCATGAGCCCGGCAGCAGCGCCATTGACGAAGACGAAAGAAAGGATGGAAGATGGACGAGGGTGGAGCTCCGCTCGAAGCGGGAGGCGTCGCAGCGTGGCGGTTGCAAGAAGCAGAGGAAGGACGAACAAGCAGGGGAGCGCGAGCGAGAATGATGCCCGCCGCCTCCCTCGCCCCAATTTATAAGCCTTGGTTTGAACGTGGGGGAGTGCGGTCGTTTCCGCTCACCTTTCCCACTACCCCACAATAAGTGCGCACGTACGCGCGCAATAACTGCACGGGGAAGAGCAACCGACCCCCGGACGCTGCAATAAATCCGCGCGCGTGGGCCGAGGGTATGCGGCGGCGGGCCCCAGCACGTCGCCCAGTCCCGTCACGCGCGTGGCCTGTGAGGCCCCTCCGACTTCCAGGCACCACGTGGCGCCTGCGTGAAGCCCGACGGATCGCCCCAAGATTCGATGGACTCCTCGGTTCCCGCCACTGCCGGATGTCGCGATCCGGTTTCCAAAAACCGGCACACAGTGGGTGTTGCCGGACCCGGTGCTGGCAGGATTTGCCTTTTTTAAAGGGGGAAACTGCGAAGGCCCTCCCATCCGAAGACGGCGGACCTTCACAGCTTCGGGGACTATTGTCGGGGGGGGGGGGATGAACCCCGGGCAGGCAATGGGACCCGGATCCGTTTCAAAAACAACGGGACCGGTGTCGCCTCTCAAGCCGGCGCGCGCCTGGCCGGGTCACTCGGCCCGGCCAGGCCCCGCGACCCGGCCGAACTCTCCGACCCGGCCAGGCCCCTCGACTCGGCCTCGACAACTAGCACAAGACAGCCGAACCCGGCATGGCCAAGACTTCTTCAACAAGTCAGCTCCAGCCTTGACGTGTTCCTCAACCCAGCCATGGGTCAGCTCCCATCCCATCCAGGTCGTACGATGGGACGAGTGTTCATCCACTGATCACCGAGGCAATAGTGCCCTACACACGCCTCTGGTCAGCCGGAGCATGGCAACAGTGCCCCTCATCTGCCGCTGACGAGGGCCAGCGTGGCAACAGTGTCCCCATCATCACTTCTGACGCTAGTGTCACGCCCAATATGCGACCCTATCCAAAAGGAACTCGAAGGTCCCACCAAGGATAGACCCACATATTGAAACACTTTTGCAAGGTGGATATCATTACATCAACATTACATAATAGATGGGGATACATACATAAGGCATACAATGCCACATGAATACAACATCACAATACATAAGAGCATCATCCGACTACGGATGAAACACAAACAGAAACTCAAACGACATCCACCCTGCTAGCCCAGGCTGCCGACCTGGAACCTATCCCCTGATCAAAGAAGAAGCAGAAGAAGAACTCCAAAAGAAGCAAGCATCGCTCTCGCATCATGATCATCGCACAACCTGTACCTGCAACTATTGTTGTAGTAATATGTGAGCCACGAGGACTCAGCAATCCCATTACCATGGGTATCAAGACTAGCAAAGCTTAATGGGAATGGAAGGGTGGTAAAGTGGTGAGGTTGCAGCAGCGACTAAGCATGATATGGTGGCTAACATACGCAAATGAGAGCGAGAAGAGAAGCAAAGGAACGGTCGTGAAGCTAGCAATGATCAAGAGGTGATCCTGAACTCCTACTTACGTCAAACATAACCCAAGAAACCGTGTTCACTTCCCGGACTCCGCCGAGAAGAGACCATCACGACTACACACACGGTTGATGTGTTTTAATTCGTATCTGGTGTCAAGTTATCTACAATCGGACATTAACAAATTCCCATCTGCGTATAACCGCAGGCACGGCTTTCGAAAGATTATACCCTGCAGGGGTGTCCCAACTTAGCCCATGATAAGCTCTCGCGATCAACGAAGGATATACCTTCTCCGAGGAAGACCCGATCAGACTTGGAATCCTGGTTTACAAGACATTTCGACAATGGTAAAACAAGACCAGCAAAGCCGCCCGATGCACCGACAAATCCCGATAGGAGCTGCACATATCTCGTTCTCAGGGCAACACCGGATGAGACATCCTACGAGTAAAACCAGACCTCGAGTTTCCCCGAGGGGGCCCCGCAGTCTACTCAGTTCAGACCAACACTTAGACAAGCACTGGCCCGGGGGGGCTAAAATAAAGATGACCCTTGGGTTGGCCGACCCAAGGGAAAGGTATAGGTGGTGGTGAGGCAAATGGTAAAACCAAGGTTGGGCCTTGCTGGAGGAGTTTTATTCAAAGCAAACTGTCAAGGGGGTCCCATAAATCACCTGACCACGTAAGGAACGCAAAATCCTGGAACATAACACCGGTATGACGGAAACTAGGGCGGCAAGAGTGGAACAAAACACCAGGCATAAGGCCGAGTCTTCCACCCTTTACCAAGTATATAGATGCATTAATAATATAGGAGATATTGTGATATCCCAACCAAATCCTGTCCACCATGGAGAAATCTTCAACTTCACCTGCAACTAGCAACGCTATAAGAGGGGTTGAGCAAAGCGGTAACATAGCCAAACAACGGTTTGCATAGGAAAGGTGTCAAAGGTTAGAGGTTCATGGCAATATGGGAGGGCTTGATGAGCAAAAGATAGGTAATGCAGCATAGCGATAGAACGAAGCAACTAGCATAACAAGATAGTAGTGAGATCTAGGGTAGCGGTCATCTTGCCTGAAATCCCGCAAGGAAGAAGAACGAGTCCATGAAGAAGACGAACGGATGAAGCCACAAAGACGAAGCAAGCATAGACGAACGAATCCTCACGATCGCAACGAAACAGGAACTAACAAGAAGAAGCACACAACATGGTAAACACACCACACATGAACAAGACATGATGCGCAAACAAGCATGATGCATGACAAGGCTACATGAAGCTACTCATGGCAAGAAATGATGCAAACAAGAGCAACACACTAAGGCAAGTTTAAATGAGGCCGGGAACAACATATAACAATTTCGGTAAATCCTCATATGCATATTTCGAAAATGGTCCAGATCTGAATAAACCTTATGTTCAAGTTGTTAAACAGCAAGTTAAGATGCAACAAGATGATCTACACGGGATTCTAGTCAAGTTACGGCCTAGAAGATATGAGCAAAACAAGTTAAACATGGCATTGATGCAAAATGCATTCGAACATCAAGCAAACACACCAAAACAAGGATGCAACATGATAATATGAAACTACATGCAATTCTAAGCAAGTTTCATATAGAGCACACTCGAAACGGAGCAACGGTTCAACACTCACACACTATACAAGTTATAGCAACAATCTGTCCAAAACAGCAACTAGGCATATTGCAAGCACCAAAACAACAAGCTACATCACCTTAACAAGAAAACAAAAGGCATGGGAATGATGTACAGGTAAAGCATAACAAAACATGAACACTGAGCTATCTCCAGAAATCACAAGAACATGCTCAAACACACATGGCAAGATTGCAAACAATAACAGTTCAGACTTTGCAGAAATTAACATCAGGTTGCAATGTTTAGAGCTATCAAAAAACATGTTACAGGAACTTATCATGGCAAACAAAGGCATGACATGAACCTACTAAATTCATAGAACAAGAGTCCCTTACTGACCATAAGCAAAAAAGGATCAGAAAATATGATGGCACCCATGTAAACATAGCAAGTTATAATACAGATTCAAACATGGCAGAAACAGAATTATGAAGGCATGTAGATGAGCTTGTGCAACTCAGTATAGAGCATTACATGGCATGACAAGGCAACCAACAGTAAGAAGGCATGTTTGTGAAGCTAAGCATGGCAAGAGCAAGTCCATAGGGTGCAAGGATCTACTACAACAACCTTGGCAAAATTGAATAACATGTAAACAATCTGCCAGGAAACATTTTGAAGCAAAAGTAGACCACGAAAATGACATGCTAGACTACTCCATAATTGCCAACAGGGGCATGAATGTATAGAGAATAACCATATGTTCAAAACATCCTTACTGAAGAATCTCAAAATATGCATGGATCTCTCTGTAGAATGAAGTTTACATGGCATCAAAATAACAGCAGAACAGGGACTAAAATCAGCAACATCACGATGCCTAGTTTGCATGCTTGTGCTAGTCACCACATTGATCACAAAAATACATGGCATACACCCCTGTAAAGAAGATGTGGCATAGTTCAAAACACATGTAGACATCAACCTCATAGGATGCACACATCAATCTTGGGAAAATGACAAATGAGCTCGTTCTGTTAATAGACAGCAGACAACATCATGAAGCACTCGTGCAACGATGATTCAGGCATCAAGACAGACTCAAATGAACATAATGCAATGGAATGAAATGATGTACTCGTGGAGACGAACAATTTGACATATTATACGCACAAAACGGAGCTACGAATGCAGAGATATGATGCGATAAACACGGCATGATAATGTTGAAATGCAGGGACCTAGCAGATTTTCGGCGTCAACCTTGTCGGATCTCAGATCCAGATCCGGGCATGGAGCTCGAGGTTGGCCGGAGAGGAAGCGGTGGCTGGGGCAGGGAAGGTCGCCGGAGATGGGGCCGGCCGAATCCGGCGAGGCGACGGCGCGGGGAGACTGGGGGGCGCCGGCGAGTTGGGAAGCCGAGGCGCACGGGCTCCGGCGGAGCTCGGTGAGGCGAGGCGC
>NC_041387.1:297511012-297517570 GCF_002162155.2 Triticum dicoccoides | reverse complement strand
GCGCGCGGGCTCGCGCGGGCCCGCTTCGGGCCCCGTGGGCCTCGGCGGAGGAGAGAGATGGCGGCGGCCACGTGGCGCGCTCCGATTCGGCGGGGGCGGCGGCGCGGACATGTCCGGCGGGGTTCGGACGTGTCCGGCTGCGGGAAGAGGACGAAGCTAGGGTTTGGACTGCGCGAAAAATTCGGGGGGAGGACCTATTTATAGATAGAGGGAGCTAGGAGAGTCCAAATGAGGAGCGGTTTTTGGCCACGCGATCGTGATCGAACGACCGAGAGCATGGAGGGGAGTTAGATGGGTTTTGGGCCACTTTGGAAGGGTGTTGGGCTGCAACACAAAAGAGGCCTTTGCGGTTACCCGGTTAACCGTTGGAGTATCAAACGACCTCCAAATGGCACGAAACTTGACAGGCGGTCTACCGGTGCTATACCAAGGCCGCTTGGTAAAACTCGGTCCATTCCGAGAACGTTTAACACCCACTCGCAACAAGAGGCAAAAGGGGAACGCCGGAGGACATAGGAGCCGGATTGCAAAACGGACAACAGGAAAAAGGCTCGGATGCATGAGACGAACACGTATGCAAAATGAAATGCACATGATGCCAAGACAAAGTGCAACACACAAGCAAATGACATGGCACTGACGGCGAATACTGGCAGACACCTGGCGCATCGAATCCGGGGCGTTACAACACTCCTCCACTAACAAGAGATCTCGTCCCAAGATCTTAGGACCGAGACGGAAGTGAAAAGGGATGAGGTGAAACAAGAACTGACGAGAAGGAGTAACAAATCGAGAGCACTCGAGAAGAAGAGAGGAATGATGAGAATGACGAGAATCGAAAGCTCACTTTATCAGATAGACTATGAAACCACTCCGGTTAGAATGAGATAAGAAACGAATGACTGAAAGGATTTAGGCAGCACTCCGGCTGAAAATGGAAGGAAAAAACATGAACTTGAGAGGATGGAATGATACTTGACGAGTGGAACAACACAAAACCTCCGGAAAGAATAGAAAGAATGGAATGAAATGAACTTAGAAGGAAGGGTTGAATGGAGTTGTTGAGAAAATCAACAACGAAAGAATAAGCTTATTGTGGACTTATGGATAGCATCTCAAAAATTATGAGGTGATAACCAGCCGCAAACGGAAATGATTGGATTACTGAGAAGAACGAAGAAATGCAAAACTCCACTTCAAAAGAATACAAAGATTGAATTGCACTTCGAGATGCGAGAAGAAAAGATACTTGAACTCCACCGACAAGAATCTTGATGAAAACATGAAGAGTGAATGAAATCATGAAGAACCACCATGAAGAACTCCGGTGACAAAAGGATGATGATAATGAATGAAGGAAGAAAGAATAAAATGAGCCTTGCGGTGATTTAGATGGGGGTGTCGACAAAATAGTCGAGGAAAATTTGAACTCCAGAAAAGAAAAGGTGAACAGCTTGGAATCGAGAAATTATTCAACATGAACAGTCTCCGAAGAAAGGGGTTATTTACTTGAACGCAATAAGAATAAGATTTATTGTATGCTTATCCTTCATCAAATTAAATTGATGACAAGCAATGGATTTTACATACTACTTATTCTTCTTGAAAAGGACTGAGAAGTGACATATCTCAAACTTGAGAAGGTCTTCGTGAACCACCGGTAGGTTTGAAAGAAGGAATGGATTAATATGATAATCCAAGAAAAAAGAATCTTGAATGAACCACCATTAGAATTCGAAAATGACTGATGAAAGGGGCTGAATCACCCGGAAGAATTAGAAGAACAAATATGCTTGAGGGGATTTAGATGCAGAAGAACAAAGAGATCATGAGCTGATTAAAGAGCATTTAAACGAAGCACCGGGATAAATAGAGAACGATAGCCGAAATGATGACCTTCGGTGAAAAGAACGGGAAAACCACTTCTGACATACTCCGGATGGGTAAGAAAGAATAACTGCCAGACTGAAATAAACCGAGAGGATGATATGAAGCTAGAACCACGAAACTTCGAGAGAACGGGCAAGATTTAAAGGAAAAACTCTTCTTCGATCCTCAAATGACGACGAGAAACACCACCAGAATTACTGAGATACTCCGGTAGAATGAAAAGCGAAGAGGTTGAGCCAACAATGAAAAGAGTTTGAAAACGATCTTGGAGAAGGCATGTGACTGATGGAAACCATTCTTACATCACACTTTGAAAAGAATTGAGAATAACTCCGGGGGAATTAGAAGAGTCAGGTAAGATCCTGAAAAAAAACCTGTGGGTTAGGGCCCACTAAAGAGATAACACCGTTGGAAAGGGATGTTGAACAGATAGATGAAGCACCGGAACAATTGCAATATTTGAATGAGGTGACAACCTCAAATTAATTGGAACACAGACGAATCTCCTGAGATGTTTTGAACTCCGGAATGATTGAATGGCGAGAGGCAAACGAGCAAGGAGAACACTTGATCCAGGAAAAGAATGCGATCAACCCGAAAAAACTTGAATTTAGTGCACCCGAAAAAGAAAGGGTGAAGAATGACGAACAAGACGAGAATTCACCAGTTGAAATCACTGAGGAAAGAGAGCAAAGGCTTCGCATGAGTAGGATGGATACTCGATTACGAACTCCGGTTTCGAGAAGAAGAAGGTTGGGCGGGTGGGAAAAGAAAACAACTGAGGACAGAGAAACAACTTCATTGAGAACGCACTGAGGATTGAACTCAAGATGAAGAGGGTCGAGTCGACTTGACGAAAATGCACCAGATGAAAAGAGCTGAGGAACAATGATCGGAAAACCAACTGCGTGAACCTAAAGAAAAATTTGAAGGGGAAGAGGAGTAATTCAAAACACCTACGTCAAGATTCCTCACTAGAGCGACGAAGGGACTGAGGAGTAAAAAGAAGTCCTACTCTCCGATATAACTAGACTCCGAAAACAGTTTTTTCTAGACACAACAACGGCCAAACTACACGATCAATCAAGGGGGCTCCTAGGGTTGGTCGAGGCTCTGATACCAACATGTCACGCCCAATATGCGACCCTATCCAAAAGGAACTCGAAGGTCCCACCAAGGATAGACCCGCATATTGAAACACTTTTGCAAGGTGGATAACATTACATCAACATTAAATAATAGATGGGGATACATACATAAGGCATATAATGCCACATGAATACAACATCACAATACATAAGAGCATCATCCGACTACGGATGAAACACAAATAGAAACTCAAACAACATCCACCCTGCTAGCCCAGGCTGCCGACCTAGAACCTATCCCCTGATCGAAGAAGAAGCAGAAGAAGAACTCCAAAACAAGCAAGCATCGCTCTCACGTCATGATCATCGCACAACCTATACCTGCACCTGTTGTTGTAGTAATCTGTGAGCCACGAGGACTCAGCAATCCCATTACCATGGGTATCAAGACTAGCAAAGCTTAATGGGCACGGAAGGGGGTAAAGTGGTGAGGTTGCAGCAGTGACTAAGCATGATATGGTGGCTAACATACGCAAATGAGAGCGAGAAGAGAAGCAAAGGAACGGTCGTGAAGCTAGCAATGATCAAGAGGTGATCCTGAACTCCTACTTACGTCAAACATAACCCAAGAAACCGTGTTCACTTCTCGGACTCCGCCGAGAAGAGACCATCACGGCTACACACACGGTTGATGCGTTTTAATTCGTATCTGGTGTCAACTTATCTACAACCGGACATTAACAAATTCCCATCTGCCTATAACCGCAGGCACGCCTTTCGAAAGATTATACCCTGTAGGGGTGTCCCAACTTAGCCCATGATAAGCTCTCGCGATCAACGAAGGATATACCTTCTCCCAGGAAGACCCGATCAGACTCGGAATCCTGGTTTACAAGACATTTCGACAATGGTAAAACAAGACCAGCAAAGCCGCCCGATGCGCCGACAAATCCCGATAGGAGCTGCACATATCTCATTCTCAGGGCAACACCGGATGAGACATCCTACGAGTAAAACCAGACCTCGAGTTACCCCGAGGGGGCCCCGCAGTCTACTCAGTTCGGACCAACACTTAGACAAGCACTCGCCCGGGGGGGCTAAAATAAAGATGACCCTCGGGTTGGCCGACCCAAGGGAAAGGTATAGGTGGTGGTGAGGCAAATGGTAAAACCAAGGTTGGGCCTTCCTGGAGGAGTTTTATTCAAAGCGAACTGTCAAGGGGGTCCCATAAATCACCCGACCGCGTAAGGAACGCAAAATCCAGGAACATAACACTGGTATGACGGAAACTAGGGCGGCAAGAGTGGAACAAAACACCAGGCATAAGTCCGAGTCTTCCACCCTTTACCAAGTATATAGATGCATTAATAATATAGGAGATATTGTGATATCCCAACCAAAATCCTGTCCACCATGGAGAAATCTTCAACTTCACCTGCAACTAGCAACGCTATAAGAGGGGCTGAGCAAAGCGGTAACATAGACAAACAACGGTTTGCATAGGAAAGGTGTCAAAAGTTAGAGGTTCATGGCAATATGGGAGGGCTTGATGAGCAAAAGATAGGTAACGCAGCATAGCGATAGAACGAAGCAACTTGCATAGCAATGATAGTAGTGAGATCCAGGGTAGCGGTCATCTTGCCTGAAATCCCACAAGGAAGAAGAACGAGTCCATGAAGAAGACGAACGGATGAAGCCACGAAGACGAAGCAAGCGTAGACGAACGAATCCTCACGATCGCAACGAAACAGGAACTAACAAGAAGAAGCACACAACATGGTAAACACACCACACATGAACAAGACATGATGCGCAAACAAGCATGATGCATGACAAGGCTACATGAAGCTACTCATGGCAAGAGATGATGCAAACAAGAGCAACACACTAAGGCAAGTTTAAATGAGGTCGGGAACAACATATAACAATTCCGGTAAGTCCTCATATGCATATTTCGAAAATGGTCCAGATCTGAATAAACCTTATGTTCAAGTTGTTAAACCGCAAGTTAAGGTGCAACAAGATGATCTACACGATATTCTAGTCAAGTTACATATAAAGTTCATTTAATTCGGAGGTACGGCCTAGAAGATATGAGCAAAACAAGTTAAACATGGCATTGATGCAAAATGCATTCGAACATCAAGCAAAGAGACCAAAACAAGGATGCAACATGATAATATGAAACTACATGCAATTCTAAGCAAGTTTCATATAGATCACACTCGAAACGGAGCAACGGTTCAACACACACACTATACAAGTTATAGCAACAATCTTTCCAAAACAGCAACTAGGCATATTGCAAGCACCAAAACAACAAGCTACAACACCTTCACAAGAAAACAAAAGGCATGGGAATGATGTACAGGTAAAGCATAACAAAACATGAACACTGAGCTATCTCCAGAAATCACTAGAACATGCTCAAACACACATGGCAATATTGCAAACAATAACAGTTCAGACTTTGCAGAAATTAACATCAGGTTGCAATGTTTAGAGCTATCAAAAAACATGTTACAGGAACTTATCATGGCAAACAAAGGCATGGCATGAACCTACTAAATGCGTAGAACAAGAGTCCGTTACTGACCATAAGCCAAAAATGATCAAAAAATATGATGGCACCCATGTAAACATAGCAAGTTATAATACAGATTCAAACATGGCAGAAACAGAATTATGAAGGCATGTAGATGAGCTTGTGCAACTCACTACAGAGCATCACATGGCATGACAAGGCAACCAGCAGTAAGAAGGCATGTTTGTGAAGCTAAGCATGGCAAGAGCAAGTCCATAGGGTGCAAGGATCTACTACAACAACCTTGGCAAAATTGAATAACATGTAAACAATCTGCCAGGAAACATTTTGAAGCAAAAGTAGAGCACGAAAATGACATGCTAGACTACTCCATAATTGCCAACAGGGGCATGAATGGATATATAATAACCATATGTTCAAAACATCCTTACTAAAGTATCTCAAAATATGCATGGATCTCTCTGTAGCATCAAGTTTACATGGCATCAAAATAACAGCAGAACAGGGACTAAAATCAGCAACATCCCGATGCCTAGTTTGCATGCTTGTGCTAGTCACCACATTGATCACAAAAATACATGGCATACACCCCTGTAAAGAAGACATGGCATAGTTCAAAACACATGTAGACATCAACCTCATAGGATGCACACATCAATCTTGGCAAAAATGACAAATGAGCTCGTCCTGTTAACAGACAGCAGACAACATCATGAAGCACTCTTGCAACAATGATTCAGGCATCAAGATGGACTCAAATGAACATGATGCAATGGAATGAAATGAAGAACTCGTTCAGACAAACAATTTGACATATTATACGCACAAAACAGAGCTACGGATGCACAGATATGATGCGATAAACATGGCATGATAATGTTGAAATACAGGGACTTAGTAGATTTTCGGGGTCAACCTTGTCGGATCTCAGATCCAGATCCGGGCACGTAGCTCGAGGTTGGCCGGAGAGGAAGCGGTGGCCGGGCAGGGAAGGTCGCCGGAGATGGGGCCGGCCGAATCCGGCGAGGCGATGGT
>NC_041387.1:297464312-297510631 GCF_002162155.2 Triticum dicoccoides | reverse complement strand
GGCGGAGCGGGCGGACGGGCCGGCGGCGGTGGCGCGCGGGCTCGCGCGGACCCGCTTTGGGCCCCGCGGGCCTCGGTGGAGGAGAGAGACGGCGGCGGCCACATGGCGCGCTCCGATTCGGTGGGGGCGGCGGGGCGGACATGTCCGGCGGGGTCCGGACGTGTCCGGCTGCGGGAAGAGGACGAAGCTAGGGTTTGGACTGCGCGAAAAATTCGGGCGGGGGGGGACCTATTTATAGATAGAGGGAGCTAGGAGAGTCCAAATGAGGAGCGGTTTTCGGCCACGTGATCGTGATCGAACGACCGAGAGCATGGAGGGGAGTTAGATGGGTTTTGGGCCACTTTGGAAGGGTGTTGGGCTGCAACACAAAAGAGGCCTTTGCGGTTACCCGGTTAACCGTTGGAGTATCAAACGACCTCCAAATGGCACGAAACTTGACAGGCGGTCTACCGGTGCTATACCAAGGCCGCTTGGCAAAACTCGGTCCATTCCGAGAACGTTTAACACCCACTTGCAAAGAGATGCAAAAGGGGAACGCCGGAGGACATAGGAGCGCCGGATTGCAAAACGGACAACGGGGAAAAGGCTCGGATGCATGAGACGAACACGTATGCAAAATGAAATGCGCATGATGCCAAGAAAAAGTGCAACACGCAAGCAAATGACATGGCAACGACGGCGAATACTGGCAGACACCTGGCGCATCAAATCTGGGGCATTACAGCTAGCAAGCGGAAACCTGACGGAGCGCCACTGTACCCGACTCGACGCGGACACTCCCTGACGATCGACAAGACGACGCATAGTCCCCCTAGGCATGCAGGGCCCACACCTAGGGGAACCCGGCAAACCACGAACGCCCGGCGGGGCCCAGCCCTGAGTCCCAGACGCTGACGACCCGGCCCTACGTCCCTATAACATTACCATTGTACCTGATAGAGGCAAAGGTGTCCCGTCTTTCGATGCGATGATGGATTTCGCTTTGGTGGAAGTCGACTTTGACGATCCGACTACGAACGTGCGAGGACGTCGCGCCTTAGCAATCGCTAAACCAACTCCGAGAGGTTATTGACCACGCCGGAGCACGATCAACCTGACCATGAGGGTCTGTTTCCTGCGAGCAAACGAAGAACAAGCAAGAAACTGAGATTGCAATCTGGATATTGCGAATATAAGATGAAAGCTTTATTGATCAAGGTGGGGTTCTGTGATGCCTTTGTCTGGTCATTGAACACAAACGAAGTACGCGAAGTTGCAGCTATGGCAAACTTTTTTACTCTAAATAAAAACCAAAGTCTAAACGACGCCCTAAGGGTTGTATATATGGAGGAAGAGGGGGGAATTTCGTGGCCCCTGACGGTGCGGCCCGAAACTAACCCTAACTCTTGTTTCCCCATACATACGGACTCTAAAAATAGCCTATACTTATGTATTTCGAAATTACATGGGCCTGGCCCAATAAAAAGGTGATGCAGCACCTAGAATAGCCTATGGACGAAAATTATGAAGTAGCATCTTGTATATTTCGTCCAAGGCTTCATGCACTCATTATGGTGGCTTCAACATCCTGAAATCATCACTTGTAGCTCTGTTCTTGTTCCCCTTGCGCATGCCATCATCTCCATGCTTGTTCTTGATCCAATGTTCATCCTTCTCCAAGCTAGGCCCTTCATTTGTAAGCAAAACAAATGTATCCAATTTAGGCAGCATCATATTCTCATGAACATTAGAATCATTACCAAGAAACAAAAGTACCTGGTTATTTAATTGGCGTGCGTGAGCTCTAGTAATTGGTCCAGTATGTATAGTAGTAGGGGTTGTGGGTGTAACAATAGTATTGATGTCCTCATCATCCTCCCCTTCTTGAAATGAAGTCGTCCTCGACGGAAGTTCATCTTCCTCTCCCAAATAAGGCTTCAAATCTGCAATGTTAAAAGTGGGACTAACCGCAAAATCTGCAGGCAGCTCAAGTTTATATGGATTATCATTTATTTTCTCTAACACCTTAAAGGGACCATCAGCACGTGGCATTAGCTTTGATTAGCGCAAATCAGGAAATCTATCCTGACGCAAATGTAACCAAACAAGATCTCCAGGTGCAAACACAACATGTTTTCTACCCTTATCTCCAGCAATTTTATATTTAGCATTCATACGCTCAATGTTTTCCTTAGTTAACTCATGCATTTTTAAAATCAATTCAGCACGTTGTTGAGCATCAAAATTAACCTTCTCCGAAGATGGAAGAGCCAACAAATCAATAGGTGCACGAGGTAGGAAACCATACACAACTTCAAAAGGGCACATCTTAGTAGTAGAATGCAATGAACGATTATAAGCAAATTCAATATGAGGCAAGCATTCCTCCCACATTTTCTTATTATTCTTCAAAACAGCCCTAAGCATAGTAGACAATGTTCTATTGACTACTTCAGTTTGTCCATCAGTTTGGGGGTGACAAGTAGTACTAAAAAGCAGTTTAGTCCCCAACTTAGCCCATAAACATCTCCAGAAGTGGCTAAGAAATTTAGTATCACGATCTGAAACAATAGTATTTGGCACACCATGCAAGCGAATAATTTCACGAAAGAACAAATCAGCAACATTAACAACATCATCGCTTTTATGACATGGTATAAAGTGTGCCATTTTCGAGAATCTATCCATGACAATGAATATGCTATCCCGCCCCTTCTTTGTTTGAGGTAAACCTAAAACAAAGTCCATAGATATATCCTCCCAAGGAACACTAGGTACAGGAAAAGGCATATATAAACCATGAGGATTGAGTCGTGACTTAGCTTTTTGACATGTAGTGCAGCGAGCAATAAAACGCTCAACATCCCATCTCATCTTTGGCCAAAAGAAATGTGTAGCAAGTACGTCCTCCGTCTTCTTCATGCCAAAGTGTCGCACTAATCCTCCTCCATGCGCCTCCTGCAACAACAAAAGACGAACAGAGCTAGCTGGAATGCATAGCTTGTTAGCACGAAACACAAATCCATCGTTAATGACGAACTTGTTCCACATTCTTTCTTCTTTACAATTCTGCATTACATCTTTAAAATCAGCATCATGCACATATTGATCTTTGATGGTCTCCAAACCAAATATTTTGAAGTCAAGTTGTGAAAGCATAGTATAGCGACGAGACAATGCATCAACAATAACATTTTCTTTTCCCTTCTTGTGTTTAATGACATAAGGGAAAGTCTCAATGAATTCAACCCATTTAGCATGTCTATGATTTAGTTTAGCTTGACTTTTAATATTATTCACAGATTCATGATCAGAATGTATAACAAATTCTTTTGGCCATAAATAATGTTGCCATGTTTCCAAAGTCCGAACAAGAGCATACAATTCTTTATCATAAGTAGAATAATTCCGACTAGGCCCACTCAATTTTTCAGAAAAATATGCAACAGGTCTGCCATCTTGTAATAACACACCTCCTAATCCAATTCCACTAGCATCACATTCAAGCTCAAAAGTCTTATTAAAATCAGGAAGTTGGAGTAAAGGAGCATGTGTCAACTTATCTTTCAATACCGTGAAGGCTTCTTCCTGTGCGGTACCCCAAAGAAAAGGCACATCTTTCTTTGTAAGCTCATTGAGAGGTGTAGCAATGGTGCTGAAATCTCTCACAAAACGCCTATAGAATCCGGCGAGGCCTAGAAAACTCCTCACTTGTGTGACCGTTTTGGGCTGTGGCCAACTCTCAAGAGCGTCAATCTTGGCTTTATCAACTTCAATTCCCTGTCGAGTAACAACATAGCCAAGAAAAGATACTCGGTCGGTGCAAAAGGTGCACTTCCCAAGGTTACCAAACAAACGTGCATCACGTAGAGCAATAAAAACAGCATGTAAATGTTCCAAATGTTCTTCCAAAGATTTTCTATAAATCAATATGTCATCAAAGTAAACTACCACAAATAGTCCAATGAAAGCACGTAAAACTTCGTTCATTAATCGCATGAAAGTACTAGGTGCATTCGGTAACCCAAAAGGCATGACTAACCACTCATATAATCCAAACTTAGTTTTAAATGTTGTTTTCCATTCATCTCCCAATTTCATACGAATTTGATGGTATCCACTACGCAAATCAACTTTGGAGAATATTGTAGAGCCACTCAATTCATCAAGCATATCATCTAGCCTAGGAATAGGATGACGATAACGAATAGTAATATTATTAATGCCTCTACAATCAACACACATACGTGATGTACCATCCTTTTTCGGCACTAGAATAATAGGAACAGCACAAGGACTAAGGGATTCGCGTATATAACCTTTGTCGAGAAGATCTTGTACTTGACGCATAATCTCCTTCGTCTCCTCTGGATTGGTACGGTATGGCGCACGGTTTGTCAGTGAAGCACAAGGAATTAATTCAATCTGATGCTCAATCCCTCGAATAGACGTTAATCCCGGTGGCACGTCTTGTGGAAAGACGTCAGCGAACTCCTGCAAAATGTTAGTGACAGCAGGAGGCAAAGAGGAAGGCACGTCCTCGAATGAAACTAATGCCTCTTTGCACACAAAAGCATAGCAAACAGATTTGCTGAAATCTAGCTCATCAATATCTGATTTGGTCGCAAATAAACATGCACTTTTCAATTTAATTTCAGAAGCAACACTAGATGGTTTATTATTAGGCTTCATTTGTTGCTCAAATTCTTTTGCCACAATCTGATTTTCACTCTTATTCCTCTCATGTTTTGCTTTATTAGCTCTATTAATATCATCTTTCAAAATAGAATCAGGAGTCATAGGAAGCAAAGTAATATTTTTATCCTTATGAACAAGAGTATACTGATTGTTTCTACCATGGTGTACAGAATTTTTATCAAATTGCCATGGTCTACCAAGTAATAAGGAACATGCTTGCATAGGTGCCACATCACAATCAACATAATCAGCATATGTAGAGATACTAAAATGCACATGAACAGTACGTGTTACCTTAACCTTGTCACTGTTGTTGAACCATTGGATGTAGTAAGGATGTGGGTGTGGTCTTGTGGTGAGAGAAAGCTTCTCCACCATCTCCATGCTAGCCAAGTTGTTGCAGCTCCCTCCGTCTATGATGACGCGCACAGAACGTTCCTTCACAACTCCCTTGGTATGGAACAAATTGTGCCTCTGATTTTGCTCAACTTGTGTGACCTGCACACTCAAAACACGTTGAGCAACTAAACATTCATACCTGTCTGCGTCTTCAGGAGCCATGTATTGCGTCTCATGATCAGAATCATCTCCACCATGTTCTTCACGTGTAATAAGAGCCAAAGTCTCCTCATCATAGTCACTAGCGGACTCATACCCACCATCCTTGGTAGCAATCATCACACGTTGAGATTTGCATTCTCTCGCATAATGACCTCTTCCCTTACAACGACGACAAATAATATCACTTGTGTGCCCTGTTGATGCCATGGAAGAAGAAGAACTCTGTGCAGGCCCGACAGGTGCGCTCTTGGCAGATAATGGTGGTTGTGCCTGTTTTCTTGTATCACGGCTGGCGGTGGCACCTGATTGAGGTGCTGGTGCAGTTGAAGTAGAAGATGCACGCAGTGTCCATGATGAAGGTCGGCCTGCAGAAAAGTTAGTTCGTGCCAGTGCTTGTTGATCCTGCACTTCACGTTCAGCTTTACAAGAAAGATGGAATAAATGAGTGATATTAGTATACTCCTTATATTCTAGAATGGTCTGAATCTCTCTATTTAATCCACCCAGAAAATGTGCAAGCATAGCTTCATTCTCCTCAACAATACCACATCTAATCATGCCAGTTTGTAATTCCTGGTAATACTCTTCTACAGAATTTTTCCCTTGTCTTAAGCGCTGCAATTTTTGAAACAATTCACGTTGATAATACGGTGGAACCCAACGAGTACACATAGCAGTTTTCAAAGAAGCCCAAGTAGTTGGAATAGGATATAATCTACAATGTTCAGGCCACCATACACATGCAAAACTAGTGAAAGCACAAACAGCAGCGGCAACCCGTCTCTCCTCGGGATATTGTAAACATGTAAATCGTTGTTCAGTTTCTAACTCCCAAGTAAGATATATATCAGGAACATATCTACCCTCAAATGGTGGAATATTCAATTTCAGTTTAGGAAGATGGCCATGATCTCGTACCTGAGGGAGAGCCCTACCATTGTGATTATTTGCATGTGGACGACCTGGTGGTTGTGGTGCAGGTGGTTGCACGTAGTTCTTATTTTGATCAACCTCATCCTCGTAATCTCCCACATAATCATCCTCCTCCACATCAGCAGCAGGAGCCACAGAAGTATCAATAGCAGCACCAACAGTTTGGCCAAATGCAAGAGAGACACGGCTCGCTCGGCGGAGGGCTATTTCGCGACGTGGAGGTAGTTGTTGTTGTTGTTGTTGGAGAGGTGCGTTAGGTGCAGCGGGTGGTGGTGGTGGAAGACGCGCGAGCAATTCATTAAATTTGTTATCGAGCTTTATTTCGAACGTCTTCTCCATGCCATCTATATTCTCCATGGCCTCTTCAAATCTGTTTAGCACATCTTGCACCTGTCCACTCATCATTTGCTAAAATTTATCATGCAAATCCTTATTCGTCATGTTCTCCCAGTCAGTCTCGTCGGCTTGTGTTCCTGGCATGGTCAGCAGCAATAGAAACACACAAGAATATGATCCTACAGACTACTAACAAGAGGTGGTGGTGGGTGCCACAAATCCGTCAAGCACTCAAATTCTTACCAGTTCTTACCCAGCAGCAGGCGGTGACCGGCAACCGTTGTAGTCAAAACTCTCAAACCTTGGATAGAGCGATTACCAGGGAGAGTCAAACGCACGACGTAGATGTATGTGGAGCTGGGAAGGCTTATAATATGGTAGCAAAAAGGGTCAGCAATAATCAATTCAGAGATGCAAAGTTGAATAAACGCTCAACGACGGTACTGTGCTGGTCCTGGGCTAGACCGTGCTAGAGACGCGAGCCTAGAACACTAACAAAATGACGGCGCTGCACGAAATCAAGGAAGGAGCACACTCTGATTTTTTTCGCTCCTTTTTTGTGCTCTTTTTTTGCGCTTATCTTTTTTTTGCGAAAATTCACTATAATGGCAAATGTCTCAAATCTCTTCCCAAGTCAAGGTAACAGGATAGACACAGAATTTTTGCGACAATTTTTTTTTCGACTGCCCAGACCAAAATCTGGAAACGGCTCAAAAAACACTTTCTATAATGGCACCTGTCTCAAAACACTCAGAAACACCTAAAAATAGGATAGCCAGAATTTTTTTCGACAAGTGCGTTTTCTGAAAATTTTGGGCCTAAACGGAGGGTTGTTCGCGGACTCTTTTTTTTTCTGAAACCTACTCCGGCAAGGAAACATGAATCGGAAACTAGATGAATCCCAAAAACAAACCTAATATGAAAAGAACTCAGATTGGTGGTGGATATATGGTGGTAGATGGCAGCGGTGGTGATATATGGCAGCGGTGGTGATATATGGCAGCGGTGGTGGTATATGGATACGGATTCGAAGCGGTGGCCGATAAGTGGTGGTGGTAGATGGCAGGGGCGATGATGATGGTGCGGCAGCGGCATGACAACTTATGACCAGAACTCGAAACTCTAAAAGACTAGACTCTAAGACTAGCAACTAGACACGATGATGCAACTGAGAATTCAACAACGCAAATACAGAAAAGATTACGCAAAGGCTCAGACTGGTTCGGAAAGGATGAACTAACCCTAATTTTTTTTGTGGCTTTTTTGTGGACTTTAGGTATGAAGAACAGACTCGATCTAAACTACGAAAAACTGTAAAATCTCATCGAGCAACCTGGAAATCTGATACCACTTGATAGAGGCAAAGGTGTCCCGTCTTTCAATGAGATGATGGATTTCGCTTTGGTGGAAGTCAACTTTGATGATCCGACTACGAACGTGCGAGGACGTCGTGCCTTAGCAATCGCTAAACCAACTCCGAGAGGTTATTGACCACGCCGGAGCATGATCAACCTGACCACGAGGGTCTGTTTCCTGCGAGCAAACGAAGAATAAGCAAGAAACTGAGATTGCAATCTGGATATTGCGAATATAAGATGAAAGCTTTATTGATCAAGGTGGGGTTCTGTGACGCCTTTGTCTGGTCGTTGAACACAAACGAAGTACGCGAAGTTGCAGCTATGGCGAACTTTAATCTAAACAAAACCCGAAGTCTAAACAACGCCCTAAGGGTTGTATATATGGAGGAAGAGGGGGGAATTTCGTGGCCCCTGAGGGAGGGGTCCGAAACCAACCCTAACTCTTGTTTCCCCATACATACGGACTCTAAAAATAGCCTATACTTATGTATTTCGAAATTACATGGGCCTGGCCCAATAAAAAAGGTGATGCAACACCTAGAATAGCCTGTGGACGAAAATTATGACGTAGCATCTTGTATTTTTCCTCCAAGGCTTCATGCACTCATTATGGTGGCTTCAACGTCCTGAAATCATCACTTGTAGCTCCGTTCTTGTTCCCCTTGCGCATGCCATCATCTCCATGCTTGTTCTTGATCCAACGTTCATCCTTCTCCAAGCTAGGCCCTTCATTTGTAAGCAAAACAAATGTATCCAATTTAGGCAGCATCATATTCTCATGAACATTAGAATCATTACCAAGAAACGAAAGTACCTGGTTATTTAATTGGCGTGCGTGAGCTCTAGTAATTGGTCCAGTATGTATAGCAGTAGGGGCTGTGGGTGTAACAATAGTATTGATGTCATCATCAGTAACCCTGGGGGGTTGGCCTATAAAACCCCCCAGGAGCCCTCGCGTATATGAAAAAGCAAGCATAGAGAAGCAGTAAGCACACAGAAACTAGCCACCGATCAGCAGAACACAACTAGGGAGAAGGAGCAGCCTAAGCTGTGGCCAGTCTACCTTCTTCCTCCATACAGCTCCAGGAGCAACCTTGTACCATTGCATATCAACCACACTCGGCAGGACTAGGGGTGTTATCTCTCCGGAGAGCCCCGAACCTGGGTATGTCCTGCATCCCGCGCCCGCTCATGCCAACCCCGCCTCTGGAGGCCACCAGTGCCCTTGAGCCTCCAACTCTCTTTAGCCATCCCATGGCATCTGCCGTGCGCCCACCACGATAGGTTGCCTTGTTGTTTTTAGAGTTTGTCTACTTTATCTTCAGTAGCCTGCGCCAAATTCACACTAGCATTCCTATCATTGGCCAAGTCAGATAATAGGAAAGCAAAATTGACACAACGAACATTTGGGCAACTAGCCTACACCAAATTAACACAATATGGCACAACTATCATTAGCCAGGTAAGGTAATACGAAAGCAACATTAACACAATGAACGAATGGGCAACCAGAGCAGCACTACAATTCAGTAATGTGCATGATATGAGATAGTACACTCATGTAGCTCAGTATGCAAAACTACCAGGCAGTTTTCTTTACAAAAATCAACATTGGCGCCTTTAACATTTTGCTACAACTAATTTTAGATCAGATAAAGGTTGGATTCATGCCGATTAACAAAATACATGCTGATGTAAAAATATAGTGATATACAACAGGTACTTACATCAGCATTGGAGCACAGAGAATTCCTGTAAGATATTTTCCTCGAATACAATCCCAATGAAGGAAGTCTTCTATCATTTAACCTTATTTTCTAAAAGAAAGATGGGTAAGAAACATGTAGAAAATATGATCAGAATGCTATAAAATTTCATGATGCGAGGATACGCACACACTTCTTAGAATGGAGTTGACATTGTTTTGCTGGACTGGAGCGGACAAGTTCTTTGGCCACTGCAATCTGCTTATTATCAGTGGGAGTTGGGTTTCTCTGTGCTGGAGTAGTATCTATGAAAAATGGAGTTGGTTTATTATCTCCTGGCGTTTGGATCTTTTGCAAAGACCTGGTTTTAACCCTTCAGATTCTAACATAGCTGTCTTCCCCTTGCATGCCTTATATAGAAGAATGGTGCTTCAATTATAAAACATTCTACAGCAGAGATGGAATAGGTACTAAAGAATAGAAAGGCATGACATATTGACATGTATTCCCTCCATCCGGAAATAAATGGATGGGTCTAGGCATATTTCAGTTCTAGATGCATCCAGTTTTATCCTTTTCTGCGACATGTAATCCGGACGGAGGGAGTATGATGTAAGAGCTAGGGATACGACAGGACAACACAGTAAAAATAAACAATCAAAACCCACTGCAGAACCAAAGTATTCAAACCCACTGATATGAGATAGTACACTCATGCAGCTCAGGATGCAAAACTACCAGGCAGTTTTCCTTACAAAAATCAACATTGTGGCCATTAATCATACATTTTGCTACAACTAAATTTAGATCAGATAAAGGTTGGATTCATGTTGATTAACAAAATACATGCTGATGTAAAAATATAGTGATATAAAACAGGTACTTACATCTGCATTGGAGCATAGAGAATTTCTGCAAGAATCCTTCCTCACAGACGATACCAGTGCAGAAATTCTTCTATCTGTTAAGCTTATTTTCTAAAAGAGAGATGGGTAAGAAACATGTAGAAAATATGATCAGCATGCTATAAAATTTCATGATGCAAGGATACGCACACGCTTCTTAGAATAGAGTTGACATATTTTTGCTAGATTGAGCGGACTAGTTCTTTGGCCACTGGAATCTGCTTATTATCAGTAGGAGTTGGGTTTCTCTGTGCTGGAGCAGTATCTATAAAAACTAGAGTTAGTTTATTATCTCCTGGCGTTTGGATCTTTTGCAAAAACCTTGTTTGTAACCCTTCAGATTCTAACATAGTCGTCTTCCCCTTGCATGCCTTGTATAGAAGAATGGTGCTTCAATTATAAAACATGCTACAGCAGAGAGATGAAATAGGTACTGAAGAATAAAAAGGCGTGACATATTGACATGTATTCCCTCCATCCCGAAAAAAATGGATGGGTCTAGGCGTATTTCAGTTCTAGATACATCCTTTTTTATCCATTTCGGCAACATGTAATCCGGACGGAGGGAGTATGGTGTAAGATCTAGGGATACGACATGACACACAGTAAAAAAACACTAGTTGAACGTAAAACTGTATGCTAGCGGAATACGTACAGAAAAAACTAAGGCAACATACACGTGTATGATTGGGAAACTAAGATGGCATTGCAACAAAGCACTTGAACAGCACTTCAATGTAAAAAACATGGTATGGTAGACAGATGAAGTACATACTGATGAATAACAGTGCATAAGATATTCAGATGCATGATGTCCAAATTAAGCAGATGGCATTGCGACAGAGTAGAATGACAGTACTTGAATTTGAAAACATTTTATCATGAATGGAATAGGTACTGAAAAACAGGAAGGCATGACATATTTACATGCATGATCAGCATGCTAAGCACATGGCATTGCAACAGAGTAGATACACTCCAGGACACTATATGCATGTTGTACCCATATCACGGGCCAAGTTAGAGCAAGGACCTTGTGGGGTGAAGAGGATTCATCATCTTTTGCAAGTCTTCTGAAGAACTGCCTTTACATGTTCCATCATATTGGGTATCATTGACATCAAGTTTATTGGCCTTTACATTGCTCTGTGAGGTTCTTGTGGATATATCAGTGTGTGCAATTATATCTGACATGCATGGAAGAAAACTAGTAGTTAGATTTATGTAATGAGTGCATGTAGGAGACGACATAAATAGTAGGAGTGGGGTTAACTAGCAGCAACAGGTCTCAAAAACTAAAGGGAGAACACAGATGAAAGCTACAGAATATGTATCGTTTGTAATCGAGATTAACTAGATGGCACACAAAAGTATTAAAGAACAACATAGGTAATACTAGAAGTGGTATAATACTATAATCACCAGCATGTGGGATAGGATTGGCTGATGGATGCTAACTATGGAACAACGTTACCTAAAGAACAAGTATCTTAGCTGAACTATGGAACAACGTTAACTCCTGAACAAGACCCGTAAGAGATCAGCATGAATATACAGTGAAATGTGATAATCTATTTTCCATGCTTAGATGAATAAAAAGCCATAAATGTTGCACACAAGTAAGATGAGGGTACAACCTATCTGTGCGCCACCATAGGAGTGAGCATCATGTGCTGACTTGTCGATGGCCCTGCAGTTGTTGTGGCTGTCCATGTCGGGCACGCCCATTCGATGCAGGGAACTACTGAGTGGGGACTATAGCTCCCTTCGGGTGTATGCTTCCCTTGTTGGAGCAGCTGCGGTGAGTCGAAAGACGGTCTGGCTTAAGATGCAGATAACGCATAATGTTAAGAACGACACATCTCTTTGATCTGAAGAAATACACTAAGAGATCAACAGCAAGGTACGAGAGTGGTCACACGTCTGTTGACTGAAGACTAAATTGGGGTCACACGATTTTATTTTATTTTGGTATTGTCCGATCTACGCCGGATGGCTTGATCGCCGTCTTGTGCCTCCCGGCTGACATTGTTCGAAATCTTCCCCGAAGAGCCAGAGACCAACGGCAGAGCAGCCTGCCTCTGCCGTTCGTGGCCCCGGCCAAAACCCCGCTCCCTGCCCCACCGCACTGCTGTGGTTGCGCCGCCCCCGGGCCAATCCACAAAGACTCCCCGTCATCCAGATCCGGCAGCGGAAGTACCTTCAACCCACGCAACTCTAAGATAGCCATCTAAGCGCTGCTTCGGTGGCAAACTTGCGGCCCCGCACCCTTATGTTAGACACCAGCCAACCGGCAGCCTAGGAGCTCTACCGCCTCGAGGGGTGCTGCTTCCCATTGGGAATTGATTGGCCCAGAATAAAAATCCAGACAACTAACGCCTCAATAAAGTGATTTGAGATGAGGGTGCGACCTACCTGGCAGCATGGTGAAGTAGGCAGGTCCATCTGCCGAGTCAGTGAGGCTGTCGTGGTTGCGGTGGCGACCATCGGCAGGGAAACATTGATGTCGTGACAGTCGAGGGCTACGGAGAAGCAGCGCCGGGACTGTGGACGGATCCGAAGTTCGAGCAGCTCCGGCGCCGTGAACAACGGCGGGGGTGAATCGGCTCCGGCACGGTTCACGCGGCCGTCGTTGAGGCAGCTCCAGCAGCACGGAGTAAGAGGCACACGGCTCAGTGCATGATGGCAAATGATAGTGTCTCCGGCATTAGGGAGGAGGGCGGCTGTGAAATTGGTGCGGTGGGGACGCCATGGAGGAGGGGCTGCGGTTTCACGGCTCGGGAGAAGGGAGCTTAAGGGGAGAAGGTGATTTGGCGCCCACGAGGTATGAATGGGGGGGATTGGGAGGGGAGTGGAACCATGTCTTACGCACGCATTTGTCTGAAAGGTGAGGGGAGTTACAGTTCTACCCATGCCTTTATGCTTCTTGGCTTGGGTC
Organism: Triticum dicoccoides; assembly: GCF_002162155.2. Taxonomy (NCBI): domain Eukaryota; kingdom Viridiplantae; phylum Streptophyta; class Magnoliopsida; order Poales; family Poaceae; genus Triticum; species Triticum dicoccoides. The sequence continues at coordinate 297,497,217 of NC_041387.1, read as the reverse complement.
TGTGTACTGAGGGTCAGGGATACTAGAGTAACTTTGCTTCTCCCCAAATAGTGAGCGGGAGCGATTTCAGGCGAGGAGGGCGTGTTTTGAAATATAGTGGGCGCGAGCGATTTCAGGCGAGGAGAGCATGTTTTGAAATAGTGGGCACGAGCTATTTCGGGCAAGGAGAGCGTGTTTTGCCGACCATGGTTTCTGAATTATTTGGAACATGCCATTTCGGCCGAGGAGAAGGCGCGCTTGGATGAAGTTACGAACCTACCCTCGATGAACAATGGGCCAATTGATGCGTGTCCCACATAGGACGGTAATTTCGCGTCTCCCATTTATTTGCTCGGGCGAATTCGACCGAGCAGAGGATGTTTAACGGTTCGTTCAAATTTTGGGAGAACAAGCATCCACGTCTACCTTACCAAGTCGATTCGAATCAAATTTTGAAATATTAGCTTGCCACTTCTTTTTTAGATGGAGAGATGATGCTAGGGAGTAATGTGTTTTTACATGCTCATTGCTAGCAAATTACTATATGACAAATAGTTGACCCACTCAAAAACGGGAATCAAACCCAAAATCAAATATCTCGATTCAATGAAATAGCTCGTTCACCAGGTCAAAATAGTGAACTAAATCCAAAATTGAACACCTCAATCGAGTAGCATGTTGTACAGTATTACAGTACTCCATGAACATGTTGAAAGTCAAATTAATGAACTTGTTTGATATACGCATATATCCATTCATGTGTTGATTGCAGACAACATGTTCTCCAATTTAAATATTTGAATGCAAGTTTATATCGAAACATGGTTTATATCAGTCTTTGATGCATAAAACGCGACCTCCCCCTCTCCCGGACTCCTGCTCTCTATCTCGCCGACAATCTTCAATTCTGTCGCACGCATCCGACACACAAACCTTGTTGGTCCCTCTCCCTTTCTCTCCATCTCTCTCTCTCTCTCTTTGTGTGTGTGGGGGGGGTCTTTCTAGTTCGCATGCATATATACTCCATCTATAGGTCTCTCTCGCACACTATGTATGATACTCTAGTATAAAGTAGATATCTTGGGTGCACTCATCGTATGCGCACAAATTCCTTGGCTCAGTTTGGTTTCATGCCTAGGAGGTCGACCATGGAAGCCATTTTCTTGGTACGACAACTTATGGAGAGATATAGGGAGCAAAAGAAGGACTTGCATACGGTGTTCATTGACTTGGAGAAGGCCTATGATAAGATATCGCGGAATGTCATGTGGTGGGCCTTGGAGAAACACAAAGTCCCAACAAAGTACATTACCCTCATCAAGGACATGTACGATAATGTTGTGACAAGTGTTCGAACAAGTGATGTCGACACTGATGAATTCCCGATTAAGATAGGACTGCATCGGGGGTCACCTTTGATCCCTTATCTTTTTGCATTGGTGATGGATGAGGTCACAAGGGATATACAAGGAGATATCCCATGGTGTATGCTCTTTGCGGATGATGTGGTGCTAGTTGACGATAGTCGGACGGGGGTAGATAGGAAGTTAGAGTTATGGAAACAAACCTTGGAATCGAAAGGGTTTAGTCTTAGTAGAACTAAAATCGAGTACATGATGTGCGGTTTCAGTACTACTAGCTGTGAGGAGGAGGAGGTTAGCCTTGATGGACAGCTGGTACCTCAGAAGGACACCTTTCGGTATTTGGGGTCAATGCTGCAGGAGGATGTGGGTATTGATGAAGATATGAACCATCGAATCAAAGCCAAATGGATGAAGTGGCACCAAGCTTCTGGCATTCTCTATGACAAGAGAGTTCCACAAAAGCTAAAAGGCAAGTTCTACAGGACAACGGTTCAACCCGCAATGTTGTATGGCGCTGAGTGTTGGTCGACTAAAAGGTGACATGTTCAACAGTTAGGTGTGGCGGAGATGCATATGTTGAGATGGATGTGTGGCCACACGAGGAAGGATCGAGTCCGAAATGATGACATACGAGATAGAGTTGGGGTAGCACCAATTGAAGAGAAGCTTGTCCAACATCGTCTGAGATGGTTTGGGCATATTCAGCACATGCCTCCAGAAGCTCCAGTGCATAGCGGATGGCTAAAGCGTGCGGAGAATGTCAAGAGAGGGCGGGGTAGACTGAATTTGACATGGGAGGAGTCCGTTAAGAGAGACCTGAAGGATTGGAGTATAACCAAAGAGCTAGCTATGGACAGGGGTGCGTGGAAGCTTGCTATTCATGTGCCAGAGCCATGAGTTGGTTGCGAGATCTTATGGGTTTCACCTCTAGCCTACCCCAACTTGTTTGGGACTAAAGGCTTTGTTGTTGTTGTTGTTGTTTTGTTGTTGTTGCCCGTAACTCTCTCACGCACCACTCTGTCGTCTTGGAGCTCTTCCCCCTCTCTCTCAAACTCTACATCTACCTGGGTCACACATACACATGCATATCTCACTCGCACTCGATAGGCCCATCTAAAACTCTATCTCTCTCCCTCGTTCTCTCTCCATCTCACATGCACACACACACAATCTCATGCCTAGCTAGCCAAGTATGATGGTCTCTCACTCAATTGTAGGCACACGCAGTCCCCCCTATATTTATATGTCTAGCTATTCTTAGTCTCCATCACAAACATGTGCATGGTCTATCTCGATTTCTCTTGGGGCATCTTTCTATCGCGCGCACACCTCCCTCAATCTCCCATCCATATAGTCCCCTCACGATCTCGAGAGGATCTCCCTCCCCATGCGTAATGTTCTCCATGTGTCCCTCTCGAGCTTTGTTCCTTGTTGGCTAGACCTCTATTGGACATGTGCTTTAGGGGTGTCTCTCTCTGTTGCAAACAATCACACACTAGCTATCTACGTGTATCTCCTCGCCTCGCTTTTCTATCTCGAAGATGCATGCGTGATATGTTCGCATAAGAAACGAAAAAACACACACTCTCTCTCTAATTTATCGTTTGTTGTCACTTTCTCTTTCACACACATACTTTTTTTCCACACTTACTCATTCTCCTTCACACGCACTTGATCTCTCTCGACTTAGGCACTCTCCTCGGTCCATAACATATAGATTTATTGAAAAGTCAAACATCACAAAGTTTGACCATGTACGTGGAGAAAAACAATTACATCTAGAACGGCAAACATATACCATTAGATTCACCATGAGACGTAGTTCCATATGATGTATCTTTGGTATTGTAGATATAAATAACATTTGCGTAAACCTGATCAAAGTTTCCAAAGTTTGACTTCTAAAAAATTTACATGCACTGCATTATCGAGCGGATGGAATATCTCTTTCCCCCTCTCAGCTATCTGACACACCACTCAGCCTTATCGGGGCTCCTCAATCTCTTTCAAACTTTATATCTCCCTGGTTCACACATACACATGTCTCGCTTGCGCTATACATATAGACCCATCCAACACTCTCCGCCCTTGTTCTCTCTCTATGTGACACGCACCCCCTAAGTACCATAATCCCTCACTCCATCATAGGCGCAAGCACTCGCCCCCTAAGTATGATTATCTCTCACTAGCCATCAGGAACACATGTATTGTCTCCTTCCATCCATACGTCTATGTTGATATCTCTCGGGGTATCTTCTATCGCGCACACACCTTGTCACTCGATCTCCCACCCATGTAGTCCCATCATGATCTCCAGGGGATCTCTCTATGACAAACATACACTCTCTCCTCCCCATGTCTGCATTTTCTCCATACATCTTTCTCGACCTCTCTCCCTTGTTTGTCAGACCCCTCTTGGCCACGTGCTAGGGGTCTTGCTCTCTCGGTTGTAAACAACCACACACTATCTCCTCACCTTGATTCCATTGTCGAAGATGCATGTGTGATATGTTTGCATAAGACACAGACGCTTTTTCTCTACTTTTATCGTGTGTTGTCCATGTCTCTTTCACACACGCACACACACTTTTTTCACTCACTCTTTCTATTTCTCTCTCTCTCTCACTCTCTCTCTCTCTCTCTCCCTAGTTAGGGACTCTATCACGTCCATAAGCATATGGATGTTTTGAAAAGTCAAACCTCAGAAAAGTTTGACCAGGTATATGTGGAGAAAAACATTTACATCTGGAATGATCATTAGATTCATCACAACATGTACTTACTTCATACTATCATTTATCTTTGGTATTGTAGATATAAGTAATTTCTTTATAAACTTGGTCTAAGTTTCAAAAGTTTGACTTTAAAAAAAATGTTGGAACTACATTATCAAACAGAGGGAGCAGCTCTTTCTCTCTCTCTCTCTCTCTCTCTCTCTCTACTATCTCTCACGGGCCTCCCCTCTGACTCGAACTCTCTATACCGACGGATTGTACGCTCACTGTGTCAGTGTATAGCTCCATATATTGTTTAGTTGACCGGTCAACCAGTCCACATGCTGCCTTGTCAGCTCGTGTTCTATATCTTCGTGTGCTGGCCCATATGGCAGTGGATGTAAATAAGTAAACTAGAGGCCCATCTGACACGCGGTGAAGTAAACAAAGTTGAAACCACTCGGGGTAGCACCCCGCACGCTAGTAAATTGAGGACGCATTGAGGACACACTTCTTCCGCATGAAGGACACACTCACGCACAATTCACCACTGCGCGGCGGCATGCACAGAAGTACGCACTCGCGCACACTCAGCACACAACGCACACCAGCACACGTGTACACAGGCGTCGCCGCTGGTTGAGATGGACGGTGATGCAGCCAACAAGCAGAGGCGGCTCGAGCCAAAACTGCATCCAGCGAGCCTGGACTTCATCAGCAGCCTCCCCGATGACATGCTGCTCGTCATCATCGGCCTCCTCCCCACCACATCTGCCATGCAGACCGTCCTGCTGATGAGGACATGATTACCTTGGATAAGACCAAAAATGTTGCATACATGCATATTTGTCAGGTGATTTCTAGTGTAAACTATTCAATAATCTATTTATGTTATCCAGAATAAAAATACTTCACACACTTTTGTGTTTTGTCTAATTGCAGGTGTATGGGACATTTGTACAATCCACATATGAAGATAAAGAAAAAGGAGAAGTTTATGTTCTATTCAAAATATCCTCTCATGTCACTTTTGGGCCAATAGAAGATAGAGTCAAAATCTCTCACGTTCTGGATTCAGATTCGGACTACACAGACATACCTGACTCAAAACACCAACAACTTTTTCATACAGACTCCAAATTGGGTGATTCTTTTTTTGTTGGAAGGTAGATTTCGCGCTCTTTCCAACCCAATTGGATTCACTATCAAATTCGGCCGGAGCGTTGAGTTATCGACAAAACAATTTGACGCTGCACCAGAATCCGAGTCAAACTACATGTCCAAAGGTGTTGCATCACCTCCACTTGGGCCCATGAGCCTTGTATGAACCTCGGGTTAGTTTTAGGCTGCCTTGGGACGTCCTCCCACCTCCTTGGCCGCCACCCCTTGCTCCTATATAAGTAGATCCATCTAGTAGCTTTTCCCTTGGGATTTGTTTAGTTAAAAGTTAGCCATTGCAACTTCGTGTACTTCGTTTGTGTCCAACGACTAGACCAAGACCTCTTACGGATCCCCACCTTTATCAATACTTCATATATAATTGCAATATTCAGATTGCTTTTATCATATTCTTGCTTGTTCTTCGATTGCTTGCAGGAATAGGCCTTCGTGGTCAGGTTGATTGTGCTCCGGCGTGGTCAATAACCTCTTGGAGTTGGTTTAGCGATTGCTAAGATGCAATGTCATGCACGTTTGTAGTCGGGTCATCAAAGTCATCTTCACCAAATTGATAGTTATCATCTCAACGAAAGATCGGGACACCTCCACCTCTATCAAGTGGTATTAGTTTTCAGGTTGCTCGGTGAGAATTTCCAGTTTTTCCTAGATTAGATTTATTTTCTTGCCAATTTCCAAGAAAAAGCCACAAAGAAAGTTAGATCTATTAATCCTTTGTCCAAGCTAGTCTGAGCCTTTGCAATTTTCTTTTCATTGTTTGCATTATTGAATTATCGATTGCATCGTCGTGTCGAGTTGCTGGTCTTAGTGTCTAGTTCGTTTAGAGTTTCGAGTTCTGTTCATAGTAGTCATGCTGCCGCTGCATCGTTATACCTTCCGCTGTCAACCACCCATACATCAAATTCCACCATGTGATACCCATCGTTCATTGTCATAATGATAGTTGAGATCGTTCACATCTTCGCTTGATCCAATCTGCATCTTATCTAGTTTGTTTTGGAAAGAGAGAGAAAAAAAAGACGGAAAAAAAGAGAGAAAAAGTAAAAAAAAGTCAGAGAAAAAAAGAGAAAGAAAAAGAAAAAAGTGTGAGAAAAAAAAAGAGAAGATAAAAAAAATCGGATCTATCAAGACTCAATCTCGTAGTTAAATTCGGATTGGTATCTGTTTTGTGCACTGTTTAGTAAAACAGGCATAACTTCCTCATACGAAGTCCGTTTTGGCTCCACAAGTACTAAAATGAAAGCTAGCGACGATCCGCATCTAAATAGTTGCAGAACTTTGTTCAATATTTGGCACCTCAAAATCGGCCTCTAAATAGGTCTTTTTGCCCTCCAAAGTTCACGAACACAGTTTGTTCTAGTTTTTCAGGCCAGTTTTATAGTTTTTTGACTCCTCACATCTACTCGGAATTGAGTGATTCTTTTTGCATTGGAAAGCTTGAGTTAGTAGCATTATTTGAAAAAATTTATCAGAAAATTTATCAGAGAGTTGTTGTATATCCTGCTTGGCACTTGTTTTTCATCATTATCATTACTGCCGTTGTGATCTTCACTTATATCTTGCTATCCAGAGCTACTTAGTATCCTTAATTGATGCTAGTTGTGCTACGCCGTGACCTTGTTAGTGTTCTAGGCTCGCGTCTCTAGTCCGGTCTAGCCTAGGACCAGTACAGTACCGTCGTTGAGCGCTCATTCAACATTGCATCTTTGAATTGATTATTGCTAATCTTTTGCTACCATATATAGCCAACCCAGCTCCACATATTTCAACACCGTGTATACGTATGTTCCCCTGGCAATCCCTTTACAATCTTCAGAGTTATTTGACACTGCTGGTTGCCTGTCACCACCTGTCGCATGGTAAGAACTTGTAAGATATTGCTATTTGCTTTACTGTGAGCACATTACAACCACATCCTAGTAGTTCATAGGAACATTATTCTCAAAAAAAAATTCTTATTTCTACTAATCATGACAGGTTCCAGAGATAGAAGTTCTTGGATGACGAACACATCTTCACCATCACGAAAGTTGGGACAACACACACAAGCACATGGCGAGGTTATCTCTTTACCGTCATTTGAGGGTAGATTTAATCCTGCTATTTATCTAGCTTGGGATCTTGAAGTAGAACAAGTTTTTAGTCACCATGACTTTTTTGAACTTGAGCGAGTATGAGCTGCCACTAGAGCATTTACTGGTTTTGCTTCTGTTTGGTGGAGTGTGCATTGTAAGAAAAACATTGCCAACCCACAACTTGGAAATATTTGAAGCATGTAATGAGACAACAATTTTTCCCTCCTTACTATCGTCGTGAATTGCTTCGCACATTTGAACAATTTAAACAAGGCAACAACACTGTTCATGCTTACTACCAAGAGTTCAAATCTTATATGCATCATTGTGACATAGAAGAATCTGAGGATGATACAATGAATAGATTTTTTGGTGATTTGAACCATGATATTCAGGCAAGATTTCGGTATATTCCTAGTTGCATTACTGGTATGTATGTTCGTGCTTGTACCTTTGAGAGAAAGTTACACGAGGATGCATTGGGTGACTACAACAACTACTATTCCAATTCATGCTCACTACCATCGGTTGATTCCTCCACCGTTGCACCTACTAGAGCAGCCACACCTCAGATTATGAGTGCGACATCATCTCAAGTGTATGGTACATTATCATTGTCCATACCTACATCAGCTACATCTTTGCGACAAGGTAACAGTAAAGGTATTGATGATATAACTTCACATGAGAATGATGCACCCCAATTAACTTAAATACATCATGTGTTGAGTTACCTGTTGATTTGAGCACGCCACCTATTTTAGAGAATCATGTTACTATCATGAATGCATCATGTGATCAAACAACTGAAATACCAACAATTTTGAGTGTTCCCATTGAATTAACTGTTGATGTCAAAGAACCATGTGAATCAAGAAATAAATTAGATATGGATCAAATACATTTTAAAATAATTGTGCCAATGTTAATCATTTTGATATGACCTCTAATTTTGGTGATCATTCTGTGTCAAATGACTTATTGCATGTTTTCTTATTTAAGCATGTTGTAGCATGTAAATTTGATGCACATAAGGTTTATTCACCAATGTTGGGATGGTTTAATGATGAATATTGTCAATCTTTTAATATGAATAAGAGCTTCACTTATATGTGCAAACTGAGTTGCAATATTTTCATGCCTTTCACTTATGATAATATTTTGGCTTTATATTTTATAGTCTATGAAGGTTCCTCATATATACATGTGTCATATGTGCAAAAATCAAGGGAAGTAAGAATGGATGACATATACATATACAACATGTACACCTTGTCTCTTTTGTTAGCCACATTTCAGATTAAGAAACGCCGAGGACGGCTTTGTTTTCAAGAAGGGGAGGATGATGAGGACATGACTACCTTGGATAAGACCAAAAATATTGCATACATGCATATTTGTCAGGTGATTTCTAGTGCAAACTATTCAATAATCTATTTATGTTATCTAGAACATAAATACTTCACACACTTTTGTGATTTGTCTAATTGCAGGTGTATGGGACATTTGTACAATCCACATAGGAAGATATGGGAAAAGGAGAAGTTTAGGTTCTGTTCAAAATGTCCTCTCACGTCACTTTTGGGCCAAGAGAAGATAGAGTAAAACTCTCTCATGTTCTGGATTCAGATTCGGACTGCACAAACATACCTGACTCAAAACACCAGCAACTTTTTCATACAGACTCCAAATTGGGTGATTATTTTTTTGTTGGAAAGTAGATTTCATGCTCTTTTCAACCCAATTGGATTCACCTTCAAATTCGTCTGGAGCGTTGATTTATCGACGAAACAATCTGACGTTGCAGCAGAATCTTAGTCAAACTACAAGTCCAGAGGTGTTGCATCATCTCCACTTGCGCCCATGAGCCTTGTACGACCTAGGGTTAGTTTTAGGCTGCCTTGGGATGTCCTCCCACATCCTTGGCCGCCACCCCTTGCTCCTATATAAGTAGATCCATCTAGTAGCTTTTCCCTTCGGATTTGTTTAGTTAAAAGATAGCCATTGCAACTTCGTGTACTTCGTTTGTGTCCAACGACCAGACCAAGACCGCTTATGGATCCCCACCTTTATCAATACTTCATATATACTCGCAATATTCAGATTGCTTTTATCATATTCTTGCTTGTTCTTTAATTGCTTGCAGGAATAGAGCTTTGTGGTTAGGTTGATTGTGCTCCTGCATGGTCAATAACCTCTTGGAGTTGGTTTAGCGATTGCTAAGACGCAACGTCGTGCACGTTTGTAGTCGGGACGTCAAAGTCATCTTCACCAAATCGATAGTTATCATCTCATCAAAAGATTGGGACACCTCCGCCTCTATCACCTGCTCTCCCGGCGGTGGTGCCCCCTCTGGCGCCACGTCCCCCTCAACTTCACTATCAACAGCTGCCTCTATGACGGGGATTGCAAACGCATGGCCGCAGTCTCCAAGATCCTTTCATCGCAGCCTAGGCCAGCCAGATGCCTTGACATCCGCATGTTCAGTACCAACTGCAAGGTCCAACCCAAGTTCGACCAGTGGTTCTTATCCCCCGCCCTAGATCAGCTCGAGGAGCTCAGCTTTGAAGCTGGATGATGTCGCTCTCTACCGCCATCCGTGCTCCGCCTCACGTCAATGTTGCACCGTGCCAGCTTCAGCTCCTGCTATCTTCCCCAGATTAATGTCGCGCCCGCCCTTCTTCTCCCTCAACTCAAGTAGCTCGACCTCTTCGACATTGTCATCTCGAAGAAGGCTATAGACCACCTGCTCCGCAGATGTACTGTGCTCGAGTACCTTCGTCTTGAGCAGATCCACGGGTTCATTAGCCTCCACATTGCCTCGACGAATCTCTGATGGATTTATGTGTCTTGCTGGCCCCGCAACAAGACATCAGTTGGGAAGAGATCACTCCAGCTGTTCCACATTATGGTCATTGAGAATGTGCCTTTCCTTGAGAGATTGCTTGTATCGGATCTAGAAGGTCCAACAAAAATCAGGGTCATTGAAGTGTCGAAATTGACAGTGTTCGTGTACTCGTTTGCCAAATTCTCTGAACTATTTATTGGATTTGTAATCATTCAGGTACAGCACTCACCTTCTTCTCCGTCTTCTTGAAATTCACATTTTTTTAATTTCTTCTTGATGTATTTATGACTGTCTTCCAGAAAATGATTCCCACAAGATTGATCCAGTCTATGCGCACAGCAAAGATCTTGGCAATAAAATCTATCGGCCCCAATCTGGATCAAGTTGTTGGATTCCTTACATGCTTTTCGTGCACGGAGAAGCTACTCATCGAGGTGAAACTTCTTTCCTATTAGTAAATGGTAATCACAACGTAGCTCAATTTTTTCGTAATTTTCCCAAATTACGATGACAAGTGTAGTGTTCAAAACTGCATCTACGCACTAGACCGAAAGAAATGTTTTTAGTGTTTTTTTCTCACATGATCACCTGCATCGTTTTTTTGTTGTACTACTATAGTAGCCTAGGCTAGTCATAATGGAAGTAACTTAGACTACTCCAGTAACTCTATGGTTACCTTAAGAGCAAGTACGACCTCCGTCCTGGTTTACTCTTCCTATTTTGTAGTATCAAAATTTGACCATAAATTTAACTGATAAAATGTTAATGCATGTCACTACGAACTATATCGTTGGATTCGTATTTGAACATAATTTCAAATGGTGTAATTTTTAGTGACATGCATTGGCATTTTCTTAGGTAAATCTATGGTCAAAATTTTATACTAAATACGAGGTAGTACAAAAGTGGGCTATAATGGCCCTCCACTATGTAGGCCAAAACACGTGCCAAAATCACTTGTGATGCATTTGGCATCGATGCCCCTCCATTGCTCACCTAGTGCCCCAATCTGGATCACCTACTTTGCTCCGGTGCCAAATTAACTCACGCAATAAAAAAACACTTGCATGGGAGAGAGGAAGACGACTGAGGCAATAAAAACACTTGTTTGGGAGAGAGAGAGGCTCGTGTAGTTGGTTTGATTGATTTGTTTATACATGTGGGTCTGTGTGCACAGCGGTGCCAACTCTCTCACATCGCGAGAGTGGTGCCAAAATCTTTTGATTTGACATCGATGTGTATTATGTGGCATACTTTTGCGGAATATGGCATCGGCCACATAGTGGAAGGCAACAAATGCCCAAGCTCTTCACGTGCTCCTAGGTAAATGAGAGGAAACAGAAAGAGAGAGAGAGAGTGAAAAAATATCACTAGCCAGCCAACCCTATCGTATGAGCGAATGATATTGGCACCTTTTGATGACACGACAATCTTATACAGCCAGCTACTCTCATATGTTCTCTTCTTTTGCAGATAAAAAAGACCTGAAAGTGAAAAATGTGATGCACTATAAAAATCTCATCGAATGCCTTGATCTCCATCGTACAGAAATTGATTTGATCGACTACTGAGGCAGCACATCTGAGATCACATTCGCCAGGTTCTTTGTTCTGGAGGCAAGTGTGCTCAAGGTAATGAGGTTTGGCATTCTCTGGCGCAACAATGAATGGCGTGCGGATCACTGCAAGCGTCTAAGCCTAAATGACAAAGTCTCCGCAGAAGTTGAATTTGTTTTTGAAATATCAAGTGGCCAGAGACTTGAAAACTTATTTTCCCATTAGTGGCTTGTCGGGGCAGTTGATTTTAGTTTGTACGATAATACTACATCCACCTAAAGTAATGAAAGTTCTTACGTAAACTTCCTAGTAATTCCCTCTTCGTAGGTGCAACATTACTCCTAACATTTGTAATATCAGTTTGAAACTTGTAATATTGCCATCTCCTATTCCTGTGTTTTCAAAATCCAGCGAATCAAACAGGTCCTGAGTTGGTGATGATGTTGTGCCTCCCATCTTTCACCAATAGCCGTCGGATATAGATTTGACGCATACAAACCAAACTTCTCCATTTTTGCAAAAAGATGCCCACACTTGTTCCCTATTTACAAACAACTCCTTGTCTCTCACAATCAGCCTTATCTCCTCCCCACCACATCTAGAAGGCCATGGAAAAATCTGGTGAGATGGGCGCTGCCGGTGCCGTCCACCCCCAATCTTGGTGTTCCGTGCAATGCACGGGCATCTACGCAGAGAAACTTATGTCAAACACGGCTATTTGTTAGCAGGCTAGCTCTACAGCCATGATGATAGTGACTGCAGACGGTGAGGCTGACTATGGTATGCTGAACACAGCGCCTATACTCAGGTGTCATCTCCGGTGCAGGGTCTTGTCACTTCACTGTGAGGAGCAGCACGTAATAATTTGACCAACGGGTAGTACAGTGCTACTACATTGGTAATACTACTACTAGTAATACTAGCACCACCATCTGGATTAAGGAGTACTACCACATCCATCTGGATTTTAGTATTTGACTAGCAATATCTAGTAATGCATGTCACAAAAAATGTACTACTCCCTCTGTAAATAAATACATGGTGTATTGTTTTATTCCTATCGGCGAGAGAACTTAATGTCTTTTTGCTAATTAATAGGATTATATGCAATGAACTAAACACTGCATGTCATGTTTGGTAGTCTCAAGTCATTGAAAGCATGCACGACCCACACCTCTCATTGGTTGATATGTCACGAAATAAGAAACGAGGAGGGAGCTAATGTACCGTGCCTGAGTGTTTTGGGATTATTTGGTTTTTGTAAGGTGACTTACACAACACTTTTGTCTACATCCATTAACATTTTATTTGTTAAATCGAAGGTCAAAACATAGAGCAAAATGCAAAGGGGACCAATAAACCAGTAAACATCAAACTTCTCTCATTTGGCCCCAACTAGAGGTCCGGTGAGATGATATATTGCACCAGCATGGAGGGGGACGCAACTTCATTGACTTACTGCAACTGCCTTTGGGTGAATGACACATGGGCCCAACGGGTGGCTGGCCCACCTGTCATACAGCCAAAGGCAGGTGCAGTAGAGGGCCGAGGAGTAGATGGCCAACACGCACGTAAATTCAACGCAGTCTGCACTGCTCATATAAAGGCTCCCCGCCAGTCCAATCTAGTACAAAATCCTACGCACCTACACACGCTAACCAAGGGCAAGAGTGATCAGTCGAATCGCAAGATAAGTTGACTAGAAGCTAAGTTAGACCCATGGAGGTGATGAGCGCGAGCATCAGCCGGCTGTGCCAGATGGTCCACGATGCCGGCCTGCGGCCTGGCACCGAGGAACGTCTCCAGGTAGTGCTTGAGGCCGCTAGGGCGAGGGGCCGCTTGGACGACAGCTTCGTCTCCTTGTTCGATGAGGTCCTTGTCGGTTTCCTCGACAAGTTCATGGTCATCAAGAAGCTCGCGGACGACTTTGACGTACGCCTCCAGCCGACACGCCCAGGCTCTATGATGCCCGGCACCCTCAACGGCCACTATGGTGACAACCTCTTCGATGCCCTGGTGGCCCTACGACTGCCCGCCATCGCACCGGAGAATGTCCAACTCGAGGTCGCGCTCGCCACGCAGCGCCTGGCGCAGTAAGACACCATCGACATAGTCACCCACGTCTATGCGCAAATCGTCCACAAGGACTATTTCATGCAAGAGGAGGACGATAGGACGCTGGCCTTCTTGGACCGCAGGGCAACCTTGGATGGCATTGTTCAGAAGCACATTGAGCTCACCGCCAACGCCGCTGCTCCTCACACGTCAGTTGGTGACCCGGCGCACTAGGGCGTGAGGATGTCGTTGATGGATCCGTATCTATTTTTATCTTTCCATCAAATACATGTAGTAGTATATGGTACTACTAGTAATTATCTTACCTTTCGCATCAACTTCATAATTTTTGTACGTACTCCATGCATGAACAGCGCCAGAACCAAACTTCTCATTACTCTAGGGAAAATCATTATTTCTATCTATCGGTCGCGCCATGTTGTAGAACCAAATTTTACAAGTTACAAGTTCAAAAGGAAAAGCCTGCCGTGTTCGTGTCGCACCCCCACACGGTTGGTCCAGCACGGCGCTCAAGGGGGAATGCGTGCGGTGTTGCATTTCCACTTACAAGTGGGACCGCAGTTGAGCAAACCGACGATCGGCAAACTCCCACCCTTCCCACCGCGTGATGGCTGAGAAAACAGGAGGGAGAAGAGATGGATGTAGCACGGACTCCAAGAAAATTGGTGTCAGATGGGACTCGTGTGGGTGGCGTGTGCCGTACTGCTAGACGTGAATGCTAGTTATGGCCCATACCACCTGTCTAGGTGAATAAGTCATTCGCATAGTTCTAGGTCATCGATTTGAGGAATTAAATATGTGTTATGTGTCATGAAAAGTAGATCACTAGATTTCTACAAGGATGTAGTTTATAAATATATATTTTTTGTCACATATAATACATATTTAGATAGTTAAATCGTCAACCTAGAACTACGCGAATGACTTATTCACCGAGACGGAGGTAGTAGAACAAATTTCCTAGAGTCCATGCTCAGCCCTCCTCTATCTCTCTTCTCAGCCAGCCAGCGGACGCGCGGAGCCCATCGTCTCGATGGTAGCCATGAGTAGTGCACGTACTCAATGACGGAGCATGGGATGGTAGCCATGACATGGACAACCCTTTTTTGGAGAGAGTACATGGACAACTTTGATGTGTCCCGTCAACTCGCAGAACGACGAGAAGCTTGATTACGCCTTCTCCCTCGCCAATGCGTGCGCGGTGGCTCGCAGCACGAGGTGAAACTTTTGCTTACAAGTGGTGGACGTGCAGCAGTTCATTTGGTGTCAGATTGCCAGAAGTACTACTGTTGAACCATCGACTTCTGGAAGAGGGGAAGAGCCAAGCGCAAGGTCACCTACTAACCTTAGGCTAGGCATAGTGGGAGTAACATAAGTAGGGGTACCTCCTCTTTTATTCTAGAAACAACCACACGTGAATATTGAGGTGCTGGTTACGTAGAACAAATTTCCTGGAGTCCGTGCTCAGCCCTCCTCTATCTCTCTTCTCAGCCAGCCAGCAGATGCGCGGAGCCCATCGTCTGCTTGCTCATATGTGGTCCCACATGTCAGTGAAAATGCAAGAGGACCCACTGAACCTGTACATCTTTCACCTCGACGTGCTGGTGATGAAAAACAAATCCAATAAATATCTTCGGTGGCCGCTTTTGGAGATACTCAAGAGTAGTAAGATTCTATTTACAGTTTAACCCAAGATGCACATCACGTGGCTTCAACTACCACTCTATTTGTTTGCATGACATGACCTGGATGTTGGATGTCCCACCTGTCGGCAAAAGGAGGAAGAACCCAACCAAATCTTCGGTTGTGCTCTCGGAATAGACTAGTTGTGCTAACTTAAAATTTTATTATGTAGAATGGATGCAAGTTTTGGTATTGGGAAGAAGAGTACATCGACATATTGATAGAGTGCAATTTAGTAGATGTTCTAGCACTTTTAGCTAGCATAGAGGCTAGAGATGAGAGTAGTGCACTTGTTGATAGAATAGAGGCTAGACATGGGACTAGATGCGAGGAAGCAACGTCTACTTCTTTACACTCGAAGAAGAAAGAAGCATGCAAGATTGAGCCTCCGCAGATCAACAATGAATGCATCGAGAAGGCACTCTTCCAACTTACAGGAGCAGTTATGGAAGTTGGATATGTTCTAAAATGTATTCTTGTTTTCTTTGGTATTGCTTTTCTAGTGAAAATTTTGGTGATGTATTTCCATGTACCAAAAAATCAATGATGAAAAAAAGATATGTGTTTGCAAAGAAAAATGTACACGGCCGGGATGCGTCCGCACGTTCGGCGCACGGCCACCGCATCCGAGAAATGGCCCGGACACGACCCCATTGCCCTACCCAAATGGACAGAATCCGGGAAAAACGGAGGTCCGTTTGGGGTCGTGCATTGCAGTTGGCCTTACAAGTGGGACCGCAGTTGAGGAAACCGACTATAGGCAAACCTCACGTCTCCCGCCGCGTGATGGCTGAGTTAGAGAAACAACGAGGTTGAAGAGATTCCTGTAGCACGGACTCCAAGAAATATGGTGCCAGATGAAAGTCGTGCTGGTGGCGTGTGTCGTACTCCTAGACGGGAATGCTTGTTCTAGCCCATTCCACCCTACTACTCCTACTACTTATATAGTACTAGTAGTATCGAGGATTCGAGGTGTTGGTTACGTATAGCGAACACATTAACATATGGCCCACCTCACACTGTGGCCAAATTTCCTGGAGTCTGTGCTCGGTTAAAAAGTGTTCTTTGTGAGGGTGGTTGGTTGGTCTCAAGTTTAAAACTTGTTGTATTACGTATACATAGACGTAGAGATAGTGCAGCAGTTCTGAAAGTTTGAACCCAAACATCAGAATGCAATTTCTACTGGACTAATCCGGGGACCTAGTGTTGGGTTCTGCGGTAGGGTGCGTCGACTGCAAATTAAAATTTTCCTACGCACAGAACAACCAGGAACATGCTACGGGAGATGGATCACAGATTGTTACCACTAGACGTGCAGTGCTGTGCAGCGGAAGTACAGTTGAGGCAGCGTGTTCCCGGAGTCGCCTCGCGTTCCCAGAGTCGTCTCCTCCTTGCCAGTGTCCCACGTAGCCAATCGGATCCCACGAACAGGTTAGCCGGAGCGGCGCAAGTGCACCGCCTCTAACGATATCTGCGCGTGCAAGAGGAATGTCGTGCGGCAGACTGCTAGGTCCGATCACACAACCGGCGGCGAGTGGAGGTGGCTATTTGCAACACATGCAAACCCTAGTGATAGCGCCGAAGTGATCAATCGCATGAGTGTGCCGCACCTTCACTTTATATAGGCATCCGACGTGGGCTTAACACTTGGGCCTCGCATGGACCCTAAAGCCCACAAGTCTACTCGGCCACAATCCGAATACAGCTCAGATCACATCCGACCAATGTCCTTGGATCCGACCTCATAGGTTCCTTCCATTAAGTGCACGACCCCTTAGGTTCAAGTCGGCTTGGTCGCAGTTCGGATCACCTCCGAACTGCACGGTTGGTAGCGGCGTCTAGCAAGGCATGCCGAACACTAGGCAGACTATGAAGCTGGTTAGGCGAACCTGTACAACATGTCACACTTCTGTTCCCTTTGCCTCACGATATATGTTGTCGGGCTCAAGGCGAGACTGTCATCCTTGTGCTAGCCCGACCTCTTTATCGTTCCAGTGATACTGACCACTATCTGGATTATCTCGTAATCCTTGTCGCATGGCCATGCTTCTCTTGGTCGGATCACACAATGGGCCCAGAGTATATCTCTCCTGATCAGAGGGGAAAATCACGTCTTGCTCGAACACGTCTCGCAGCATGGGTCTGGACAAGCCTGAAACCTACCTTTGTAATTACCCAGTCATGGAGTAGCGTTTCGTCGGCCCAAAGCAAGTCTGTCACCATCCCGAGTACATGTGTCAGCTCAGGTCTTAGGACATAGAATGCATGTTGTACTAGAGACTCACAGATGACGTATCGCTGCGTATCATAGTTGGGTCTACCCGACTCGGACCTTATCTCGACTCGGATCCGACTACGTCAAATCCGACCAGACCTTTCCAAGTCCTTATTATCCGGTTAGCATCCAATGCTCCATGGCAAGCGAGACCGAGCCATCGACCGTGTCATATGCTAATCTAGTCGGTTGTGCGTCTACACAGCTGACAGAGGCAAAGGTGTCCCGATGTTTCGATGAGATGGTGGCTATCGTTTTCTGTGGGAGTCGACCTTGACGATCCGACTATGAACATGCGAGACGTCGCGCCTTAGCAATCGCTAAACCAACTTCCGAGGGGTTATTGACCATGCCGGAGCATGATCAACCTGACCACAAGGGTCTGTTTCCTGCGAGCAAATGAAGAACAAGCAAGAAACTGAGATTGCAATATGGATATTGCGAATATAAGATGAAAGCTTTATTGATGAAGGTGGGGTTCTGTGACGTCTTTGTTTGGTCGTTGAACACAAACAAAGTATGCGAAGTTGCAGCTATGGCGAACTTTAATCTAAACAAAACCCAAAGTCTAATCGGTGCCCTAAGGGCTGTATATATGGAGGAAGAGGGGGGAATTTCGTGGCCCTTGGTGGAGGGGTCCGAAACCAACCCTATCTCTTGTTTCCCCACAAATACGGACTCTAAAAATAGCCTACACTTATGTATTTTGAAATTACATGGGCCTGGCCCAATAATAAGGTGACGCAGCACCTAGAATAGCCTCGGGACGAAATTTATGAAGTGGCATCTTGTATATTTCGTCCAAGGCTTCATGCAGTCATTATGGTGGCTTCAAAGTCCTGAAATCATCACTTGTAACTCCGTTCTTGTTCCCCTTGCGCATGTCATCATCTACATGCTTGTTATTGCTCCAATTTTCAACCTTCTCCAAGCTAGGCCCTTCATTTGTAAGCAAAACAAATGTATCCAATTTAGGCAGCATCATATTCTCATGAACATTAGAATCATTACCAAGAAAACGAAAGTACCTGATAATTTAGTTGGCGTGCGCGAGCTCTAGTGGTTGGTCTAGTATATGTAGAAGTAGGGGTTGTGGGTGTAACAGTGGTATTCATGTCCTCATCATCCTCCCCTTCTTGAAATGAAGTCCTCCTCGACGGAAGCTCATCTTCCTCACCCAAATAAGGCTTCAAATCTGCAATGTTAAAAGTGGGACTAACCCCAAAATCTGCAGGCAGCTCAAGTTTGTATGCATTATCATTTATTTTCTCCAACACCTTAAAAGGACCATCAGCACGAGGCATTAGCTTTGATTTGCACAAATCAGGAAATCTATCCTTACGCAAATGTAACCAAACAAGATCTCCACGTGCAAACACAACATGTTTTCTACCCTTATCTCCAACAAGTTTATATTGAGCATTCATACGCTCACTGTTTTCCTTAGTTAACTCATGCATTTTAAAAATCAATTCAGCACGTAGTTTAGCATCAAAATTAACCTTCTCCGAAGATGGAAGAGGCAACAAATCAATAGGTGCACGAGGTAGGAAACCATACACAATTTCAAAAGGGCACATCTTAGTAGTAGAATGCAATGAACGATTATAAGCAAATTGAATATGAGGCAAGCATTCTTCCCACATTTTCTTATTATTCTTCAAAACAGCTCTAAGCCTAGTAGACATTGTTCTATTGACTACTTCAGTTTGTCCATCGGTTTGGGGGTGACAAGTAGTACTAAAAAGCAGTTTAGTCCCCAACTTAGCCCATAAACATCTCCAAAAGTGGCTAAGAAATTTAGTATCACGATCTGAAACAATAGTATTTGGCACACCATGCAAGCGAATAATTTCATGAAAGAACAAATCAGCAACATTAACAACATCATCGCTTTTATGACATGGTATAAAGTGTGCCAATTTCGAGAATCGATCAACGACAACAAATATGCTATCCCTCCCCTTCTTTGTTCGAGGTAAACCTAAAACAAAGTCCATAGATATATCCTCCCAAGGAACACTAGGTACAGGCAAAGGCATATATAAACCATGAGGATTGAGTCGTGACTTAGCTTTTTGACATGTAGTGCAGCGAGCAACAAAGCGCTCAACATCCTGTCTCATCTTTGGCCAAAAGAAATGTGTAGCAAGTATGTCCTCCGTCTTCTTCATGCCAAAGTGTCCCATTAATCCTCCTCCATGCGTCTCCTAAAACAACAAAAGACGAATGGAGCTAGCTGGAATGCATAGCTCGTTAGCACGGAACACAAAGCCATCATTAACGACGAACTTGTTCCATGTTCTACCTTCGTTACAATTCTGCAATACATCTTTAAAATCAGCATCATGCACATATTGATCTTTGATGGTCTCCAAACCAAATATTTTGAAGTCAAGTTGTGAAAGCATAGTATAGCAACGACACAATGCATCAGCAATAACATTTTCTTTACCCTTTCTTGTGTTTAATGAGATAAGGGAAAGTCTCAATGAATTCAACCCATTTAGCATGTCTACAATTCAGTTTAGCTTGACTTTTAATATGTTTCAAAGATCCATGATCAGAATGTATAACAAATTCTTTGGGCCATAAATAATGTTGCCATGTTTCTAAAGTCCGAACAAGAGCATATAATTCTTTATCATAAGTAGAATCTTTCAGACTAGGCCCACTCAATTTTTCAGAAAAGTATGCAACAGGTTTGCCATCTTGTAAAAACACACCTCCTAATCAAATTCCACTAGCACCACATTCAAGATCAAATGTCTTATTAAAATCAGGAAGTTGGAGTAAAGGAGCATGGTTCAACTTATCTTTCAACACCGTGAAGGCTTCTTCCTGTGCAGTACCCCAAACAAAAGGCACATCCTTCTTCGTAAGCTCATTGAGAGGTGCAGCAATGGTGCTAAAATCTCTCACAAAACGCCTATAGAATTCAGCGAGGCCAAGAAAACTCCTCACTTGTGTGACCGTTTTGGGCTGCGGCCAACTCTCAATAGCTTCAATCTTGGCTTTATCACCTTCAATTCCCTGTCGAGTAACAACATAGACAAGAAAAGAAACTCGGTCCATGCAAAAGGTGCACTTCCCAAGGTTGCCAAACAAATGTGCATCACGTAGAGCAATAAAAACAGCACGTAAATGTTCCAAATGTTCCTCCAAAGATCTGCTATAAATCAGTATATCATCGAAATCGACTACCACAAATCATCCAATGAAAGCACGTAAAACTTCGTTCATTAATCTCATGAAAGTACTAGGTGCATTGGTTAGCCCAAAAGGCATGACTAACCACTCATATAATCCAAACTTAGTTTTAAATGTTATTTTCCATTCATCCCCCAATTTCATACGAATTTGATGGTATCCACTACGCAAATCAACTTTGGAGAATATTGTAGAGCCACTCAATTCATCAAGCATATGATCTAGCCTACGAATAGGATGACGATAACGAATAGTAATATTATTAATGTCTCTACAATCAACACACATAAGCGATGTACCATCCTTTTACGGCACTAGAATAATAGGAACAACACAAGGACTAAGGGATTCGTGTATATAACCTTTATCGAGAAGCTCCTATACTTGACGCATAATCTCCTTCATCTCCTCTGGATTGGTACGGTATGGCGCACGGTTTGGCA
This sequence comes from Triticum dicoccoides, assembly GCF_002162155.2. Lineage (NCBI taxonomy): Eukaryota > Viridiplantae > Streptophyta > Magnoliopsida > Poales > Poaceae > Triticum > Triticum dicoccoides. The sequence continues at coordinate 297,475,818 of NC_041387.1, read as the reverse complement.
GTGAAGCACTGGGAATTAAGTCAATCTGATGCTCAATCCCTCGAATAGGTGGTAATCCCGGTGGCACGTCTTGTGGAAATACGTCAGCAAACTCCTGCAAAATGTTAGTGACAGCAGGAGGCAAAGAGGAAGGCATGTCCTCAAATGAAAATAATGCCTCTTTGCACACAAAAGCATAGCAAACAGATTTGCTGAAATCTAGCTCATCAATATCAGATTTGGTGGCAAATAAACATGCACTTTTCAATTTAATTTCAGAAGCAACACTAGATGGTTTATTATTAGGCCTCATTTGTTGCTCAAATTCTTTTGCCACAATCTGATTTTCACTCTTATTCTTCTCCTGTTTTGCTTTATTAGCTCTATTAATATCATCTTTCAAAATGGAACGGGAGCCATAGGAAGCAAAGTAATATTTTTATCCTTATGAACAAGAGTATACTGATTGTTTCTACCAAGGTGTACAGAATTTTTATCAAATTGCCATGGTCGACCAAGTAATAAAGAACATGCTTGCATAGGTACCACATCACAATCAACATAATCAGCATATGTAGAGATACTAAAAATGCACATGAACAGTACATGTTACCTTAACCTTGCCGCTGTTGTTGAACCATTGGATGTAGTAAGGATGTGGATGTTGTCTTGTGGTAAGAGATAGCTTCTCCACCATCTCCATGCTAGCCAAGTTGTTGCAGGTCCCTCCATCTATGATGACGCACACAGAACGTTCCTTCGCAACTACCTTTGTATGGAACAAATTATGCCTCTGATTTTGCTCAGCTTGTGTGACCTGCACACGCAAAACACGTTGAGCAACTAAACATTCATACATGTCAGCGTCTTCAGGAGCCATGTATTGCGTATCATGATCGGAATCATCTCCACCGTGTTCTTCATGTGTAATAAGAGCCAAAGTCTCCTCATCATAGTCACTAGCGGATTCATACCCACCATCCTCAGTAGCTATCATCACACACTGAGATTTGCATTCTCACGCGTAATGTCCTCTTCCCTTAAAAAGACGACAAATAATATCACTTGTGTGCCCTGTTGATGCCATGGAAGAAGAAGAGCTCTGTGCAGGCCCGGCAGGTGTGCTCTTGGCAGACAGTGGTGGTTGTGCCTGCTTTCTTGTATCACGGCTGGAGGTGGCAGCTGATAGAGGTGCTGGTGCAGTGGAAGTAGAGGATGCACGTGGTGTCCATGATGAAGGTCGACCTGCAGAAAATTTAGTTTGTGCCAATGCTTGTCGATCCTGCACTTCACGTTCAGCTATACAAGCAAGATGGAATAAACGAGTGTTATTAGTATACTCCTTATACTCTAGAATGGTCTGAATCTCCCTATTTAATCAACCCATAAAACGTGCAAGCATAGCTTCATCCTCCTCAACAATTCCACATCTAATCATGCCAGTTTGTAATTCCTGATAACATTCTTCTACAGAATTTTTTCCTTGTCTTAAAAGCTACAATTTTTGAAGCAATTCACATTGATAATATGGTGGAACCCAACGAGTACGCATAGCAGTTTTCAAAGCAGCCCAAGTAGCTGGAATAGGATATAATCTACAATGTTCAGACCACCATACACATGCAAAACTAGTGAAAGCACAAACAACAGCAGCAACCCATCTCTCCTTGGGATATTGTAAACATGTAAAACATTGTTCAGTTTCTAACTCCCAAGTAAGATATATATCAGGAACATATCTACCCTCAAATGGTGGAATATTCAATTTATGTTTAGGAACATGGTCATGATCTCATACCTGAGGTGGTGGTGCAGGCCTACCATTGCAATTATATACCTGAGGTCGACCTGCTGGTGGTGGTGCTGGTGGCTGCACGTAGTTCTGATTTTGATCAACCTCATCCTCATAATCGCCCACATACTCATCATCCTCCTGGGTACCAGCGCAGTAGTAGCAGGGGCCAAAGAAGCATCAACAATAGGTACAGCAACACTAGAAGTTTGGCCATCCTTAAGAGGAACACGCTTCGCTCATCCATACTGATTCGGAAGGGGGCGTTGTTGGTGTCGTTGCAAAGGTGCGATAGGTGCAGCCGGCGGTGGTTGTGGAAAATGCGTGAGCAATTCATTAAACTTGTTATGAAGATTTGTTTCGAACGTCTTCTCAATGCCATCTATCTTCTCCATGGCCTCGTCAAATATGTTTAGCACATCTTGCACCTGTCCACTCATCATTTGCTGAAATTTATCATGTAGCTGTTTGTTCGCCAGGTTCTCCCAATCAGTCTCATCGGCTTGTGATCCTGCCATGGTTAGCAGCAAATAGAAACACACAAGCATATGATCCTACAGACTACTAGGAAGTGGTGGTGGTGTATCACAAACCCGTCAAGCAAATCTCAAATTCTTACCAGTTCTTACCTAGTAGCAGGTGGTAATCGGCAACCTTTGTAGTCAAAACTCTCAAAGCTTGGATAGAGCGATGGCCAGGGAGAGTCAAACGTACGATGTAGATATATGTGCAGCTGGGAAGGCTTATGATATGGTAGAAAAAAAGATCAGCAATAATCAATTCAGAGATGCAAAGTTGAATAAACGCTCAACGACGGTACTATGCTGGTCCTAGGCTAGACTGTGCTAGAGACGCGAGCCTGGAACACTAATAAAATCACGACGCTGCATGGAAACAAGGGAGAAGCACACTCTAAAAAATTTTTGCGCTCTATTTTTTTTGTGTGTCGAAAATCACTATAATGGCGAGTGTCACAAAACTCTTCCCAAGTCAAGATAACAGGATAGACACAAAAAAAATTTGACCAATTTTTTTTTCGACTGCCCGGACCCAAAAACTGGAAACGGGTCAAAAAAACTTTCTGTAATGGCGATTGTCTCAATACGCTTGGAAACACCTAAAAATAGGATAGCCAGATTTTTTTTTCAAGTGCGTTTTTCGACAATTTTGGGTCTAAACGGAGGGTGGTTTCCGGACTCTTTTTTTTGGAAACCAACCTCTTCTACGGACGGCAAAAGATTGCTGGAATCCGAAACCTACTCAGACAAGGAAAACATAATTCTCGAAATAGATGGATCTCAAAATTTAACTTAATATGAGATGGACTCGGAGGGGTGGTGGTATATGGATGTGGGTCGATGGTGGTGCATGGACTCGGATCGGTGTCGGTATATCGACTCGGAGCGGTGGCGGATAAGCGGTGATGGTAGATGGTAGGGACGATGTATCTGGTGTGATGGTGGTATATGGCATCGGAAGATGATGGTGCGGCGGCAACGTGAATACTCGTGAACAGAACTTGAAACTCTAAAAGACTAGACGCTAAGACCAGCAACTAGACACGACGATGCAACCGAAAATTCAACAAAGCAAAATCCTGAAAAGACTATGCAATGGCTCAGACTGGTTTGGATATGATGAAATAACCCTAAATTTTTTGTGGCTTTTTCGTGGACTGTAGGTATGAAGAACATACTCGATCTAAACTACGAAAAGCTGTAAAATCTCACCGAGCAACCTGAAAATCTGATACCACTTGATAGAGGCAAAGGTCTGTTTCGATGAGATGGTGGCTATCATTTTCTGTGGGAGTCAACCTTGACGATCCGACTACGAACGTGCGAGACGTCGCGCCTTAGCAATCGCTAAACCAACTTCCGAGGGGTAATTGACCACGCCGGAGCATGGTCAACCTGACCACGAGGGTCTGTTTCCTGCGAGCAAATGAAGAACAAGCAAGAAACAGATATTGCAATCTAGATATTGCGAATATAAGATGAAAGCTTTATTGATGAAGGTGGGGTTCTGTGACGTCTTTGTCTGGTCGTTGAACACAAATGAAGTACGCGAAGTTGCAGCTATGGAGAACTTTAATCTAAACAAAACCCAAAGTCTAAACAGTGCCCTAAGGGCTGTATATATGGAGGAAGAGGGGGGAATTTCGTGTCCCTTGGTGGAGGGGTCCGAAACCAACCCTATCTCTTGTTTCCCCACACATACGGACTCGAAAAATAGCCTATACTTATGTATTTTGAAGTTACATGGGCCTGGCCCAATAATAAGGTGACGCAACACCTAGAATAGCCTCGGCACGAAATTTATGAAGTGGCATCTTGTATATTTCGTCCAAGGCTTCATGCACTCATTATGGTCGCTTCAAAGTCCTGAAATCATCACTCGTAACTCCGTTCTTATTCCCCTTGCGCATGCCATCATCTCCATGCTTGTTGTTGCTCCAATGTTCAACCTTCTCCAAGCTAGGCCCTTCATTTGTAAGCAAAACAAATGTGTCCAATTTAGGCAGCATCATATTCTCATGAACATTAGAATCATTACCAAGAAACGGAACTACCTCATAATTTAATTGGTGTGCGCGAGATCTAGTAATTGGTCCAGTATATGTAGCAGTAGGGGTTGTGGGTGTAACAATGGTATTCATGTCCTCATCAATAGCCCTTTCGACTAGGGACCTTTTAGGACAGTCATCATACAATGCATAGTCCCACAAACAAGTCACATACTTGCTGATACACATCATTGATAATGTCCAAGGACTATCTTTATTCATAAACACATAGGAAATATGATCATACATGACTGCCTCTAGGGCATATCTCCAACACCTAGGATGATGGGATTCGCAGCTACAGTAAAAACACCCGCCCGACGCGAGAAGCATGTGAAGCTAGTACAAATAGTGTACTACTATTATTGATTGGCCTCATCCGATAACCTGTTGCAATGCACGTACAATTTTTATTCAGAAAATATTTTTTTGCCTCGTCGCAGCACTCACTCAGAGAAGCGACTCGAAAACCATTCATAAATTTAGTAAGTTTATCACAGGCATATCATTTTATTACATACAGTAGGTCATCAACCCACAACGACAACGAGGATACATTATAAATACTAAAGTTTTCATCACACAACAAATAACAAGCAATGAAATGAACTTCAACTCAACCAATCCTTGGCATTGGAAACGCTTGCTTTGAACCACAAGTGATTCTCTGGGAAGGGCCATCTATTTTCAATCTCGAGACCAACGCAGGACTGGTCATCCAGGCTAAAGTGGCCTACTGTATCAGTACCAGGGTAGGGAACCAACGAAATGTTCGAGGTATAGATACAGTTGCTTCTCATAAATGGTAGTAACGTTGTGTCAACAGCAGTTGGATCGCCTTTCACCGTCATTGGATAGTTTTGTCCAAGGAAGAGCGAGTTTTCTCCAAGACTATCAAATCTGTACCAGGGAGAAGGTGTTGGCGCTAGCACACTAGTATCCATCCTGAATACCATGCAATGGGTGTTGGAATAGGTCCGGAGAGTGCGACCATGGGAGACATCACCTGCTTCCTTAGTAGTAACATCTGCAGTGGGTTGTATACAGACAAGAAGGGGTGATCCATCGGAATAAGTTGCCAGGCGCCACTGAGTATATGGGCCCTGCTCGTGATCATCACCATCATCATCTCCCCCTTGGTTATAAAAATTTTCATGTATAGGTGGTGGAATGTTCAAGGACCTTGGAAACACAAGAAGAAGGTTAATTAGTAAAGGGAAACTTGCTAACCCGCATGCATGTGGATGAAACAATTATAATTACGGTGGAAGACAAACATACAGAAACTACGAGGATCCCATGCAAAAACAGTGCCATGAGTGGTGGAAGCAAACACAATACCCTCGTATTGAATTGCATCACAGTACACATCCATGTACAGAAACTGATTTTTGAGCAATATCCATCCAGGCCAACCACGAAGGACGACAACAAGCTTGTCGAAGATAGCAACAACTACATAGTTCCTGTAATGCCAAGAGTGGTTGGGAACTCGACAAATTGCTATCTTCCATAGAAGACAGTCACCATGATCGTATTTGAACGTGCGTAGAATACCGGCGTGCTCAAGCCCTCGGCAGTCTGCTGAGATTTTTGGAAGTGGAACCCGGTGATGAGTTTACACATTCACAAGTTCCCACTCGTAGTTGTACCCAATATAAACAACCCAATCTCCATTTGCGCCTACCCAAGCCTTGCCCTCAAGCGATGGCATCTTAACATCATACGTATCATTATCAAGCGGCATCAACTTGCATAAGGCGAGGCCTCTGTCGTCCCCGTGCCAGTCATTAGGGTCACGGCGAAGAAGATAGGGGAGATCAAACACTCCTGGACCCTTGGGTTCCTTGTAATGATGTCATTAGTTGAGTCGAGAATGGTCTTGAACGAACCTGCCATGCTAGCCGAGGTGATGACGTCGCACCGATCAATGAGTTCCTCCACCATGTCATCTTTCAGATCGGGGCAAGAATAACGGGGTCATTTTCGACCTGTTCCCTCCATGGAGAAGACGATCGAACAATGGCAGAAGGAAGGGTGAAGGCAAATGGAGGAGGGAGGAAGACCGTGCGACAGCAGTTCCAAATCGAGAGGGAAAGGGGAAGAGTCGGTGGACGGTTGCTAGTTTGCCACGGTACATGAAGAGGCGCCCCGGCCTACACGTCCATTCGGAAATACTAGTAGAAAAGGACTCACTGTCGTCTCACTGACATGTTGGAACGGGGCCACATGTCAACGAAACATGGTGTGTAATTTCTCGTGCAAAATGCGATCTGTCCGCGTTGGCCTGAGGTGCTGCATTAGTTATCGACCTTCTTTTTAATGGCGTGCCATTCAGTTTTGAAGCACGACTAACTGGTACTGTATGCAGAGAAAATATAAACTACTCTACCACTACTCCACCTCTGGTACTAGTAGTATAAAAAAGATATATAGGCTGGAGCTTCATCGCTTTCTTGCTAAGGGCCGCCCACTTGCTTCTCACACTATCACCCTCTCTCCAGATCTAAAAAAGATGACCTCTCTCTCCCTCCTCACCGGTGGTCACAGATCCGTCGGGGAAGAAAAAGACGTGTAGCATTGCCGCACTCGTCGTCGGCGAGCGAGGTCACGCACTGACGACAAGGTCGTCCTCTTAGACCTAGCACCCGCGCGGGATGGACTCCGTCCCCAAGCTCGCCACCGTAGTGTGTGCGGAGGACGACGACCACAAACGAAGCCACTTCCCGCCGACCCTCAGGTATGCTACCTCTTTTCGAACCATACCCTTTTCTATTGCCCCATCTGCCACGTTGCTGCATGTGGATGTTTTTCCACTCCACCATCTTCCCAATTTGCTATCCTCTGCTCTTCTGGTCACGCAGACGAAAACCTTAATTTGCACTATTAAAGGAAACCCTACTTCATGCAGACTAATCCATGTCTGGGTTGATTAAAGAAAGGAAGGGAGACTGTATTGTCCAAGAGAGTAGGCATTGAACCTGCATCTAGGTTGAAAAGGAGAAAATCAGTAGCTAAGGAACGAGTCTCGTGTCTATTGGTTGAAGAAGGGTAGAAAGGCATGACAACGCAATAGAGAATGACCAGGTCGATCGGTTTGTTGTCTCACATAGGAAAAAGGTGGTTAAAGAGAACAAAAATGGGACGTAATCCACATATGCTGCCTCGATATTTGTTGCTCTAGGCAACCATACCTCCCTCACCACTCTATGCGTCCGTGGAGGTACTTCGTACTGGTGCGCCCACTGTCCGAATGGGCCTCTCATGCTCTTATTGCCACTTTTTTCTTGTTAGTATAATGTCAGCAATCAAATCAAGCAATGCTACTGCTAAAGTGATGCCACATTTAACTAATGTCGCACTCAGTCTAATGCCACCGATAAATTTAAGCAATGCCATTTAATGTCACTGGATTATTTCAGGATTAGCTGTTGATTGTGGATGTATTAAAGATTTTTCAGCTAAGGCATTCTAATGTTGTTGCACAGCCAATATACCAACGATGAAACTTGTTACTACCTTCAGATTTTTGCACTGTTAATGCTTATAGATTACATACCTCACTTTCATGAGATAAGTTGATTTTTTTTGTACAGTGTCACCAAAATGCCAAGGCGATGATGTCATTTTATTTTGGTTAAACTGCACAAAAAATTTAGAAGACAAGAGGAAAGGTCAAGAGTGGGCACCTCCTCCTCCGGCTGTTCTCTTGATTCGTTCGATCAAGTTTTTATGTTTGATCGATTATCAAGATTGGCATAGAAATTTTTAAGGCCCCCCTGAGTTCGAAATGATATTTACCTTGGAGGTACATGGTTTGTAATTTTTTATACTGTCATCAGTTAATAATGCTAGTTACCTTCAGACTTTTGTATTTGGTTTAATGCTCATGCACATCTAGTACACTGTGACGCCCCCGATTCAATCGTACACTAATCATGCACGCAAATGTGTACGATCAAGATCAGGGACTCACGGGAAGATATCACAACACAACTCTACAAATAAAATAAGTCATACAAGCATCATAATACAAGCCAGGGGCCTCGAGGGCTCGAATACAAGTGCTCGATCATAGACGAGTCAGCGGAAGCAACAATATCTGAGTACAGACATAAGTTAAACAAGTTGCCTTAAGAAGGCTAGCACAAACTGGGATACAGATCGAAAGAGGCGCAGGCCTCCTGCCTGGGATCCTCCTAAACTACTCCTGGTCGTCGTCAGCGGGCTGCACGTAGTAGTAGGCACCTCCGGTGTAGTAGGGGTCGTCGTCGACGGTGGCATCTGGCTCCTGGACTCCAGCATCTGGTTGCGACAACCAGAAAGACAGGAAAGGGGAAAAAAGGGGGGAGAAAGCAACCGTGAGTACTCATCCAAAGTACTCGCAAGCAAGGAGCTACACTACATATGCATGGGTATATGTGTAAAGAGGCCATATCAGTGGACTGAACTGCAGAAAGCCAGAATAAGAGGGGGATAGCTAGTCCTATCGAAGACTACGCTTCTGGTCACCTTCGTCTTGCAACAGGCAGAAGAGGGTAGGTCGAAGTCCTCCAAGTAGCATCGCATAGCATATCCTACCCGGCGATCCTCCCCTCGTATCCCTGAGGGAGAGCGACCACCGGTTGTATCTGGCACTTGGAAGGGTGTGTTTTATTAAGTATCCGGTTCTAGTTGTCATAAGGTCAAGGTACAACTCCAAGTCGTCCTGTTACCGAAGATCACGGCTATTCGAATAGATTAACTTCCCTGCAGGGGTGCACCACATAACCCAACACGCTTGATCCCATTTGGCCGGACACACTTTCCTGGGTCATGCCCGGCCTCGGAAGATCAACACGTCGCAGCCCCACCTAGGCTCAACAGAGAGGCCAACACGCCGGTCTAAACCTAAGCGCACAGGGGTCTGGGCCCATCGCCCATAGCACACCTGCACGTTGCGTACGCGGCCGAAAGCAGAACTAGCCCCCTTAATACAAGAGCAGGCTTACGTTCCAATCCGGCGCGCGCCGCTCCGTCGCTGACGTCTGAAGGGCTTCGGCTGATACCACGACGTCGGGATACCCATAACTACTCCCGCGTAGATGGTTAGTGCGTATAGGCTCGTAGCCAACTCAGATCAAATACCAAGATCTCGTTAAGCGTGTTAAGTGTCCGCGAACGCCGAACAGGGCCAGGCCCACCTGTCTCCTAGGTGGTCTCAACCTGCCCTGTCGCTCCGCCATAAAGATCCACACAGAGGGCCGTCGGGACAAAGGTCCTTTCAGCCCCCAATCCGTGAATCACTCGCGGGTACTCTTCGAGCTGACCCGACTTTAGTCACCATCTGTATAGTATGTATGTATGTATAGTATATACCCGTGATCACCTCCCGAGTGATCACGGCCCAATAGTATAGCAAGGCAGACTGACAAGAATGTAGGGCCAATGATGATAAACTAGCATCCTATACTAAGTATTTAGGATTGCAGGTAAGGTATCAACAGATGTAGCGACAATGTCAGGCTATGCATCAGAATAGGATTAATGAAAGTAGTAACATGCTACACTACTCTAATGCAAGCAGTATAGAGGAGAATAGGCGATGTCTGGTGATCAAAGGGGGGGCTTGCCTGGTTGCTCTGGCAAGAGAGAGAGGTCGTCAACTCCGTAGTCGAACTGGGCAGCAGCAGCGTCGGTCTCGTAGTCTACCGGAGAGAAGAGGGGGAAGGAACAATGAATACAATGCAAACAAATGCATATCGATGCATGACCTGACAAGTAACAATGCTAGGTGTGCCCAATCGCGGTAGTAGGTGATACCGACGAAGGGGGAAAACATCCGGGAAAGTATTCCCGGTGTTTCGCGTTTTCGGACCGGTGAACCGGAGGGGGAAAGTTGCGTGTTCGGTATGCTAGGGGTGTGTGGCGGACGAACGGGCTGCGCATCCGGATTCGTCTCGTCGTTCTGAGCAACTTTCATGTAGAAAGTATTTTCATCCGAATTACGGATTAAAAGATATGATTTTCTAAAGATTTAAATCATTTTCTGATTTTATTTAGTTATTTAATTCCAACATTATCCAAAACAGTGAACGATGACGTCAGCATGACATCAGAGTGATGTCAGCAGGTCAACTGGTCAGTTGACCAGTCAAACCAGACAGGTGGGTCCAGTGGGACCCACATGTCATTGTCAGGGATATTAATAGAATTCTAAAACTAACTAAATTGGGTTAATTAGTGGGTGGGGCCCGGTAGTCAGTGAGAGATTAGTGTTTAATTAATTAATTTAATTAATTAGTAATTTATCTCTTTATTTTTATTCATTTTAAGACATGGGGCCCGCATGTCAGTGGCAGTGGCTGCCACATCAGCGTAGTTGACCCGGTCAACTTGGCCAGTTGGGGCGCCAGGCCCACAGGCAGTGACCCAGGGGGTGGACCCCACGCACGCCACATCAGCCGGCCGGCGTTTAGACGCCGGCGAGTCCGTTTTCGCGGCGGCGCGGCTCGGGAGCGTGGCGGGTTTCGCCCATAGTGCACCAAACCGAGCGGGACCGGTCGCGTTCGAACGGCAAGACGACGGCGAAGTGAGTGGGGGTGGTTGTAGAGGCGGTGGTGGCCGGAGTCGAGCGCCACGAGCTCGCCGGCGGTGAGGTGGTTCGGGCGCGAAATGAAGACGGCGACACCGCGCGCTTCGGGGCTAGCGGAAAGGCCAGGGGGGAGCTGCGCGTCGCGCCGAGCACAAAGGACTCAGCCCCGTGACCATTTGGTCACCGGAAGGGCGCCGACGACGCGTGCAGGCGGCGGCGCGGTCGGGTGCTTCGGCGGTAGCTAGCTAGGGCACCGTGAGGCGAAGAAGGAGAGGGGGAGAGGACGGAGTGGAGCTCACCGAGCGGTCAAGAAAGACCCGTGGTGGCTTAGGAGCAGCAGAGCTCGTCGGGGAGGAAGGGGATCGCCGGCGGCCGTCGAGGAAGCAGACGACTCAATCCATGGCCTGCGGTGCTCCTCGAGCTCGATGGCCAGGCGTAGCCGAAGCAGAGGTCGTCGGCGCGTCTCGTGGACGTGCAAGCGAGGCGCGGGGTGGCCGGTGGCCGCGGTTATGGCGCAGCCATGGCGACGGCGGCGCTCGGTTACGGAGGGGAAGGAGGGGGAGATGGATCTGGAGGGGAGAGGGAGAGGCGCGGG